>NC_086454.1:290366168-290725174 GCF_028390025.1 Pseudophryne corroboree
AATTGGCGCAGAACAGCGATGGATTAAACCATAACAATATGAAAAAGCAATAGGAGGAAAAACTATTTAACAAATGAAGATTGCCACCTTTCCTGGCCAGACTGTGGACCTGATTCAGGTTAGTGGATACAGCTAATGGTGGGGAACTGAGCATGCACAGCCACCCCTTAGCAATAGCGTGATTAATATGCAGCAGCATTTGGGGGTGGCGACGAGGCCATGCTACAAAACAGGGTTGTTGTTTTTCTAGGTGTGCCAAGTTAGGGTCCGTGTCATCGGACACAGACTTCTTGGACCCAGCAGAAGAGTTCTGATGACCAGTCTGCGTAGGCTTCGGCTTATACAGATGGCTGGGGATCACAAATGCTGGCAGGAGGTATCATTCCAACAGACACCTGATGCACATTAGAATATTTGTCGCACTGTATTGCGCTGCTATTTCCCAGTGGATATGCAGTACTGGATATAATAAGATTTTACTCACCGGTAAATCTATTTCTCGTAGTCCGTAGTGGATGCTGGGTACTCCGTAAGGACCATGGGGAATAGACGGGCTCCGCAGGAGACTGGGCACTCTAAGAAAGAATTAGGTCTACTGGTGTGCACTGGCTCCTCCCTCTATGCCCCTCCTCCAGACCTCAGTTAGGGAAACTGTGCCCGGAAGAGCTGACACAATAAGGAAAGGATTTGGAATCCCGGGTAAGACTCATACCAGCCACACCAATCACACCGTACAACTCGTGATACTATACCCAGTTAACAGTATGAATAACAACTAAGCCTCACGAACAGATGGCTCATAACAATAACCCTTTAGTTAGGCAATACCTATATACAAGTATTGCAGACAATCTGCACTTGGGATGGGCGCCCAGCATCCACTACGGACTACGAGAAATAGATTTACCGGTGAGTAAAATCTTATTTTCTCTGACGTCCTAGTGGATGCTGGGTACTCCGTAAGAACCATGGGGATTATACCAAAGCTCCCAAACGGGCGGGAGAGTGCGGATGACTCTGCAGCACCGAATGAGCAAACTCAAGGTCCTCCTCAGCCAGGGTATAAAACTTGTAGAATTTTGCAAACGTGTTTGATCCCGACCAGGTAGCAGCTCGGCAAAGTTGTAAAGCCGAGACCCCTCGGGCAGCCGCCCAAGAAGAGCCCACCTTCCTCGTGGAATGGGCTTTGATTGATTTAGGATGCGGCAGTCCAGCCGCAGAATGTGCAAGTTGAATCGTGGAGCAGATCCAGCGAGCAATAGTCTGCTTAGAAACAGGAGCACCCAACTTGTTGGGTGCATGCAGGATAAACAGCGAGTCAGTCTTTCTGACTCTAGCCGTCCTGGAAACATAGATTTTTAGGGCCCGGACTACGTCCAGCAACTTGGAAGCCTCCAAGTCCTGAGTAGCCGCAGGCACCACAATAGGTTGGTTCAAGTGAAACGCTGATACCACCTTAGGGAGGAATTGGGGACGCGTCCTCAATTCTGCTCTGTCCATATGGAAGATCAGATAGGGGCTTTTACAGGACAAAGCCGCCAATTCTGACACCCGCCTAGCCGAAGCCAAGGCCAAAAGCATGACCACTTTCCACGTGAGATATTTTTATTACACGGTCTGAAGTGGCTCAAACCAATGTGATTTTAGAAAATCCAACACCACGTTGAGATCCCAAGGTGCCACTGGGGGCACAAAAGGGGGCTGAATATGCAGCACTCCCTTAACAAACGTCTGAACTTCAGGCAGTGAAGCCAGTTCTTTTTGAAAGAAAATAGACAGGGCCGAAATCTGGACTTTAATGGATCCCAATTTTAGGCCCATAGTCACTCCTGACTGTAGGAAGTGCAGAAATCGACCCAGCTGAAATTCTTCTGTGGGGGCCTTCATAGCCTCACACCAAGCAACATATTTTCGCCATATGCGGTGATAATGCTTTGCTGTCACCTCTTTCCTAGCCTTTATCAGCGTAGGAATAACTTCAACCGGAATCCCTTTTTCCATCAGGATCCGGCGTTCAACCGCCATGCCGTCAAACGCAGCCGCAGTAAGTCTTGGAACAGACAGGGCCCCTGCTGTAGCAGGTCCTGTCTGAGAGGCAGAGGCCAAGGGTCCTCTGAGATCATTTCTTGTAGTTCCGGGTACCGAGTCCTTCTTGGCCAATCCGGAACGATGAGTATAGTTCTTACTCCTCTTTTTCTTTTTATACTCAGCACCTTTGGTATGAGAGGAAGAGGAGGGAACACATAAACCGACTGGTACACCCACGGTGTCACTAGAGCGTCCACAGCTATCGCCTGATGGTCCCTTGACCTGGCGCAATATCTCTTTAGCTTTTTGTTTAGGCGGGACGCCATCATGTCCACCTGTGGCCGTTCCCAACGGTTTACAATCAGTTGGAAGACCTCTGGATGAAGTCCCCACTCTCCCGGGTGGAGGTCGTGCCTGCTGAGGAAGTATGCTTCCCAGTTGTCCACTCTTGGAATGAACACTGCTGACAGTGCTATCACGTGATTTTCCGCCCATCTGAGAATTCTTGTGGCTTCTGCCATCGCCATCCTGCTTCTTGTGCCGCCCTGTCGGTTTACATGGGCGACCGCCGTGATGTTGTCTGACTGAATCAGCACCGGCTGGTTTTGAAGCAGGGTCTTGCCTGACTTAGGGCATTGTAAATGGCCCTTAGTTCCAGAATATTTATGTGTAGGGAAGCCTCCTGACTCGACCATTGTCCCTGAAAGTTACTTCCCTGTGTGACTGCCCCCCAACCTCGGAGGCTTGCATCCGTGGTTACCAGGACCCAGTCCTGTATGCCGAATCTGCGGCCCTCTAGAAGTTGAGCACTCTGCAGCCACCACAGCAGAGACACCCTGGCCCTCGGGGACAGGGTGATCAGCCGATGCATCTGAAGATGCGAACCGGACCACTTGTCTAGCAGATCCCACTGAAAGATCCTTGCATGGAACCTGCCGAATGGAATTGCCTCGTAAGAAGCTACCATCTTTCCCAGGACTCGCGTGCAGTGATGCACCGACACCTGTTTTGGTTTCAGGAGGTCTCTGACCAGAGATGACAACTCCTTGGCCTTCTCCTCCGGGAGAAACACCTTCTTCTGTTCTGTGTCCAGAATCATACCCAGGAACAGCAGACGCGTCGTAGGAACCAGCTGCGACTTCGGGATATTCAGAATCCAGCCGTGCTGTTGTAGTACTTCCTGAGAGAGTGCTACTCCGACCAACAACTGCTCCCTGGACCTCGCCTTTATAAGGAGATCGTCCAAGTATGGGATAATTAGAACTCCCTTCTTTCGAAGGAGTATCATCATTTCGGCCATTACCTTGGTAAATACCCTTGGTGCGTGGACAGACCAAACGGCAACGTCTGGAATTGGTAATGGCAGTCTTGTACCACAAACCGGAGGTACACCTGGTGAGGTGGGTAAATGGGGACATGCAGGTACGCATCCTTGATGTCCAGTGATACCATGTAATCCCCTTCTTCCAGGCTTGCAATAACCGCCCTGAGCGATTCCATTTTGAACTTGAACCTTCTTATATAAGTGTTCCAAGTATTTTAAATTTAGAATGGGTCTCACCGAACCGTCTGGTTTCGGTACCACAAACATTGTGGAATAGTAACCCCGTCCCTGTTGAAGGAGGGGAACTCTTATTATCACCTGCTGGAGGAACAGCTTGTGAATTGCCGCCAGCACCACCTCCCTGTCCGGGGGAGTAGCTGGCAAGGCTGATTTGAGGTAACGGCGAGGGGGAGACGTCTCGAATTCCAGCTTGTATTCCTGAGATACCACTTGTAGAACCCAGGGATCCACCTGTGAGCGAACCCACCGGTCGCTGAAGTTCCGGAGACGGGCCCCCCACCGAACCTGGCTCCACCAGTGGAGCCCCAGCGTCATGCGGTGGATTTAGTGGAAGCAGGGGAGGATTTCTGTTCTTGGGAACTGGCTGTATGGTGCAGCTTTTTCCCTCTACCCCTGCCTCTGGGCAGAAAGGACGCGCCTTTAACCCGCTTGCCTTTCTGGGGCCGAAAGGACTGTACCTGATAATACGGTGCTTTCTTTGGCTGTGAAGGAACCTGGGGTAAAAATGTCGACTTCCCAGCTGTCGCTGTGGAAACGAGGTCCGAGAGACCATCCTCAAACAATTCCTCACCCTTGTAAGGCAAAACCTCCATGTGCCTTTTAGAATCCGCATCACCTGTCCACTGCCGAGTCCATAATACTCTCCTGGCAGAAATGGACATTGCATTTATTCTAGATGCCAGCTGGCAAATATCCCTCTGTGCATCTCTCATGTATAAGACTACGTCTTTAATATGCTCTATGGTTAGCAATATAGTTTCCCTGTCAAGGGAATCAATATTATCAGACAGGGAATCAGACCACGCTGCTGCAGCACTGCACATCCATGCTGAAGCAATAGCAGGTCTCAGTATAGTACCTGAGTGTGTGTATATACAGACTTCAGGATAGCCTCCTGCTTTCTATCCGCAGGCTCCTTTAAGGCGGCTGTATCCTGAGACGGTAGTGCCACCTTTTTTGACAAGCATGTGAGCGCTTTATCCACCCTCGGGGATGTCTCCCAACGTACCCTGTCCTCTGGCGGGAAAGGGTACGCCATTAGCAACTTTTTAGAAATCACAAATTTTTTATCAGGGGATGCCCACGCTTCTTCACACACTTCATTTAACTCATCTGAAGGGGGAAAAACCACTGGTTGCTTTTTCTCCCCAAACATAATACCCTTTTTAGTGGTACCTGGGTTAATGTCAGAAATATGCAACACATTTTTCATTGCCGTAATCATGCAACGGATAGCCTTAGTGGAATGTACATTAGTCTCGTCGTCGACGACACTGGAGTCAGACTCCGTGTCGACATCTGTGTCTGCCATCTGAGGTAGCGGGCGTTTTTGAGCCCCTGATGGCCTTTGAGACGCCTGGGCAGGCACTGGCTGAGAAGCCGGCTGTCCCACAGCTGTTATGTTATCAAACCTTTTATGTAAGGAGTTGACACTGTCAGTTAATACCTTCCACATATCCATCCACTCTGGTGTCGACCCCGCAGGGGGTGACATCACATTTATCGGCACCTGCTCCGCCTCCACATAAGCCTCCTCATCAAACATGTCGACACAGCTGTACCGACACACCGCACACACACAGGGAATGCTCTGACGGAGGACAGGACCCCACCAAGTCCTTTGGGGAGACAGAGAGAGAGTATGCCAGCACACACCACAGCGCTATATAACACAGGGATTTACACTACACAAAGTGATTTTCCCTATAGCAGCTATAATACACAGTATTGCGCCTAAATTTAGTGCCCCCCCTCTCTTTTTTACCCTATTGAGCCTGGAAACTGCAGGGGAGAGCCTGGGGAGCGTCCTTCCAGCGGAGCTGTGAAGAGGAAATGGCGCCAGTGTGCTGAGGGAGATAGCCCCCCCCCCCTTTTTCGGCGGGCTTCTCCCGCTCTTTATATTAATATTATGGCAGGGGATTTTTACACATATATAGTTTATTAGACTATATTATGTGTTTTTTGCCATTTTTAAGGTAATCTAATTGCAGCCCAGGGCGCCCCCCCCCACCCCCCAGCCATCTGCACCCATCAGTGACCGGAGTATGTGGTGTGCATGGGGAGCAATGGCGCACAGCTGCAGTGCTGTGCGCTACCTTAATGAAGACCGGAGTCTTCAGCCGCCGATTTTCTCCTCTGAATCTTCTGGCTCTGCAAGGGGGACGGCGGCGCGGCTCCGGGACCGGACGACCGAGGCTGGGCCTGTGTTCGATCCCTCTGGAGCTAATGGTGTCCAGTAGCCTAGAAGCCCAAGCTAGCTGCAAGCAGGTAGGTTCGCTTCTCTCCCCTAAGTCCCTCGTAGCAGTGAGTCTGTTGCCAGCAGATCTCACTGAAAATAAAAAACCTAATAAATACTTTCTTTACTAGAAGCTCAGGAGAGCCCCTAGTGTGCAACCAGCTCGAGCCGGGCACAGATTCTAACTGAGGTCTGGAGGAGGGGCATAGAGGGAGGAGCCAGTGCACACCAGTAGACCTAATTCTTTCTTAGAGTGCCCAGTCTCCTGCGGAGCCCGTCTATTCCCCATGGTCCTTACGGAGTACTCAGCATCCACTAGGACGTCTGAGAAATCAAAATTAGGCCTTATGTACTTTTAAAAATTAGAATAGAATTATTAAAAATACATTAATATTCATTTTTAAGGCCACAGCATTACAGCAGTTTAACTTAGTTTATTGTAATTATATTATTGACGATCCTATACGCAGCAGTGGTGTGAGAATATGCTATTGCTGCAGCTGCCTGTAAATGTATTGAGACGCCCACCAGCAACATCACAAATCCAAGCAGCCGTGTACAGATATGCAGTGGTGGTCACAGATCATTTCATAATTCATTCCCTGGCTAACCATACAGTCATGCAGAATGGCTGCGGCATGAGACGCTGGCGCCATGTTTCTGCATATGGGATCACAGTTATAGATTTAGACACGCCCCAAAACGGCTGTGATGCACATTTTTGTCACCACTCCCTGTTACGCACCCCCAAACGCTCCATGCGCAGTCTGACAATAATTGCTCATCTCCATAAATATTGTCATTGTGTACATCACTGAATCTGAGTGCACTGTGGCAGAGATTAAACATTGGCAATAAGGAACAAGATGGCAGCTGCCGTTTTATTTTTTTTCTTGCTTACCTATTTTGTGGACTCCTGTTAAATACTATACATGAAAGACCAGGTTGAGCACAGGCACTGGTTTGCGAACAGCTGATCAGAGCCGGCCCTAACCAATATGATGCCCTAGGCAAGATTTCGGCTGGTGCCCCTTAGCACCACTACTAGTTCCGCCTCTGACTCTGCACCCCTTTCCCAGCACCATCAACTCTCACCTATAGCAGTCATGACATTTTGGTGTTCCTACCCCCTATATTTTAAATAGGAATGGTGCGCACATTCGGCACACAGCCCAAAAAGGGGAGTGTTTTTGCTGGCAAGGGGTATGGCCACACAATAGTACCGTTAATTCAAGTTACGACACACGGTAGTGCAACTTTATTCACGTTATATCATGAAATAGTGTCCCTTATTCACGTTACATCACACAGTAGTACCACTTTACCTTATATTTCTTTTTCATCCACTAGGGGTCACTGGAGTACTCTTGGGATATGGACGGCTTTAGCAAGAACAGGGCACTGAATATTTAAATTTAGAACACTCCACCCCTCCATATCCCAGAGTACCTCAGTGTTTTTTCTGTGCTCACAGAACTAACAAGGCTTGTGTGGAGGTCCCACACTTAGTTGAATATTTTATTAATTTTTCATTTTTACCTTTATCTTTTTCCTTTTGCACTTAGCACATCCCAGTTTCTGTAAAAACGTGGGTCCGGGATAGTGCCACTGCACGGAGGCAGCGCATGGCGTGTCGGTCCTCACAAAGAGCACCCTCGCAGCCACACGCAGCTCACACCTGCTGGAAAGGCTGAAGAAGCTCCGTCATAGCCCTCACTACATGCGGCACGACGAGCAAGGTATGCTGGGGGGGGTCAGGGCGGTCAGCTCACGCTGCCGCCCCGCTGTGTGGGGAAAGTGCTCCTTTACCGCCGGCCCGCCACTGATTACAGGCGCCCGCTCCCGCCGCGGATTACAGGCGCCCGCTCCCGCCGCTGATTACCCGGCCACCGCTGTACGAGGCCGCCCGAGCCAGCCGCTCTACACTGCCGTTGTCTACGGGCACACCGCTCGGAGCGGCCGCACGTCACTCAGATGCCGGCCGCTCTTCCGGACCGCAGCTCCCCGGCGCTATACACAGCGCTCCCCGACTCCCTGCTTCCGCTAGGCTCCCGCTCCCGTCCGCTGCAGGTACATGAGGGGAGCAGTAGGGGAGAGAAGCTACCTCACAAGCAGCGCAGCTGCAGGGGGGGTGAGGGGGAGTAAATGCCCATAGCAGCAGCACCATATAACAAGGCTGCAGGGGTTAATAAGATAGGCTGTTCAGCTTTTTAAACAGGGAGTTAGTTACAGGATATCAGTGTAATAACCTAAGCTATGTTTCTAACTGTAAGCATGGCAGCCATTTTTAACCATGCTTCCTGTTCTTTCTGATTCCAGATCATTCTTGTCCTACATCTCTACTCCACCGGATGGCGCAGGGGTTTTAGTGGGAATGTGGGATCAGATTTCATATAGTACTGGCCACGTGTACTGCACTGCGGCCATATATATATATATATATATATATATATATATATATATATATATATATATATATATATTACACACACCTTAGTACACTTTTACTGAGTCGTGCAAGTGTCTGTCTTTTGTATCTTGTATTGTCTGTCTGCATAATTAAGGCAGTAAGGCACCAGCATTCACTGCAAGGTCTGTAAGAGCTGATGGATCTACCACATGTACAGTATGTTTTGTGAAATCAGCTACAAAATTTCGGCTCCGGTTTCTAAGCCGGTTTCATCCCCGGACCCTCCAATGGAAATGCTAGCCAATGTCTTGGCTGGGTTGCAATCAGAATTGGCCGCCGCTCGACAAGAGCGGGAAGCAAAAGATCTGAGTCTCTGGTGAGACCGCCAGAACTACCTGAGGGGTCTCAGCCTTGCCAAATGTCCAAGTCCACTTTGGGTAGATGGGATAAATTTAATTTGTCTTATGATTTACCAGTTTCTGCTATGTTGTATTCTGACGATTCTATGCCAGACCTCCCTGCGCAAGATGAGGGTGAGGAGGGCGAAGTAGACCAGCAGTCAGATAGTGAAGATTTTGACAGCCCAGGCATTGATATTCTCATCAGAGCGGTGCGTCAGTCTCTGAAGTGTACAGAGACTGAGGAGCCTTTGACAAATGATGAAGTCGTATTTACTAAACGACTGAGATCTCCAATGTTTTCCTGTTTCGGAATCTCTTATTAAGATGTTAGTAGAAACACGGAAAAATCCGGATAAACGGTTTTCTATACCTCGCCGATTTAAGTCTAGTTACCCGTTTCCAGAGTCTGTGACATCTACATGGGAGAATCCGCCAATGGTGAAATCGTCTGTGTGTCAAACACTGCCCTAAGTGACGATCACCTTATACTTCTCGCTGATCAAATCTGGGAAGCTGCTGAGTATCTATGTACAGCTTCTACTGACGTCTGTCAGCTCACTTCTTGCATTTCATCGTCGCTAGTTACGGCACGACGAGCACTCTGGCTGCGATCTTGGCAAGCGGAGGCAGAGGTTAAGAGAGGTATATCGGCGTTACCTTACGGGGGCGAGAAGTTGTTTGGTCCTCAATTGGACAAATGGTTTCTGAGGCTACGGGAGGGAAGTCTGTTTTCCTACCGTTGCCTCCAACGGTACCTAGACGGAAATACTCTGGCCCGGCGTTCAAATCTTTTAGACCTCAGCCCTGTCGAGGCCGTGGTAGAGGAACAGCCACGCCTGGCAGACGAGGACGTGGTTTCCAACAAACCAGCACCAGTCGTCAGGACGCAAAGGTCACCGACAAGCCAGTGGCATTACGGGCTACCTGCCCATCTCGGTTCTCCGATTGTGGGAGCACGCCTTCAGACGTTCTATTTGGCGTGGTTCCAGACATCTGCAGATGGGTGGATCCGCAATTTAGTGTTAAGAGGTTACAAAATAGTGTTCGACTGTCTTCCGCCACTGCGGTTTTTCAAGACGGGACTGCCTCTGTGCAATTCAGTCCCTACTGGATTCAGCAGTTTTGATTCCGATCCCTGTACACCGACAGGGTCAGGGTTATTATTCCAGTCGGTTTGTGGTAACGAAGCCGGATGGCTCAGTCAGGCCAATATTGAACTTAAAGGGTCTCAATCGGTACGTTACTTACTACAGATTCAAGATGGAATCTCTGCGCTCAGTGATTGCAGGTTTAGAGCCAATGGAATTCATGATTGCGCTAGATCTCAAGAATGCGTACTTACACATTCCGATTTGGCTGCCTCATCAGAGGTTCTTGCGGTTTGCAATACGCCAAAACCATTACCAGTTCAGGATCTACCGTTTGGCCTGTCGTCAGCGCTTCGGGTATTCACCAAAGTGATGTCTGTGATGATAGCTCGTCTCAGATCCCTGGGAGTGACAATAGTTCCGTATTTGGACGATCTGCTCATCAAAGCTCCGTCTCATCAGATGCTCCTCCAACATGCGTTGCTGGTGTACAATGTGCTAGTTCAGCACGGTTGGATTGTCAACTTCAAGGAATCACATCTGATTCCGTCTCAACGATTTCATTTCCTAGGTATGATTCTCGATTCGGTAAATCGAAGAATTTACCTACCAGAACAGAAAGTACAGATTATTCGTCATCTGGTACGATTAGTGCTCAAGCCACGCACAGTCTCGGTACATTTGTACATTCGCCTCTTAGGCACAATGGTGGCGGCTTTCGATGCGCGTCAGTTCAGGAGATTTCACTCAACACAATCTAACCGCAGGGAAACGGTTCGGCGCCTGGAATTGGATAATTCTAACGACGGACGCGAGTCTCAGAGGTTGGGGAGCTGTAGTTCAAAATTGTCAGCTCCAGGATCTCTGGGTGGATCACGAAAGATTGCTGTCTATAAATGTCCTGGAACTCCGAACAATTTACGATGCGCTACGACAAGCAGTGCACATGCTTCGGTCTCAGCCTGTCCAGGTGCAGTCAGACAATGCGACGGCGGTCGCGTACATCAACAAACACAGAGGAACGAGAAGCCGCATGGCAATGCGGGAAGTAGCTCGAATCCTCAATTGGGCCGAGCATCACCAAGTGATATTGTCGGCAGTGTTCATTCCGGGACTGGACAACTGGGAGGCGGATTATCTCAG
Organism: Pseudophryne corroboree; assembly: GCF_028390025.1. Lineage (NCBI taxonomy): Eukaryota > Metazoa > Chordata > Amphibia > Anura > Myobatrachidae > Pseudophryne > Pseudophryne corroboree. Next base: position 290,377,039 of record NC_086454.1, read on the forward strand.
CCGTCGGGATTTGCAGCCGGGAGAATGGGCGTTAAATCCAGAAGTGTTCACAGGTTGGTCCAGAGATGGGGTTACCCTCAAGAGGACCTGATGGCATCTCGCCACAATCACCAAACGCCCCAGTATGTGTCCAGAACGAGAGATCCAAAGGCAGTGGCGGTGAATGCTCTCACAATTGCGTGGCTGTACAGCCTCGTGTATCTGTTTCCACCGTTGCCGCTGCTCCCTCTGTTGCTAAAACGGATCAAAAGAGTGTCCGCCACAGTCATATTAGTGGCGCCTCATTGGCCTCGGAGAGCTTGGTTCTCGGATCTCCGCGGACTACTCGCAGACGATCCTTGGCCGCTCCCACGATGTCCGGACTTCTTACCACAGGGTCCGTTCCTTTACCCCAATTTAGCGCGGCTGCGTTTAACGGGGTGGCTGGTGAGACCGCCCTCTTACGAAGAGAGGGCATTCCAGAATCTGTTATACCAACCATGTTACGAGCTCGGAAGCCAGTTACGGCAGCTCATTATTACACAATTTGGCGTGCCTATATAGCTTGGTGTGAAGCTCGGACGTTTCTGACTTCATCTTTCAGTTATCCCGTCTTTTGTTATTTCTACAGACGGGGTTAGATGGAGGTCTGCGGTTATGAACACTTAAGGTGCAGGTATCTGATTTGTCAAATTACTTTCAAAGTCGATTGGCTCTATTGCCGTCGGTACACACTTTTCTACAAGGTGTCCTCAGCGTACAGCCTCCATTCATTCCACCTACGGCGCCATGGGCCTTGACTCTGGTTTTAGATTTCTTACAGTCTTCATATTTTGAACCCTGACAGCAAGTGGATATAAAGTTCTCACTTGGAAACCAATTTTTCTTCTAGCCTTAGCTTAGGCAAGGCGTGTTTCAGATTTGGGTGCCTTGTCATGCAAGCCACCATATTTGGTGTTTCATGATGACAGAGCGGAACTTCGGACGAATTCCGCTTTCTTACCAAAGGTTGTGTCATCTTTTCACATTAATCAACCAATAGTAGTTCCTGTGTTAACAGGACATTCTGGAACTCTGGATGTGGTACGCTCATTACGCGTTTATGTATCCCGAACGTCTACAGTTCGTAAGACGGATACGTTGTTTGTTCTCTATGATGCTGCCAAGATGGGTTGGCCAGCGTCTATGCAGACCTTATCCAGATGGATAAAACTGACTATACGTCAGGCTTACCTTCATGCTAGGAAACAGCCGCCTACATCAGTAACAGCTCATTCCTGAGTTCTGTGGGAACTTCATGGGCCGCTGGTCGTGGAGCTTCCACGACGCAGCTTTGCCGTGTGGCTACATGGTCATCAGTGCACACGTTTGTGCGCTTTTATAAGTTTGATACGTTTGCGGCTACAGCATCTAGCTTTGGCCGCCTCGTGTTACAGGTGCCAAACAGCTCTCCCGCCCACGGGGGAAGCTTTGGTTCGTCCCAAGAGTACTCCACTGACCCCTAGTGGATGAAAAAGAAAATAGGATTTTGGTACTTACCAGGTAAATCCTTTTCTTTGAATCCATAGGGGGCACTGGACGCCCACCCAGAGCAGTTTTACCTGATTTCTGGTAAGTTCAGGGGATCTTATGGTAACACACTCTCGCCGACTGGTTCAAATTATCAAGTACTGGTTATGGTGTCAACTGTTTAGTTGTCAGTAACGTTCTGTGTCAACTTCATTGTTGTCCGTTATGTTATATGTAATACTCCATTGTCAACCTCTCTATAGCTCCTGTTCGGCTCAGTAAAAAACACTGAGGTACTCTGTGATATGGAGGGGTGGAGTGTTCTAAATTTAAATATTCAGTGCCCTGTTCTTGCTAAAGCCGTCCATATCCCAAGAGTACTCCAGTGCCCCCTATGGATTCAAAGAAAAGGATTTACCTGGTAAGTACCAAAATACTATTTTCTCTAACATCCTAGTGGATGCTGGGGACTCCGTAAGGACCATGGGGAATAGACGGGCTCCGCAGGAGACTGGGCACTCTAAAGAAAGATTTAGTACTACCTGGTGTGCACTGGCTCCTCCCTCTATGCCCCTCCTCCAGACCTCAGTTAGAATCTGTGCCCGGCCAGAGCTGGGTGCTTTTAGTGAGCTCTCCTGAGCTTGCTAATAAGAAAGTATTTTAGTTAGGTTTTTTTATTTTCAGAGAGCTTCTGCTGGCAACAGACTCTCTGCTACGTGGGACTGAGGGGAGAGAAGCAAACCTACTAACTGCGGCTAGGTTGCGCTTCTTAGGCTACTGGACACCATTAGCTCCAGAGGGTTCGAACACGGGATTTTAACCTTGGTCGTCCGTTCCCGGAGCCGCGCCGCCATACCCCTCGCAGAGCCAGAAGTCAGAAGCCGGCAGAAGCAAGAAGACATCGAAATCGGCGGCAGAAGACTCCTGTCTTCACATGAGGTAGCGCACAGCACTGCAGCTGTGCGCCATTGCGCCCACTCTACCCACACACTCCGGTCACTGTAGGGTGCAGGGCGCAGGGGGGGGCGCCCTGGGCAGCAATTAGGATACCTCTTGGCAAAAAGACACATATATACAGCTGGGCACTGTATATATGTACGAGCCCCCGCCATTTTATTACACAGACCCGGGACAGAAGCCCGCCGCTGAGGGGGCGGGGCCTTCTTCCCCAGCACTAACCAGCGCCATTTTCTCTTCACAGCTTCGCTGAGAGGAAGCTCCCCAGGCTCTCCCCTGCAGTATCAAGGTAGAAAAAGGGTAAAAAGAGATGGGGGGCACATAAATTTAGGCGCAAATTATCATAAACAGCAGCTACTGGGTAAACACTAAGTTACTGTGTAATCCCTGGGTTATATAGCGCTGGGGTGTGTGCTGGCATACTCTCTCTCTGTCTCCCCAAAAGGCCTTGTGGGGTCCTGTCCTCAATTAGAGCATTCCCTGTGTGTGTGCGGTGTGTCGGTACGTTTGTGTCGACATGTTTGACGAGGACGGTTACGTGGAGGCAGAACAAGTGCAAGTGAATGTGGTGACGGCGCCAACACCTGATTGGATGGATATGTGGAAGGTGTTAAATGATAACGTGAGCTCCTTGCATAAAAGGTTGGATAATCAGTCAGGGTCTCAACCCGTGTCTGATTCTACAGCTCAGAGGCCGTCAGGGTCTCAAAAGCGCCCACTATCCCAGTTGGTTGACACAGATGTCGACACGGATTCTGACTCCAGTGTCGATGATGATGAGGCAAAGTTGCAGCCTAAAATGACTAAAGCCATCCGATACATGATTATAGCAATGAAGGATGTATTGCACATATCGGAGGAAAACCCTGTCCCTGACGAGGGTTTATATGTTTGGGGAGAAAAAGCAAGAAGTGACTTTTCACCCTTCACATGAATTAAATGAGTTATGTGAAAAAGCGTGGGATTCCCCTGACAGGAAAGTACTGATTTCCAAAAGATTACTTATGGCGTATCCTTTCCCGCCAACGGATAGGTTACGCTGGGAATCCTCCCCTAGGGTAGACAAAGCGTTGACGCGCTTATCTGAGAAGGTGGCCCTGCCGTCACAGGATACGGCCGCCCTAAAGGATCCTGCGGATAGGAAGCAGGAAGGTATCCTTAAGTCCATTTATACACATTCTGGTACTCTTCTGAGGCCAGCAATTGCTGCGGCCTGGATGTGTAGTGCTGTAGCAGCATGGACAGATACTCTGTCTGAGGAGATAGATACCCTGGACAGGGAGACTATTTTACTGACCCTAGGACATATCAAATACGCTGTCCTATATATGCGGGATGCCCAGAGGGATATTTGCCTGCTGGGCTCTAGAATAAACGCAATGTCGATTTCTGCCAGAAGGGTCTTATGGACTCGGCAATGGACAGGTGATGCCGACTCTAAAAAACACATGGAGGTGTTGCCTTATAAGGGTGAGGAATTGTTGGGGGACGGTCTCTCTGACCTAGTTTCCACAGCTATGGCTGGGAAGTCAAATGTTTTGCCATATATTCCCTCACAGCCTAAGAAAGCACCGTATTACCAAATGCAGTCCTTTCGATCACAAAGAAGCAAGAAGGTCAGAGGTGCGTCCTTTCTTGCCAGAGGCAGGGGTAGAGGAAAGAAGCTGCACCATACAGCTAATTCCCAGGAACAGAAGTCCTCCCCGGCTTCCACTAAATCCACCGCATGACGCTGGGGCTCCACAGGTGGAGCCAGGAGCGGTGGGGGCGCGTCTCCTAAATTTCAGCCACCAGTGGGTTCGCTCACAGGTGGATCCCTGGGCTATACAGATTGTGTCTCAGGGATACAAGCTGGAATTCGAAGTGATGCCCCCTCACCGTTACCTCAAATCGGCCCTGCCAGCTTCCCCCATGGAACGGGAAGTAGTGTTAGCGGCAATTTACAAGTTATATCTCCAGCAGGTGGTGGTAAAGGTTCCCCTCCTTCAACAGGGAAGGGGATACTATTCCACAATGTTTGTGGTACCGAAACCGGACGGTTCGGTCAGACCCATATTGAATTTAAAGTCCCTGAACATTTATCTGAAAAGATTCAAGTTCAAAATGGAATCGCTCAGAGCGGTCATTGCAAGCCTGGAAGAGGGGGATTTTATGGTGTCTCTGGACATCAAGGATGCGTACTTGCATGTCCCCATTTATCCACCTCATCAGGAGTACCTCAGGTTTGTGGTACAGGACTGTCATTACCAATTCCAGACGTTGCCGTTTGGCCTGTCCACGGCATCGAGAATATTTACCAAGGTGATGGCGGAAATGATGGTGCTCCTTCGGAAGCAAGGGGTTACAATTATCCCATACTTGGACGATCTCCTCATAAAGGCGAGGTCCAGGGAGCGGTTGCTGATCAGCGTAGCACTCTCTCAGGAAGTGTTGCAACAGCACGGGTGGATTCTGAATATTCCAAAGTCGCAGCTGATTCCTACGACGCGTCTGCCCTTCCTGGGCATGATTCTGGACACAAAACAGAAAAAAAAGGTGTTTCTCCCGGAGGAGAAGGCTCAGGAGCTCGTGACTCTGGTCAGAGGCCTCCTAAAACCAAAACAGGTATCGGTGCATCACTGCACGCGAGTCCTGGGAAAGATGGTGGCGTCATACGAAGCCATTCCCTTCGGCAGGTTCCATGCGAGGATCTTTCAGTGGGATCTGTTGGACAAGTGGTCCGGATCGCATCTTCAGATGCATCGGCTGATCACCCTGTCCCCCAGGGCCATGGTGTCTCTTCTGTGGTGGCTGCAAAGTGCTCATCTTCTCGAGGGCCGCAGGTTCGGCATACAGGACTGGGTCCTGGTGACCACGGATGTAAGCATCCGAGGATGGGGGGCAGTCACTCAAGGAAGAAACTTCCAGGGGCTATGGTCAAGTCAGGAGACTTGTCTGCACATCAATATCCTGGAACTAAGGGCCATATACAATGCCCTGAGTCAAGCGGAGCCTCTGCTTCGAAACCAACCAGTGCTGATTCAGTCAGACAACATCACTGCAGTGGCCCATGTAAACCGTCAGGGCGGCACAAGAAGCAGGGTGGCAATGGCAGAAGCCACCAGGATTCTTCGTTGGGCGGAGAATCACGTACTAGCACTGTCCGCAGTGTTCATTCCGGGAGTGGACAACTGGGAAGCAGACTTCCTCAGCAGGCATGACCTCCACCCGGGAGAGTGGGGACTTCATCAAGAAGTCTTCACGCAGATTGCAAATCGATGGGAACTGCCACAGGTGGACATGATGGCGTCCCGTCTAAACAAAAAGCTACAAAGATATTGCGCCAGGTCAAGGGACCCTCAGGCGATAGCTGTGGATGTACTAGTAACACCGTGGGTGTTCCAGTCGGTCTATGTGTTTCCTCCTCTTCCTCTCATACCCAAGGTGCTGAGAATCGTAAGAAAAAGAGGAGTGAGAACAATACTCATTGTTCCGGATTGGCCAAGAAGGACTTGGTACCCGGAACTGCAAGAAATGCTCACAGAGGACCCATGGCCTCTGCCTCTCAGACAGGATCTGTTGCAACAGGGGCCCTGTCTGTTCCAAGACTTACCGCAGCTGCATTTAACGGCATGGCGGTTGAACGCCGGATCCTAGCGGAAAAAGGCATTCCGGATGAAGTTATTCCTACACTGATAAAGGCTAGGAAGGACGTGACAGCAAAGCATTATCACCGTATATGGTGAAAATATGTTGCTTGGTGTGAGGCCAGGAAGGCCCCTACAGAGGAATTCCAGCTGGGTCGATTCCTGCACTTCCTATAGTCAGGAGTGACTATGGGCCTAAAATTAGGGTCCATAAAGGTCCAGATTTCGGCCCTATCCATTTTCTTCCAAAAAGAACTGGCTTCACTGCCTGAGGTTCAGACGTTTGTTAAGGGAGTGCTGCATATTCAGCCCCCTTTTGTGCCACCAGTGGCACCTTGGGATCTTAACGTGGTGTTGAGTTTCCTGAAATCCCACTGGTGTGAGCCACTTAAGACCGTGGAGCTAAAGTATCTCACGTGGAAAGTGGTCATGCTGTTGGCCTTAGCTTCGGCTAGGCGTGTGTCAGAATTGGCGGCTTTGTCATGTAAAAGCCCCTATCTGGTTTTCCATATGGATAGGGCAGAGTTGCGGACTCGTCCGCAATTTCTGCCAAAGGTGGTGTCATCCTTTCATTTGAACCAACCTATTGTGGTGCCTGCGGCTACTGGTGACTTGGAGGATTCCAAGTTGCTTGACGTAGTCTGGGCTTTGAAGATTTATGTGACCAGAACGGCTGGAGTCAGGAAGACTGACTCGCTGTTTGTCCTGTATGCATCCAACAAGCTGGGTGCTCCTGCTTCAAAGCAAACTATTGCTCGCTGGATCTGTGGCACGATTCAGCAGGCTCATTCTGCGGCTGGATTGCCGCATCCAAAATCAGTGAAAGCCCATTCCACAAGAAAGGTGGGCTCTTCTTGGGCGGCTGCCCGAGGGGTCTCGGCATTACAGCTTTGCCGAGCTGCTACTTGGTCGGGTACAAACACATTTGCAAAGTTCTACAAGTTTGATACCCTGGCTGAGGAGGACCTTGAGTTTGCCCATTCGGTGCTGCAGAGTCATCCGCACTCTCCCGCCCGTTTGGGAGCTTCGGTATAATCCCCACGGTCCTTACGGAGTCCCCAGCATCCACTAGGACGTTAGAGAAAATAAGATTTTACTCACCGGTAAATCTATTTCTCGTAGTCCGTAGTGGATGCTGGGCGCCCATCCCAAGTGCGGACTTTCTGCAATACGTGTATATAGTTATGTGGCATCAGTTGAGTGATGCTTGTTTGTTGTTCATACTGTTAACTGGGTAAGTTTATCACGAGTTATACGGTGTGATTGGTGTGGTTGGTATGAGTCTTACCCTGGATTCCAAAATCCTTTCCTTGTAATGTCAGCTCTTCCGGGCACAGTTTCCTTAACTGAGGTCTGGAGGAGGGGCATAGAGGGAGGAGCCAGTGCACACCAGGTAGTACTAAATCTTTCTTTAGAGTGCCCAGTCTCCTGCGGAGCCCGTCTATTCCCCATGGTCCTTACGGAGTCCCCAGCATCCACTACGGACTACGTGAAATAGATTTACCGGTGAGTAAAATCTTATTATGTTACTCCTTACAGTAGTGCCCCTTATTCACATTACATCACACTGAATTGCACCTTATTCACAGTACACCATGCCATATTGCTCTTTATTCACATTAGACCACACAGTAGTGTCCTTTCTATACATAACACCACACAGTAGAGCATCTTATACACACAATGCCACACATTAGTAATGCATTTATACAAATAACACCACACAGTAATGCCCCTTACACATACGGCACACATTATTAATGTCCTTATAGACATAATGCGCCTTAAACATGCCAACCTTTATTAATGCCCTTATACACATATGCCGCACATTATTAATGCCCTTATACACATAATGTCCCTTACACATATGCAGCACATTATTAATGCCCTTATACACATAATGACACACACAGTGCCCTTTACACATTTGCTGCACATTATTATTGCATTTGAATGGTAAATACCAATAATATAATAGGGGTACTCTTTGGAGCTATAGTTTCAAGTCTCCATTTAAGAAATTGTGTGTGTGCAGATACACAAATGCTTTTTATACACGACACGCATAATGCCCCTTACACATATGCCGAAGACTATTGCACAACCAACCCACTCACACGACCGCTAACGCTGCGACCTCTGCCTCTGCTTGGATACAGATGTGTCCTCCTAAATCTTGCCTCAATGCGCCATACAGCAAGAGATGCCTGGCGTGAGTCAGCTGGCAGCTCTGCTAACGTCGGGTGCTTTTTTTTTTTTTTTAATGAAAATGCATCTTCCTTGCTTTGCCATGTGGCTAGGATGCACAAGCGGCTTCTGCTGATTAAAATGATATGCAGCATGTCTATATACTGTGTGCGACTGTGGCTGTGTGCTACACACAGAGTATAGGCATGCCGCATATCATTTTACTGTGTGCGACTGTGGCTGTGTGCTACACACAGAATATAGGCTTGCCGCATATCATTTTAATCGGCAGAAGCTGCTGGTGCCACTAGGCATTTGCCTAGTTTGCATATGCCGAGGGACGGCTCTGCAGCTGATGACAAATATTCGCAACCACTATATAAAAACCAAATAAATCAAAGCCTTAATGTAAAAATAGAACAATATTTAATATGTAGCATAAAAATGTAAATATCGGATGCACCGTATATTAAATATACCTTTCTCGAACGTCCTAGAGGATGTTGGGGACTCCGTAAGGACCATGGGGATAGACGGGCTCCGCAGGAGACATGGGCACTTTAAGAAAGACTTTGACTCTGGGTGTGCACTGGCTCCTCCCTCTATGCCCCTCCTCCAGACCTCAGTTTGATTCTGTGCCCAGTGGAGACTGGGTGCATTTCAGGAGCTCTCCTGAGTTTCCTGTAAAGAAAGCATTTTAGTTAGTTTTTTTTATGTTCAGGGAGCCTGCTGGCAACAGACTCCCTGCATCGAGGGACTGAGGAGAGAGAAACAGACCCACTTCTCTGAGTTTCAGGGCTCTGTTTCTTAGGCTACTGGACACCATTAGCTCCAGAGGGATCGGTACGCAGGTCTCACCCTAGCCGTCCGTCCCAGAGCCGCGCCGCCGTCCTCCTCGCAGAGCCGGAAGAAAGAAGCCGGGTGAGTATTGAGGAAAAGAACATCAGAGGCGGCAGAAGACACCTTGATCTTCATAGAGGTAACGCACAGCACTGCAGCTGTGCGCCATTGCTCCCATTCACCTCACACACCTCGGTCACTGTAAGGGTGCAGGGCGCAGGGGGGGGGGGGGGCGCCCTGGGCAGCAATATAAACCTCTCCTGTGGCATATATAGATATATACATGTACAACTGGGCACTGTACATGTATATAAAGAGCCCCTGCCATGTTATTGAGAAATTTGAGCGGGACAGAAGCCCACCGCCGAGGGGGCGGGGCTTCTCCCTCAGCACTCACCAGCGCCATTTTTCTCCACAGCACCGCTGAGAGGAAGTTCCCCGGACTCTCCCCTGCTTAACACACGGTGAAAGAAGGGTATTAAAGTAGAGGGGGGGCAAATAATTGGCGCATATACATAACAAAAGCAATGTCAGAATGGTATCTGTTTGTGAATCCGGAGTCAGGAAATACTTGGAGGTGTATAAGTAAGCTGGCAAATACCATCCCCTGGCCGGGAATCGAACCCGGGTCTCGGCAAGAAAATGCCGTATCGTGACCACTAGACCACCAAGGGTTTTGGGGTTGGTGAACGGATGATATGAAGAGTGTGATAGTAGTAACCAGGCTAACACTGGGATGATACAGTAATGATGTACAACACTCTCCTTACTATTAGCTGCAGTCCAGTATGGTGGAGTGGCTGACCTTAGCAGTGTGGTAACCAGCTTTCAGACTGGATGGTCACTGTAGCATTGGATCAGGAAGCACTCTTGAGATGACTTGGACTGGATGCAAACTGAACACTGAACAGGATGGTAGTTTGGGAATAACCGGAGTGGATCCAGGGAACTGGAACAGGCTGGAATCTCAGGTGCTAGCTAGCACCAGCAGTCAGGAGCTTGATGAGATTACCTGTGCAGCCAAAGGAAAGGGCTGCACAGGTGTAGAGCTGGATAACGATACTGTGCAGCACTTAGGAAAGAAACTGCACCTGCAGGGAAACGGAATGCAAGGAATCACAGTTAACTTCACTCAGCTAGAGCTGAGCTAGACAATGAACTAGCAAAGACTGAGAGCCAGTAACCGGCACATATACCCCTTGGTTAGTTGGGATAGGCTGAGCTGAATCAGATGGTGCAGAGAGATCATACTGGCTAATGATTGGCTGAACCACAGTCAGGTGATTGGGACTTGGCACAGCAGTACTCTAGGTCAGGCTTTGCTGTAGCTTGTGGCCTACCAGGGCGGGAAATACTGAAGCCTGTATGTCTTGTAAGTGACAGCGGACACGGGTACTTTGTGATGGAGCGAATCTGCATGCATCAGGAGGGGTAAGTGACCCAGCGGCGGGGCAAACTGGACCGGGTTGTGACAGTACCCCCCCCCCCCTTGAAGAGTGGCCTCAGGACATCTCCTTGGTTTTCGTGGGTACTTTGTATGAAAGTTGGAGATGAGACGAGGAGCATTAACATCTTCAGAATGTACCCAGGACCTATCCTCAAGACCATATCCCTTCCAATGGATCAGATATTGGAGTTTCCTATAACAACAACAAGAGTCAATGATGTTTTCGACTTCAAATTCTACCCCTCGCTTAGTTTTAACAAGAGGAGCCTTGGGAAGGGAAGACTGAAACCTGTTGAGTATAAGGGGTTTGAGAAGCGACACATGAAAAGAGTTGGGAATTCGAAGTGATTGTGGAAGTTGTAAATGGTAAGCCACTGGATTGATGACCTTGATGATAGGAAAAGGACCAATAAAGCGAGGTGCAAATTTCATTGATGGTACCCGGAGCCTGATATTGCGTGTGGATAACCAAACTCGATCACCCAACTTGAGGTGAGGAATAGCCCTCCTCCTTCTATCGGCAAAAATCTTGTAACGTACCGAAGATTTTTTAAGTGTGGCATGAACCTCCTTCCAGATGTTTGCAAAATATTGGAGAGTTGCTTTGGTAGCTGGTACATCAAATACTGGGAGAGACTGGAACTCAGGAACACGAGGATGCCGCCCATACACAGTGTAGAAAGGAGTGGTCTCAGAGGAAGTATGATAGGAGTTGTTATGAGCGAATTCAGCCCATGGCAGGAAATCTGTCCAGTCATCCTGCGAGGATGATATATACATAGGGAGGAAAGTCTAAATCCTGATTGACCCTCTCGGTCTGCCCATTAGATTGCAGGTGATATGCCGTGGAGAACTTTAACTTAATCTGTAAAGATGAGCAGAGAGCTCGCCAGAAGCGGGCGACAAATTGGGATCTTCTGTCAGACACAATTTCTGTGGGCAACCCGTGAAGGCGAAATATTTCAGAGATGAAAAGCTGAGAGAGGCGTGGAGCTGATGGCAGTCCAGTCAGAGGTACAAAGTGTGCCATTTTTGAAAAACGGTCAACTACAACCCAGATAGTGGTAAATCCCTTGGAGGATGGGAGATCAGTAATGAAATCCATTGAAATATGGGTCCAAGGTTGTAGTGGTATGGATAATGGTTGCAAGGGACCAACTGGAGACTGACGAGAGACCTTATGCTGAGCGCACTGAGGACAAGATGACACAAATTCCTGAACATCAGAACGTAAGGAAGTCCACCAATAGGATCTTTTAACAAATTCCAAAGTCCTCCTAACTCCCGCATGGCCGGAGAACTTGAAGGCATGGGCCCATAGTAATAGTCGCCTGCGAAGGTCAGGAGTGACATATGTTTTGCCAGGAGGAGGTGTGACCACATCAGTAGAAGCAAATACAGTAGGATTTAGCAGCGGATACTGTTCATCTCCATCTGATTCGCCTTCTGGAACCATAGAGCGGGATAAAGCATCAGCCTTACAGTTACGGGATCCTGGACGGTATAAAATTTTAAAATCAAACCGAGAGAAAAACAGTGCCCACCGGGCTTGCCTGGGTTTGAGACACTGGGCAGTTCTGAGAAAAAGGAGATGCTTGTGGTCTGTGAATACCGAAATTGGAAAGTGAGCTCCCTCCAGCAGATAACGCCATTCCTCAAAGGCTAATTTGATGGCTAGTAGTTCTTTCTCGCCAATGGGGTAGTTCCTCTCAGCAGGCAGAAATTTCTTTGAAAAGAATCCACAGGGATGCAGTTTGTCCTCGAGTCTCTGTGAAAGAACTGCCCCTACTCCTTCTGAGGATGCGTCCACCTCAAGGATGAAGGGCTGAGTAACATCCGGCTGGCTGAGTACCGGAGCTGAAATAAAGGACTGTTTCAGTAACTGAAATGCTGTTTTTGCTTCCGGAGACCACTGTGTTGGATTGGCCCCCTTTCGGTTCAAAGCAGAGATAGGAGCTACTAATGTAGAGAACCCCTTGATAAATTTTCGTTAATAATTGGCAAAGCCAATGACCAGATATTCATAGTGCCCATCTCTCGTGTTAAATGCTGTTTTCCATTCATCACCGTGGCGAATGCGAATCAGATTGTAGGCACCCCTCAAGTCAAGTTTTGTGAAGATAGTAGACCCCTTCACTCTGTCGAAGAGCTCCGTGATTAAAGGCAGAGGATAACGGTTTTTGACAGTGATCTCATTGACCCCTCTGTAGTCAATACAGGGTCGGAGTCCGCCATCTTTTTTTTAACAAAGAAAAACCCTGCACCAGCTGGAGGTGATGAAGGACGGATGAACCCTTTCTTCAGGTTCTCTTGGATGTACTCGGTCATGGACTTCGTCTCTGGTACAGATAATGGATATGTACGACCCCTGGGAGGTGATTTTCCAGGGACCAGGTCTATGGGGCAATCCCATTCTCTATGAGGAGGCAAGGCATCAGCCCCTTGTTTGCTGAAAACGTCAATATATGAGTGGTACTGAGTTGGTAATTTCTCAGCAAGGGTAGTATCAGATGACCGAACAGGTACCACTTGTTTCAAACAGACACTGGAACAGTTCTTACCCCAAGACAAAATGTGCATGGTAGACCACTCAATTAGGGGACTATGTTTCTGAAGCCAGGGAAAACCGAGTACAATGGAATGAGTGGCTTTAGGGATGACCAGAAAATATATTTCTTCAGAATGTAATGCCCCCACCTGGAGTTTAACTGCTGAAGTACACTGGGTGATTGATCCATGGGGGATCAAACTGCCATCCACAGCTGACAGTGACACTGGATGAGCCAGTGTTACAGTGGGTATGTGATGCTTGGCAACAAAACTTTGCGTTATGAAATTTCCAGCAGCACCAGAGTCCAGGAGAACAGACAGAAAGTTACGTTTGTTAGCCACAACAAGAGTCACTGGAATCACGGAGTCTGACTGTTTGGGAGAGGGATGTAATACTCCTAATCTCTTTCCTTCCTGAGGAATCTGGAGCGACCGTTTTCCCGGTCGTTTGGTACAAGAGGAGATCAAATGTCCAGCTTCACCACAATACAAACACAGATTTGTTTGACGTCGCCTCTGACGCTCCTCTGGAGGGAGGCGGGATCTGTCAACTTGCATGGATTCCTCAACAGCAGTGATTTTCTCAGGAGAAGATACTGACGGAACCTTTTAGTGTACTTTTCTCACAGGAACGTTCTCGGAGTCGTAAGTCCACTTTGGTGCACAGGGAAATGAGATCTGCCAACTTGGAAGGATGGTCACGAGTTACCAAGACATCTTTGATTTCTTCTGATAGCCCATGCCAGAATGTAGCTATGAGGGCTTCTTCATTCCACTGTAATTCCGATGCTATCGTCTGGAACTGTACCACATACTGACCCATGGTTTTAGTGCCCTGGCGCAGACGTAAGATGTCTTTAGATGCTGACGTAGATCTTCCGGGCTCGTCAAATATCTTACGGAATGTGGCAATAAAGTCAGTATAGGCAAACAGCAATGGGTCAGAACTCTCCCACAAAGGTGATACCCACTCCAGGGCTGGAACGGATAGCAGGGAGACAATATATGTGTTATGATTCCAGCACTCTGGTCAGAGGAGATCTTATGGCAAGGACCGGAGCACTGGAACGGAATGCTGGGGAAGGGAGCAGGACAGGAAAATAGCCCCTGGTGCCCTAACTCTGTTGTCTCACCCGTGTTGTCAGAAATCCCCTGCGAGACTATGGTTTCTTGAGCCCTTGGCAGCCGCGTTTGAAGGGCGGATTATGTCTGCCCAACTTCGATGCCCCCCGGTCTTAATGAGAGACAAAGGGAAACCTGAGATAGGGTGATAACAAGAGGCCCTCTAACTAAACAACCAGGCCAGGGGCTAAGCAAACTCAAAACTATAATATGTGCGGAGAAACCGCCAGGGAAAAGGACAACCAAAATATCCACTTGTCCAATTCTCCTACCCGGCACCGCCGAGTACCAGAGAGGACTTGTGGAAGCGGAACCCTCCGCAAATGCTCCAAACACAAAATATAAAAGGTAAAGCGGCTGAGCCGCAACACACGGCAGAGCCGCAACTCACGAACACCACTGGATATAAAACGGTGATCAGTCAGGACTCCAGGGAACCAAACGACCTCTTGGGATGAGATGACAACTCCCGAATACCGGACTTCTGAGGACTGGAATGACCGGATACAGCAGGACTGGAAACAGACTCTCAGCAAACAAAGGCAGCATGCAGGAAGCTATTACCGGCGTCTGTGAGAAGCCCTGGGAGTGTATTTAACAAGGAGTCCTCCAATCAGCTGCTAAAGGCTGATTAGAATAAATGCCGTGCAGCTGCCTTGCTGCACGGCCAGAGAGCAGGTGAATATCTTAATTTCCTAAAGCCTAGCAACGGGGAACGCGGTCCGCCAGTGGCGTCCCCGTTGCTAGGGTCCGTGCGGCGAAGCGCGCCCGGCGTCTAGCGTTGCTAGGGAGCCGGCGGCTGTACGCGCACGGCGTCTCTAGTTGCTAGGCGCCGGGCCGCGCAGACAAGCGGACCCCGGCGCCTAACAGTACCCCCCCCTTGAGGAGGGGTCAAGGAACCCCTAAAGCCAGGTTTCTGAGGAAATTCACGAAAAAATGCCCTCTTGAGCCTCGGGGCATGAAGATCCTTATCCAGGACCCAAGACCTTTCCTCCGGACCATAGCCTTTCCAGTGAACTAGAAAATACAGCCGACCCGGGACAATTTGGAATCGAGAACCTTCTCTACCAAGAACTCCTGTTATCCCTGTACATCCACTGGAGATCTACCCTGAGAGATCTTCCGAGGAAATCTACTGGAAGAAACGTATTGTTTCAACAGGGAACAATGAAACGTATTTCCAATCCTGAGAGATCTTGGTAAACGTAACCGAAAGGCAACTGGGTTGACTCTTTTAATAATAAGAAATGGCCCAATAAATTTGGGTCCCAGTCTAGCCGAGGATTGTCGAAGCCTGATGTTGCGAGTCGACAACCACACCCTATCTCCCACCTTAAAAGTGCAAGGACGTCGGAGCCTGTCAGAAAATTTCTTCTCTCGAAAGGCCGCTTTTCTGAGAGCAAGGTGCACCTTTTTCCAAATGGCTCTGAGATGGGAGGTTAAGGTTAGCGAGGAGACTGAGGAATGATGAAAAAAAGAATTAGCTCTGGGGTGAAAACCAAAAACTGAAAAGAATGGAGACTCTTTAGTGGAGGAATGACAAGAATTATTGTAAGCAAATTCAGCCAACGGAAGAAACTCGGACCAATCATTCTGGAGTTTGGCTGAATACAAGCGCAAATATTGTTTCAATGATTGGTTAACTCGTTCGGTTTGCCCGTTGGATTGTGGGTGGTAAGCGGATGTTAACGACAATTTCATCTTCAATGAGGCACAAAAACATTTCCAGAATTGTGCGATGAATTGTGGACCCCGATCAGAAACCATATCAGTAGGCAACCCATGAAGCCTGAATACATGGCGGAGAAACAAAACTGCCAACCCTTGGGCAGAAGGCAATCGGGGAAGAGCAATAAAATGAACCATTTTACTAAAACGGTCCACTACCACCCATATGACTCGGAATCCGGCTGAAAGGGGAAGGTCAACCACAAAATCCATGGAAATATGAGACCACGGCCTGAGAGGAACATTTAAGGGCATAAGTTGCTCGATGGGCAAGGAACGGGGAACCTTATGCTGTGCACAAACCTGACATGAATAAACAAATTCCTTGACGTCTTTAGAAAGACCAGGCCACCATACTGAGCGAGAGACTAACTCCAATGTCTTAGAGACTCCTGGATGCCCTGAAACTTTGTTATCATGGAATTCCGTTAAAACAGTAGCTCTCAAAAACTCAGGGACGTAAAGACGACCAGCAGGAGTAATTCTAGGAGCTTGGTGTTGAAGCTGTTTTAACTGGGTAAATAAATCTTGTGTGAGGCCCGCCCAGATGACTGAAGATGGAAGTATGGGGGTAACAGGATTGTTATTGTGAACCGGAAGAAAGCTACGTGACAGGGCATCAGCCTTAGTATTCTTGGAACCAGGCCTGAAAGTGATTATAAATTTGAAACGCGTAAAAAATAATGCCCAACGTGCCTGCCGGGCATTAAGCCGCTTAGCCGATTCAATGTATTGCAGGTTCTTATGGTCAGTCAATACCGAAATAGTATGTTTTGCTCCCTCCAGCCAATGCCTCCACTCCTCGAAAGCCCACTTTACCGCCAGTAACTCCCGATTACCAACGTCATAGTTGGATTCAGCGGAGGAGAATTTCCTGGACATAAAGGCACAAGGATGTAACTCCAGAGACTCCGGATCCTTTTGAGAAAGGATAGCCCCCACTCCAACCTCCGAGGCATCAACCTCCACCACAAAGGGCAATTCCGGATTAGGATGTCTGAGGACTGGAGCCGAGACAAAGGCTTGTTTCAAGGCCCGGAAGGACAACTCAGCTTCACGCGACCAGTTGGTAGGATCCGCTCCTTTCTTTGTCAGAGCTACAATGGGAGCAACCAGGTCAGAAAAAGAATGAATGAACCTCCTATAATAATTCGCAAACCCTAAAAAGCGCTGAATTGCTTTTAAATTGGTGGGTTGCGCCCAACTAAGGATGGCCTGGAGTTTCTTTGCTTCCATGGAAAATCCCTGAGGGGAAATTATGTACCCTAAAAAAGATACTTCCGTGACATGAAACTCACACTTCTCCAACTTGGCATATAAATGATTCTCACGTAACTTTTGAAGAACCAGACGCACCTGGGTAACATGTTGTTCCATTGATTCAGAAAAAATCAGGATGTCGTCTAAGTAAACGACCACGAATTTCCCTAGGAAGTCACGGAGCACATCGTTAATGAAGTCTTGAAAAACTGCCGGAGCATTGGACAGGCCGAACGGCATCACCAGGTATTCGTAGTGACCCGACTGAGTACTGAAGGCCGTTTTCCACTCATCTCCAGATTTAATTCGGATGAGGTTGTACGCTCCTCTAAGGTCAATTTTAGAAAAAATCACAGCAGAACGTAACTGATCAAAGAGTACAGAAATCAACGGCAAAGGATAGGTGTTTTTAACTGAGATCTTATTCAGGGCTCTAAAATCAATGCAAGGTCTAAGCGAGCCATCCTTTTTCTCCACAAAGAAGAAGCCTGCACTTAAAGGAGATTTTGATGGTCTAATAAATCCTTTCTCAAGGCTCTCCTTTACATAATCATTCATAGCCGCAGTTTCTGGCCCGGATAATGCATATAATCTTCCCTTTGGCAATGCGGCACCAGGAATTAACTCAATAGCACAATCATAAGGCCGATGGGGAGGCAGAATGTCCGCATTGCCTTTGGAGAAAACATCAGCAAACTCCTGGTATTCCACCGGAATGAGTTCTGGAATGATAGCTGCTACTCTGACTGGAAACGTGATACATTCCTTATCACAAAAAGTACCCCATTGTGAAATCTCCCCCGACCGCCAATCAATGGTGGGATTATGAAAGGCCAGCCAAGGGTGACCCAGAACAACTGGAACTGCTGGGCAATGTGTAAGAAAGAACTCGATTTTCTCGGAATGTAGAGCTCCTACTGTAAGTAGTACAGGGGGTGTACGGAGAGAAATAATCCCATTAGACAGCGGACTCCCATCTAAGCCATGCATGGTGACACACCTACCCAAAGGTAACTGAGGAATGCCTAAGGCCTTAGCCCAAGTTAAATCCATAAAGTTTCCTGCAGCTCCACTGTCAACAAAAGCCGACACCGAAGAACTGAGGCTGCCAAAGGAAACTTTAACTGGGACTAAAAGGGAGTTATTCGAGGAGATAAGCTGCAGACCTAGGTGAACCCCCTCACAATTCACCTGGTCAAAGCGTTTCCCGACTTGTTCGGACAATTACGAGCAAAATGTCCCTTACCCCCACAGTACAGACAAAGACCAGAATTTTGCCTTCTGGCTCTTTCTTCAGGAGACAGCCGGGAGAGACCCATCTGCATGGGCTCCTCTACGTCTTCAGGAATGGAATATACACACGGACTTGACCTTACAGGTGCTCCTTTTTCAGCCCTCCGCTCTCTGAGAAGACGATCAATCTTAATAGAAAGCTCCATGAGTTTATCGAGAGTCTCAGGAGCGGGGTACTGAAGGAGACTGTCTTTTATAGACTCTGATAAGCCGAGGCGAAACTGACTGCGCAGGGCTGGGTCATTCCAGCCACAGTCGTTTGACCAACGGCGAAACGCCGTACAATAAACCTCCGCAGGATTTCTACCCTGTCTGAGAGCGCGCAACTGACTTTCAGCGGACGCCTCTCTATCAGGGTCATCATACAAGAGCCCTAAAGACTCAAAAAAAGCGTCAACTGACAACAATGTCGGATCCTCTGCTCTTAAACCAAATGCCCAGGTCTGAGGATCCCCCTGGAGCAAAGAAATAATAATCCCGACCCGCTGAGATTCAGTACCCGAGGAAGTCGGTCTTAAACGAAAATAAAGTTTACAGGATTCTTTAAAATTAAAAAACTCTTTTCTATCACCAGAAAAACGGTCAGGCAAATGCATCTTTGGTTCAGGGACTACCCTTGGGGAAGCTCGCAAAAGATCTTCCTGCGACTTCACCCGAAGAGAAAGATCCTGAACCATCTGAGTAAGTTCTTGAATCTGGCTGACTAAGAGCTGACCAGGATTTGGCCCTAAACCTGTTGGATTCATGAGGCCAATAAACTCTCACAAAAACTGAATGAGAAAAAATTAAACCCCGTTTAATTTTAAGTTTTGGTATGGCCGGTAATAATGTTATGATTCCAGCACTCTGGTCAGAGGAGATCTTATGGCAAGGACCGGAGCACTGGAACGGAATGCTGGGGAAGGGAGCAGGACAGGAAAATAGCCCCTGGCGCCCTAACTCTGTTGTCTCACCCGTGTTGTCAGAAATCCCCTGCGAGACTATGGTTTCTTGAGCCCTTGGCAGCCGCGTTTGAAGGGCGGATTATGTCTGCCCAACTTCGATGCCCCCGGTCTTAATGAGAGACAAAGGGAAACCCGAGACAGGGTGATAACAAGAGGCCCTCTAACTAAACAACCAGGCCAGGGGCTAAGCAAACTCAAAACTATAATATGTGCGGAGAAACCGCCAGGGAAAAGGACAACCAAAATATCCACTTGTCCAATTCTCCTACCCGGCACCGCTGAGTACCAGAGAGGACTTGTGGAAGCGGAACCCTCCGCAAATGCTCCAAACACAAAATATAAAAGGTAAAGCGGCTGAGCCGCAACACACGGCAGAGCCGCAACTCACGAACACCACTGGATATAAAACGGTGATCAGTCAGGACTCCAGGGAACCAAACGACCTCTTGGGATGAGATGACAACTCCCGAATACCGGACTTCTGAGGACTGGAATGACTGGATACAGCAGGACTGGAAACAGACTCTCAGCAAACAAAGGCAGCATGCAGGAAGCTATTACCGGCGTCTGTGAGAAGCCCTGGGAGTGTATTTAACAAGGAGTCCTCCAATCAGCTGCTAAAGGCTGATTAGAATAAATGCCGTGCAGCTGCCTTGCTGCACGGCCAGAGAGCAGGTGAATATCTTAATTTCCTAAAGCCTAGCAACGGGGAACGCGGTCCGCCAGTGGCGTCCCCGTTGCTAGGGTCCGTGCGGCTCAGCGCGCCCGGCGTCTAGCGTTGCTAGGGAGCCGGCGGCTGTACGTGCACGGCGTCTCTAGTTGCTAGGCGCCAGGCCACGCAGACAAGCCTGTCCCAATGTCGCCTGGACCTTCGGGGTCTCAGAAGCGCCCACTATCCCAAATAGTTGACACAGATACCGACACGGATTCAGACTCCAGTGTCGACTACGATGATGCAAAATTACAGCCAAAGGTGGCTAAATGTATTCGATATATGATTATCGCCATAAAAGATGTTTTGCATATCACGGAGGAACCCCCTGTCCCTGACACGAGGGTACACATGTATAAGGGAAAGAAACCTGAGGTCACCTTTCCCTCATCACATGAGCTGAACGAATTATGCGAAAAAGCGCGGGAAACTCCAGACAAAAAACTGCAGCTTCCCAAAAGGATTCTAATAGCGTATCCTTTCCCGTCGCAGGACAGAATCCGGTGGGAATCCTCCCCTAGGGTAGACAAAGCTTTGACGCGCTTATCAAAAAAGATAGCGCTTCCATCCCAAGATACGGCTACCCTCAAGGATCCTGCTGACCGCAAGCAGGAGGTTACCTTGAAGTCCATTTACACACATTCTGGTACGTTACTCAGACCGGCTATTGCGTCGGCCTGGGTTTGTAGTGCTGTAGCAGCATGGACAGATTCCTTATCAGCGGATATTGAGACCCTTGATAAGGATACCATTTTAATGACCCTAGGGCATATAAAAGATGCTGTCTTATATATGAGGGATGCTCAAAGAGATATTAGTTTACTGGGTTCCAGGATAAACGCTATGTCTGTTTCTGCTAGGCGTGTCTTATGGACCCGACAGTGGTCAGGTGATGCCGACTCCAAGAGACATATGGAGTTGTTGCCTTACAAGGGTGAGAAATTGTTTGGAGAGGGCCTCTCAGACCTCGTCTCCACGGCTACGGCAGGTAAATCGAATTTTTTGCCATATATTCCCTCACAATCTAAGAAAGCGCCTCATTATCAAATGCAGTCCTTTCGTTCCAATAAAAGCAAGAGAGTACGTGGATCGTCCTTTCTTGCCAGAGGAAAGGGCAGAGGGAAGAAGCTGCATAACACAGCTAGTTCCCAGGAACAGAAGTCCTCCCCGGCCTCTGCAAAATCCACCGCATGACGCTGGGGCTCCCCTGAGGGAGTCCGCCCCAATGGGGGCACGTCTTCGACTGTTCAGCCACATCTGGGTTCACTCACAGGTGGATCCCTGGGCAATAGAAATTGGGCCCCGAGAATTTTCACCAAGGTAATGGCGGAAATTATGGTGCTCCTGCGCAAACAGGGTGTCACAATTATCCCGTACTTGGACGATCTCCTCATAAAAGCGAGATCACGGGAGAAGTTGCTGAACAGCGTATCACTTTCACTGACTGTGTTACAGCGACACGGCTGGATTATCAATATTCCAAAGTCGCAGCTGAATCCTACAACTCAAGACAAGCAAAAAAAGAACTAATGTTACAGCGCACATGGATTAGAATTTATAAAGATCTTTTTATTAAAAGACACACATAAAAATAAGATAAGCAATTTATACCACCGGCCGGTTAATATTTTACAGTGATCACTTCACATATGAAATGAGTGTAACATATATTGTAACAAGTTACTCTGTATCCACTTAAAATTTCTTTCCAACACCTATTGTAAAAATGTAGCTTATCCGATATCTATTAGAGCTAAATAGTGCACACAGTATTCTTTCCTGTGGAATTATGTGACAGTCACTTTTGGTGCAGAATTGATAAAGATAAGGTTTATTCCTCACTTGAGCTGTAAATTTATGTGCTGTCCCATTTATATAGCCACAGTTCTTTAATAATATGAGCCAATGCTCACTCTAAAAATGTGTCTGGCCAGACAACTATATTGTGCGGTCTCACCACTTCTGTATATGGATTGTTTCACCCAAGGGATCCTCCCCGGCTGCTGGTGCTTTTAACCTTTATCTTGCAGTCATCTCTGGGGGATCGTAGAAAGAGGTGAAGAATTCCAGTTAAGAGCTGTTGGAGCGTTCGTGGTAATCCTACAACTCGTCTGCCCTTCTTGGGCATGATTCTGGACACAGACCAGAAGAGGATTTTTCTTCTGACAGAAAAAGCGCAGGAACTCATGACTCTAGTCATGAACCTGTTGAAGCCAAAACAAGTGTCAATACGTCATTGCACTCAAGTCCTGGGAAAAATGGTGGCGACATCGAAGCCATTCCCTACGGCAGACTCCATGCAAGGACTTTCCAATGGGACCTATTGGACAAATGGTCCGGGTCACATCTGCAAATGCATCAGCGGATCACCCTGTCCCCCAGGGCCAGAGTATCTCTCCTGTGGTGGCTGAAAAGTGCTCACCTTCTAGAGGGCCGCAGGTTCGGCATTCAGGACTGGATCCTGGTGACCACGGACGCGAGCCTCCGATGTTGGGGAGCAGTCACACAGGGAAGACATTTCCAAGGCCTTTGGTCAAGTCAAGAGACTTGTCTTCACATCAACATCCTGGAACTAAGGGCCATAAACAACGCCCTACGTCAAGCGGAGATCTTACTTCGCGATCGACCAGTTCTGATCCAGTCAGACGTCACCACAGTAGCTCATGTAAACCGCCAAGGCGGCACAAGGAGCAGATTGGCAATGGCGGAAGCCACCAGAATTCTTCGCTGGGCGGAGAATCATGTAAGCGCTCTGTCAGCAGTGTTCATTCCGGGAGTGGACAACTGGGAAGCAGACTTCCTCAGCAGACACGACCTGCATCCGGGAGTGTGGAGTCTTCATCAAGAAGTCTTTGCGCAGATTGCAAGTCGGTGGGGACTGCCCCAAATAGACATGATGGCGTCCCGTCTCAACAAAAAGCTACAAAGGTATTGCGCCAGGTCAAGAGACCCTCAGGCGGTAGCTGTGGACGCCCTAGTGACACCGTGGGTGTTCCAGTCGGTCTATGTGTTTCCTCCTCTTCCTCTCATACCCAAGGTGTTGAGGATAATAAGAAAAAGAGGAGTGAGAACAATACTTATTGTTCTGGATTGGCCACGAAGGACCTGGTATCCGGATCTGCAGGAAATGCTCACAGAAGATCCGTGGCCTCTTCCTCTAAGGCAGGACCTGTTACAACAAGGTCCCTGTCTGTTCCAAGACTTACCGCGGCTGTGCTTGACGCCATGGTGGTTGAACGCCGGATCCTAGCGGAAAAAGGTATTCCGAATGAGGTTATTCCTACGTTAATAAAGGCTAGGAAGGACGTGACATCTAAACATTATCACCGAATATGGCGTAAATATGTTTCTTGGTGTGAGGCCAGGAATGCTCCTATGGAAGAATTCCATCTAGGCCGTTTTCTTCACTTCCTACAAACTGGAGTGAATTTGGGCCTAAAATTAGGCTCCATTAAAGTTCAGATTTCGGCCTTATCCATTTTCTTTCAAAAGGAATTGGCCTCTTTACCTGAAGTACAGACTTTTGTGAAGGGAGTACTGCATATTCAGCCTCCTTTTGTACCTCCGGTGGCGCCTTGGGACCTTAACGTGGTGTTAAGTTTCCTTAAGTCACATTGGTTTGAACCACTTAAAACAGTGGAGTTGAAATATCTCACTTGGAAGGTGGTCATGTTGTTAGCCTTGGCTTCGGCTAGGCGAGTTTGGGAATTGGCGGCTTTATCATATAAAAGCCCCTATCTGGTTTTCCATATGGATAGAGCGGAATTGCGGACCCGTCCTCAATTCCTACCTAAGGTGGTCTCATCCTTTCATATGAACCAACCTATTGTCGTGCCTGTGGCTACACGTGACTTGGAGGATTCTGAGTCCCTGGATGTGGTCAGGGCTTTGAAAATTTACGTGGCCAGAACAGCTAGGATCAGAAAAACAGAAGCACTGTTTGTCCTGTATGCAGCCAACAAGGTTGGCGGCCCTGCTTCAAAGCAGACTATTGCTCGCTGGATCTGTAACACGATTCAGCAGGCGCATTCTACGGCAGGATTGCCGTTACCAAAATCGGTTAAGGCCCATTCCACTAGGAAGGTGGGCTCATCTTTGGCGGCTGCCCGAGGGGTCTCGGCACTACAGCTGTGCCGAGCTGCTACTTGGTCGGGGTCAAACACCTTTGCAAAGTTCTATAAGTTTGGTACCCTGGCTGAGGAAGACCTCCTGTTTGCTCAATCGGTGCTGCAGAGTCATCCGCACTCTCCCGCCCGTTTGGGAGCTTTGGTATAATCCCCATGGTCCTTACGGAGTCCCCAGCATCCTCTAGGACGTTAGAGAAAATAAGATTTTAAACCTACCGGTAAATCTTTTTCTCGTAGTCCGTAGTGGATGCTGGGCGCCCGTCCCAAGTGAGGACTACTTCTGCAAGACTTGTATATAGTTATTGCTTACATAAGGGTTATGTTATAGTTTCATCGGTTTTGGACCGATGATATGTTGTTTTTTCATACTGTTAACTAGATAGTATTTCACAAGTTATACGGTGTGATTGGTGTGGCTGGTATGAATCTTGCCCTTGGATTAACTAAAATCCTTTCCTCGTACTGTCCGTCTCCTCTGAGCACAGTTTCTCTAACTGAGGTCTGGAGGAGGGGCATAGAGGGAGGAGCCAGTGCACACCCAGAGTCAAAGTCTTTCTTAAAGTGCCCATGTTTCCTGCGGAGACCGTCTATCCCCATGTTCCTTACGGAGTCCCCAGCATCCTCTACGGACTACGAGAAAAAGATTTACCTGTAGGTTTAAAACCTTATTTTTTGCGCAAATGGTGAAAAGGATCCTTGTTTTCAATAGCATTCAAATGTACAGTTCCATTAAATGTATAACTACATCAAATATTAGAGGTGTTCATTACAGTACATAGAATTTGATGGCAGATAACCACTTGGCTCATCTAGTTTGCCCAGTGTACACACATACACACACACACACATACACACACACACACACACACACACACACACACACACACACACACGTTAACATTTTTTGTGAGCCAATTAACCTACCAGTATATTTGTGGATTGTGTACAGTGATCTTATGCCTTTACATGGTAGCTATATATAATATATGTATAATGTTTAGCATTTTATATGGAAATACAAACAAATATGGTAAAGAACACTAGTACATCTAAACACCCAAAATGTGCATAACATTTGGTGATAATGTGCAGCACCCCATATTGTTCCCAGTGTAAGTTAAGGCCAGTACACACTGCGATCTATCACAGACTGCTCAGCACAGCGTGATATGTGCTGAGCGAGGGAAGGTGACTGGGGGCGCTCATTTCACCCAGCAGGTGAAATGAGTGATGTGCTAGATTGGGCACAATCTAGCACCGGCAATAGTGAAGCGCAGGACCGCGCATCGCTATTGCTGAGGGGGGGGGGGGGGCATACACATGGAGAGATTCGTACTTAACTTCTAAGCAATCTAGTCAGATTACTTATAATTTAAGCATGGATCTCTCCATGTGTACCCCCCTTTAGACAATGAACACAAGTATCTTATAACACCCTTTGTGATTAATGAGTGTATACTCATCCCTTTTGCAATACCCTGTGTCAGAAATGTTATCCTATGATGTCAAAAAAGAAGACATTCTGGGAACAAGGCATATAATTATACTTGAAATTCCAAATGCCGGAACAGGAACTATGCACCTCTCATGCATAGAGGTGAGAAATATTTGGAATTCACTTATGATACCTATGTATAAATATGACTGAGTATCAACTGTTCGATATACTGTATAAGGACAGATATATGAATTCTGATTAGCCATATTATAGGCATACCTTTACCTTCATTTTTATCACTCATACAAAGAGTTAATCAAACCCATTGTGATCACTTCATTGTAGAAATGTATACAGCTCTAAGGTATGAATATTTAGCTCTGTCACACCTAATGATACTGAGATAGAGACACTCAGGAGGAATTTACAGTGTGAGGTTAGCTGTGTGATTACTCAGATTTGTTATTTGATAACAAACAAGAATGACCCTTCAGAGACTCTTACGGTGACCTCTTTTTTTTTATACGGCGCCGACACCTGATTGGATGGATATGTGGAAGGTTTTAAATGATAATGACTCTTATGGTGACCTCTTTTTTTTATACGGCGCCGACACCTGATTGGATGGATATGTGGAAGGTTTTAAATTATAATGTTAATTCCTTGCATAAAAGATTTGACAAGGCTGATGCATTGGTACAGTCAGGGTCTCAACCCGTGCCTGACCCTATGTCGCAGGGACCGTCAGGGTCTCATAAGCGCCCACTATCCCAAATTGTTGACACAGATACCGACATGGATTCTGACTCCAGGGTCGATTACGATGATGCAAAGTTACAGCCAAAATTGGCTAAATCCCTGTCACGATCCGGGTATCTGGACGCCATTACTTACCCATCAGATGCCTCCTAAGGCTGGCTCAGCGCTCCAGGACCGGATCCCATCTGTTATCCTAATGTTCACATTCCTGCATCCTCTCCTGTCTCTCTGAGACGCTGTCACAGTAACGCCTTATTACATCTGGCATGGCGTCTCCCGCGGCCTCCGCCGCCGTCCCTGAGCTTCTGCATGCAGAGTGTCAGAGTGGCGATTACGTCAGCCGCGGCCTCCGCTGTGTCCGCGTGGTTGGATGTGCACTTGTCAGCCTGGCGTCTCCTGTCTCCAGTGGCCGGCGCCGCCATTACTGTTTTCATTACCACATGGATTACAAACCAAACTTCCCTCCAAGTGTCTGCATGGGCGCAGCCATCTTGGATTCTGTCAGCTGATCATTTCCTCCAATCTGTTGTCAGTATTGTTAATCTGCATAATTGCCTAGCCAATCCCTTCCTTGCTGCAGGTATAAATACACTGTGCCTGAGCAAGTGCTTTGGTTGTCAAACCTAGTTCCTGTTTGTCTCTCTCCTGTGATTGTCTTCCAGGTTCCAGCTCCTGTCTCAAGACTTCCACCATAGAGACCCGCACCAGCATTCCACCTGCGGTGTAGCCTGACTCTCCAATCCATTGAGGATTCATCTGTTTCCAGCTACAACATTACCTGCTTCCAGCTCAGCTTCCAGCAGAGTACAGCTTCCCTTAAAGGGCCGGTGTCCTTTCTACACTTTACCACTCTCCACCGGTATTATTATTTCTCCGCTCTCAAGTTCTACATTTCAGTTCATATTTCATCGCTCCCAAGTTCATTTATTATTTAACTGGTTCCAGCCAGTATCCACTCCGTGCTAACAACAGTCTGGTTCCAGCCAGTATCCACAGCAGCTGTTTTACCTTCAGCAACCCAGCTTTTCCTGGAACACCAGCTGGCACAATCCTGGGTTATCTCCATTGCTACAGTCGGGCCTGGTAAGGACTTTCCATCTAGAAGATCATAAGAACTATCTCACACTACCAGTGCCCTGTGGCTCCTGCCATCCTGTAGTACCCAGGAACTGTATTTATTATTTGCTGACTTTTACGTTTTCTTTTACTGCTGCTGTGTTGCGGAGTTGTCATAATAAACATCATTGACTTTTATCCAAGTTGTCGTGGTCACGCCTTCGGGCAGTTATTATTCATGTTACTTACATGTCCAGGGGTCTGATACAACCTCCCAGGTTCCGGTACATCTCAGCCCCTACAACTGAGGCTGCCTCCCGTCAGCTCAGGCCCTCAGTTGTGACAGTAAGCACTGACCTAATGAATCCAGCCGGAGACCAGGATCAAGCGGCCAGGCCGATGCAAGAACTGGCAGCCCGACTAGAACATCAGGAGGCTGCACAGGGCCACATCATCCGCTGTCTCCAGGATCTCTCTACTCGGCTGGATGGGATTCAGACAACTCTCCGTGGATCAGGCGCATCTGGTGCGTCAACCACAGTGACTCCAGCTATAACCCCACCCACCTTACCCATTTCTGCTCCACGTCTTCATCTTCCAACGCCAGCAAAATTTGACGGATCTCCAAGATTCTGCAGGGGATTTCTCAACCAGTGTGAGATTCAGTTTGAGCTACAACCTGGCAATTTTCCCAGTGACCGTACAAAAATTGCCTACATCATCTCTCTTCTCAGTGGCTCCGCCCTTGACTGGGCATCACCGTTATGGGGGAGGTCCGACACCCTGCTATCTTCTTACACTGCATTCGTGTCAACATTCAGGCGCATCTTCGACGAGCCAGGCCGGGTAACCTCAGCTTCATCCGAGATTCTCCGTTTACGCCAGGGGTCACGTACTGTAGGACAATATCTGATACAGTTCCAGATCCTGGCATCCGAACTGGCATGGAACGACGAGGCCCTGTATGCTGCATTCTGGCATGGCTTATCTGAGCTTATTAAAGATGAGTTAGCTACCAGAGACTTACCTTCTAAGTTAGATGAGCTAATCTCACTCTGCACGAAAGTTGATTTACGTTTCAGAGAGAGAGCAACCGAGCGTGGAAGATCATCTGCTCCAAAATCTTCTGCTCCTCCTCCTCGTCAACTGTCACCATCTAAAGATGAGCCCATGCAAATTGGCCGTTCCCGTTTAACTCCTGCTGAGCGCCGAAGACGTCTCTCTGAGTCTCTTTGTCTTTACTGTGCAGCTCCGTCTCACACCATCAATGCCTGTCCCGAACGTCCGGGAAAACTCCAAACCCTAGCTCGCCCAGGAGAGGGCCGGCTAGGAGTAATGATCTCCTCTCCATCTCCTCATGATTGTAATCTCCCAGTCTCGCTTCAAGTTGCTCAACGTTATCGGAACGTCATTGCTCTCCTTGATTCCGGAGCAGCTGGGAACTTTATTACTGAAGCCTATGTTAAACGGTGGTCCCTACCCACCGAGAGACTTCCTTCCTCCTTTTCCTTAACTGCCGTGGATGGCAGTAAAATTTTTGATACTGTTATTGCTCTAAGGACTCTACCAGTTCGTCTGAGAGTGGGAGTTCTTCATTCCGAACTTATTTCACTTTTAGTGATTCCAAGAGCCACACATCCTGTGGTCCTGGGCCTTCCATGGCTCCGTCTTCACAATCCTACAATTGATTGGACGACTACGCAAATCCTGGCATGGGGTTCCTCCTGTGCAGAGACATGTTTGTTTAAAGTATTGCCTGTCTGTTCTTCCTCCCCCAGGTCGTCTGATGTTCCACCTCCTCCATATCAAGATTTCACGGATGTGTTCAGTAAAGCTTCTGCTGATATCCTTCCTCCTCATAGAGAATGGGACTGCCCGATTGATCTCGTTCCAGGGAAGGTTCCACCTCGAGGCCGAACTTATCCGTTGTCTCTGCCTGAGACGCATTCTATGGAGGAATAAATTAAAGAGAACCTAGCAAAGGGGTTCATTCGACCTTCTTCTTCCCCAGCCGGCGCAGGCTTCTTTTTTGTAAAAAAGAAAGATGGTGGTCTGCGGCCGTGCATCGACTACAGAGGTTTGAACGACATTACCATCAAGAACCGTTATCCTTTACCCCTGATTACTGAGCTCTTTGACAGAGTTAGCGGAGCTACCATCTTTACAAAGCTGGACTTGCGAGGTGCATACAATCTCATCCGGATCCGTGAGGGTGACGAGTGGAAGACCGCCTTTAACACCCGTGACGGACATTATGAGTACCTCGTCATGCCCTTCGGATTGAGCAATGCTCCAGCTGTCTTCCAGCATTTTGTCAATGAGATTTTCAGAGACATTCTATACCGTCATGTCGTGGTCTATCTAGACGATATCCTCATTTTTGCCAACGATTTAGAGGAACATCGTTTTTGGGTTAAAGAGGTTCTGTCCCGTCTCCGTGTCAATCATCTCTATTGCAAATTAGAAAAATGCGTCTTTGAAGTCAAGTCCATTCCGTTTCTAGGGTACATTGTGTCCGGTTCCGGACTAGAGATGGATCCTGAGAAACTACAAGCAATTCAGAATTGGCCGGTACCCTTAACCCTCAAAGGGGTCCAGAGGTTCTTAGGGTTCGCCAATTATTACCGAAAGTTTATACGAGACTTTTCCACCATTGTGGCGCCTATTACTGCTTTCACCAAGAAGGGTGCTAACCCGTCCAAGTGGTCTGAAGAAGCCATGCAAGCTTTTCATCTTTTAAAACAGAGGTTCATCTCTGCACCTGTCCTGAAACAGCCTGACATCGACTCTCCTTTCATCCTAGAGGTGGATGCCTCCTCCGTTGGAGTAGGAGCGGTGTTATCTCAGAGGGCTAAAGATGGCCATTTACATCCTTGCAGTTTCTTCTCCCGGAAGTTCTCCCCAGCTGAGCGCAACTATGCCATTGGCGACCAGGAGTTGCTAGCCATCAAGCTCGCTCTAGAAGAGTGGAGGTATCTGTTGGAGGGAGCTTCTCATTTAATCACCATACTTACAGACCACAAGAACCTTTTATACCTGAAGGGCGCACAATGTCTCAACCCTCGTCAGGCCAGATGGGCACTTTTCTTTTCCAGGTTCGACTTTAAACTCCAGTTCTGTCCGGGCTCTCAGAATCGCAAGGCCGATGCCCTTTCCCGCTCATGGGAGCAAGAAAATGAGTCAGAGTCTTCAGACAAACATCCTATTATAAATCCGTTGGCATTCTCCACGGTAGGGATGGACTCTACGCCCCCATCAGGGAAAAGTTTTGTGAAGCCGATGCTAAGGAAGAAGCTCATGCATTGGGCCCATGCTTCCCGTTTTGCCGGACATACAGGTATCCAAAAAACCCTGGAGTTTATCTCTAGGTCCTATTGGTGGCCAACTCTGAAAAAGGACGTCTTGGAGTTTATTGCATCTTGCCCAAAGTGTGCCCAACATAAAGTATCCCGCCAGTCGCCTGCGGGGCAACTGGTTCCACTATCCGTTCCCCGTCGACCATGGACCCACTTGTCGATGGATTTCATTACAGACTTACCCATGTGCAACAAGTTCAATACCATCTGGGTGGTAGTTGACCGGTTCACCAAGATGGCACACTTCATTCCTCTCACCGGTCTTCCGTCAGCTTCCAAGTTGGCTCAAGTATTCATACAAGAGATCTTCCGACTCCACGGTCTTCCTGAAGAAATTATCTCAGATCGAGGAGTTCAATTCACAGCCAAATTCTGGCGAAGTTTATGTCAAGTCCTCCAAGTCAAGCTAAAGTTTTCCACGGCTTACCATCCTCAGACCAATGGTCAAACCGAGAGGGTGAATCAGGACTTGGAGGCCTTCCTCCGCATCTATGTGTCCT
Source organism: Pseudophryne corroboree (assembly GCF_028390025.1). Lineage (NCBI taxonomy): Eukaryota > Metazoa > Chordata > Amphibia > Anura > Myobatrachidae > Pseudophryne > Pseudophryne corroboree. Next base: position 290,408,432 of record NC_086454.1, read on the forward strand.
CCTCTCAAGATGACTGGGTTCAATTACTTCCCTGGGCCGAGTTCTGTCATAACAACCAGTATCATTCTTCATCTGCTTCAACACCATTCTTCACTAACTTTGGATTCCACCCTAAAGTCCCTGAGTTCCAACCGCTTCCAGCTACTTCTGTTCCCGCAGTGGATATCACCTTGCATCAGTTTGCCAATATCTGGAAGAGCGTACGATCAGCTCTGCTCAAGGCATCGTTCAGGTACAAGAAGTTTGCGGATAAGAAGCGTCGAGCAGTTCCTGCTCTCAAGGTGGGTGATCGGGTATGGTTATCCACGAAGAATTTGAGGTTAAGAGTTCCCAGTATGAAGTTTGCACCTCGCTATATCGGTCCTTTCAAGATTGAACAAGTCATCAATCCTGTTGCTTACAGACTCCAATTGCCTCCCTTCTTAAAAATACCCAGGACATTCCATGTTTCCCTGTTGAAACCGCTGATCTTGAATCGGTTTCATTCCTCACTTCCTCCAACTCCGAAAGTCCAAACTCAACGAGGCGTTGAGTATGAAGTGGCCAAGATCCTGGACTCACGTCACCGTTACGGTCAACTACAATATCTTATTGACTGGAAGGGTTATGGTCCTGAGGAACGTTCATGGACCAATGCTTCTGATGTCCATGCTCCTGCCTTGGTCCGGAGATTCCATTCCAAGTTTCCTCAAAAGCCAAAGAAGTGTCCTGGGGCCACTCCTAAAGGGGGGGGTGCTGTCACGATCCGGGTATCTGGACGCCATTACTTACCCATCAGATGCCTCCTAAGGCTGGCTCAGCGCTCCAGGACCGGATCCCATCTGTTATCCTAATGTTCACATTCCTGCATCCTCTCCTGTCTCTCTGAGACGCTGTCACAGTAACGCCTTATTACATCTGGCATGGCGTCTCCCGCGGCCTCCGCCGCCGTCCCTGAGCTTCTGCATGCAGAGTGTCAGAGTGGCGATTACGTCAGCCGCGGCCTCCGCTGTGTCCGCGTGGTTGGATGTGCACTTGTCAGCCTGGCGTCTCCTGTCTCCAGTGGCCGGCGCCGCCATTACTGTTTTCATTACCACATGGATTACAAACCAAACTTCCCTCCAAGTGTCTGCATGGGCGCAGCCATCTTGGATTCTGTCAGCTGATCATTTCCTCCAATCTGTTGTCAGTATTGTTAATCTGCATAATTGCCTAGCCAATCCCTTCCTTGCTGCAGGTATAAATACACTGTGCCTGAGCAAGGAAGGCGTCAGTGCTTTGGTTGTCAAACCTAGTTCCTGTTTGTCTCTCTCCTGTGATTGTCTTCCAGGTTCCAGCTCCTGTCTCAAGACTTCCACCATAGAGACCCGCACCAGCATTCCACCTGCGGTGTAGCCTGACTCTCCAATCCATTGAGGATTCATCTGTTTCCAGCTACAACATTACCTGCTTCCAGCTCAGCTTCCAGCAGAGTACAGCTTCCCTTAAAGGGCCGGTGTCCTTTCTACACTTTACCACTCTCCACCGGTATTATTATTTCTCCGCTCTCAAGTTCTACATTTCAGTTCATATTTCATCGCTCCCAAGTTCATTTATTATTTAACTGGTTCCAGCCAGTATTCACTCCGTGCTAACAACAGTCTGGTTCCAGCCAGTATCCACAGCAGCTGTTTTACCTTCAGCAACCCAGCTTTTCCTGGAACACCAGCTGGCACAATCCTGGGTTATCTCCATTGCTACAGTCGGGCCTGGTAAGGACTTTCCATCTAGAAGATCATAAGAACTATCTCACACTACCAGTGCCCTGTGGCTCCTGCCATCCTGTAGTACCCAGGAACTGTATTTATTATTTGCTGACTTTTACGTTTTCTTTTACTGCTGCTGTGTTGCGGAGTTGTCATAATAAACATCATTGACTTTTATCCAAGTTGTCGTGGTCACGCCTTCGGGCAGTTATTATTCATGTTACTTACATGTCCAGGGGTCTGATACAACCTCCCAGGTTCCGGTACATCTCAGCCCCTACAACTGAGGCTGCCTCCCGTCAGCTCAGGCCCTCAGTTGTGACAATCCCTTTGATATACGATTATAGCAATAAAGGATGTTTTGCACATCACAGAGGAAACCCCTGTCCCTGACACGAGGGTGTATATGTATAAGGGAAAGAAGCCTGAGGTAACTTTTCCCCCCTCACACGAACTGAATGAGTTATGTGAAAAAGCTTGGGAATCTCCAGATGATAAAATGCAGATTTCCAAGCGGATTCTTATGGCGTATCCTTTCCCGCCAACGGATAGGCTACGATGGGAATCCTCCCCTAGGGTGGACAAAGCTTTAACACGCTTATCCAAAAAGGTAGCTCTGCCGTCCCAGGATACGGCTACCCTCAAAGATGCTGCTGATCGCAAACAGGAGGTTACCCTGAAGTCCATTTATACACATTCGGGTACCTTACTAAGACCGGCAATTGCGTCGGCCTGGGTGTGTAGTGCTGTAGCGGCATGGACGGATACCTTATCTGAGGAATTGGATACCCTAGATAAGGATACTGTATTATTGACCCTGGGGCATATTAAAGACGCTGTCCTATATATGAGAGATGCTCAAAGAGACATTAGTCTACTGGGTTCTAGAATTAACGCCATGTCGATTTCTGCCAGAAGGGTCCTGTGGACTCGTCAATGGACAGGTGATGCCGACTCAAAAAGGCATATGGAGGTTTTACCTTACAGGGGTGAGGAATTGTTCGGGGAAGGTCTCTTGGACCTGGTCTCCACAGCTACAGCTGGAAAGTCAAATTTTTTGCCTTATGTTCCCTCACAGCCTAAGAGAGCACTGCATTATCAAATGCAGTCCTTTCGTTCACAAAGAAACAAGAAAGTCAGAGGTGCGTCCTTTCTTGCCAGAGGTAGGGGCAGAGGAAAGAAGCTGCACAACGCAGCTAGTTCCCAGGAACAGAAGTCCTCCCCGGCCTCTGCAAAATCCACCGCATGACGCTGGGGCTCCACTGGCGGAGTCGGGCCCGGTGGGGGCACGTCTTCGGAATTTCAGCCACATGTGGGTTCTCTCCCAGGTGGATCCTTGAGCAATAGAAATTGTGTCTCAGGGTTACAAACTGGAATTCGAAGAGGTGCCTCCTCGCCGGTATTTCAAATCGGCCCTACCATCTTCCCCCCAAGAGAGGGAGATAGTGTTAAACGCAATACAAAAATTGTATCTTCAGCAGGTGGTGGTCAAGGTTCCCCTCCTTCAACAGGGAAGGGGTTATTATTCGACCATGTTTGTAGTCCCGAAACCGGACGGTTCGGTCAGACCCATATTGAATTTAAAATCTCTGAACCTATACTTGAAAAGGTTCAAGTTCAAGATGGAATCGCTAAGAGCGGTCATCGCAAGCCTGGAAGGGGGGGATTTTATGGTGTCACTGGACATAAAGGTGTTATGATTCCTGTACTCCAGACCGGAGGAGATCTTATGGCAGGGATCTGAGTACAGGAAAATAAGCTGGTTGTGGGAGCTGGATAGCCTAGTAACCCCTGGCGCCCTAACTCCGTTGTCTCGCCCGTGTTATCAGAAATCCCCTGCGAGACTATGGTTGCTTGAGCCCATGGCAGCCGCGTTCGAAGGGCGGATTATGTCTGCCCAACCACGATGCCCCCGCAGGTCTTAATGGGAGACAAGGGGAAGTCCGAGACAGGGTGATAACAAGGGGCCCTCTGACTAAGCAACCAGGCCAGGGGTTACAAGCTAACTTAACTAAATCAAAAGGTATGTGCGGACTAGCCGCCAGGAAAAAGGACAACCAAGGATCCACTGATCCGACACTCCTATCCGGCTCCGCCGGACACCAGAGTGGATCTGTGGAAGCGGAATCCTCCGCAAAGCTCCAGAACACAATTAAACAAAATAATAAACAGAAGCGGACAAGCCGCAACACACGGCTGCGCCGCGACTCACGAACACCACCAGATGTTAAAGGTGCTCGGTCAGACTCCAGGAACAGATGGTAACTTCCGAGTACAGGATCTCTGAGGACAGGAACAACCGAAAAGACCGGGACTAGGAACTCTCTGCAGCAGACACAGGCAAACAGGAAGCTCAGGAACTAGCAGGAACCAAGCTCAGAACTCAAGCAGACTGAAAACCCAGAAATATCACCAGCGTCTGTGAACTGCAATCAGCCAGCATATAACAGAGAGGCCTAATTAATAATCCAGAGCAGCTGGCCTATTGCATGATTCCAGCTGACAAGATGCAATTAGCAGCCAGGTGAGGCTGAACACATGGAACAAGCTGCAATTACACAGACTAACCAGCGGCAGCAGACAAGAGCATACTAAAACAGAGCAACAGGAAATCCTGGCATGCAAGACAACTTAATAAACATAAAATAGAAATGAACCACTACCTGTGGTTCATAACAAAAGGATGCGTACCTTCATGTCCCCATTTATCCACCTCATCAGGCGTACCTAAGATTTGCGGTACAGGATTGTCATTACCAATTTCAGACGATGCCGGCCCCGAGGATTTTCACCAAGGTAATGGCGGAAATGATGGTGCTCCTGCGGAAGCAGGGTGTCACAATTATCCCGTACTTGGACGATATCCTCATAAAAGCGAGATCAAGAGAGCAGTTGCTGAACAGCGTATCTATTTCACTGAAAGTGTTACAGCAGCACGGCTGGATTCTCAATATTCCAAAGTCGCAGTTGGTTCCTACGACTCGTCTGCCCTTCTTGGGCATGATTCTGGACACGGACCAGAAGAGGGTTTATCTCCCGATAGAGAAGGCCCAGGAACTCATGACTCTGGTCAAAAACCTATTGAAACCAAAACAGGTGTCAGTGCATCATTGCACTCGAGTCCTGGGAAAGATGGTGGCGTCATAAGAGGCCATTCCCTTCGGCAGGTTCCATGCGAGGACTTTCCAATGGGACTTACTGGACAAGTGGTCCGGGTCACATCTTCAGATGCATCGGTTGATCACCCTGTCCCCCAGGGCCAGGGTGTCACTCCTGTGGTGGCTGCAGAGTGCTCACCTTCTCGAGGGCCGCAGATTCGGCATTCAGGATTGGATCCTGGTGACCACGGACGCAAGCCTCCGAGGTTGGGGAGCAGTCACACAGGGAAGACATTTCCAGGGTCTTTGGTCAAGTCAAGAGACTTGTCTTCACATCAACATCCTGAAGATAAGGGCCATATACAATGCCCTACTTCAAGCGGAGACCTTACTTCGCGACCAACCAGTTCTGACCCAGTCAGACAACATCACCGCAGTGGCTCATGTAAACCGCCAAGGCGGCACAAGGAGCAGATTGGCAATGGCGGAAGCCACCAGAATTCATCACTGGGCGGAGAATCATGTAAGCGCACTGTCAGCAGTGTTCATTCCGGTGGTGGACAACTGGGAAGCAGACTTCCTCAGCAGACACGACCTACACCCGGGAGAGTGGGGGCTTCATCCAGAAGTCTTCGCACAGATTGTGAGTCAGTGGGAACTGCCACAGATAAACATGATGGCGCCCCGCCTCAACAAAAAGCTACAGAGGTATTGCGCCAGGTCAAGAGACCCTCAGGCAGTAGCGGTAGACGCCCTAGTGACACCGTGGGTGTTCCGGTCAGTCTATGTATTTCCTCCTCTTCCTCTCATACCAGAGGTGTTGAGGATAATAAGAAGAACAGGAGTGAGAACAATCCTCATTGTTCCAGATTGGCCAAGACGGACCTGGTATCCAGATCTGCAGGAAATGCTCACAGAAGATCCGTGGCCACTTCCTCTAAGACAGGACCTGTTGCAACAGGGACCCTGTCTGTTCCAAGACTTACCACGGCTGCGTTTGACGGCATGGCGGTTGAACGCCGGATCCTAGCAGAAATAGGCAATCTGGTTGAGGTTATCCCTACGCTGATAAAGGCTAGGAAGGAAGTAACATCTAAACATTATCACCGTATATGGCGAAAATATGTTTCTTGGTGTAAGACCAGGAATGCTCCTACGGAAGAATTCCATCTGGGCCGTTTCCTTCACTTCCTACAAACTGGAGTGAATTTGGGCCTTAAATTAGGTTCCATTAAGGTCCAGATTTCGGCCCTATCCATTTTCTTTCAAAAAGAATCGGCTTCTTTCCCAGAAGTTCAGACTTTTGTAAAGGGAGTGCTGCATATTCAACCTCCTTTTGTGCCTCCGGTGGCACCTTGGGATCTTAACGTGGTGTTAAGTTTCCTAAAGTCACACTGGTTTGAACCACTTAAAACGGTGGAGTTGAAATATCTCACGTGGAAGGTGGTAATGTTATTAGCCTTGGCTTCGGCTAGGCGAGTGTCTGAATTAGTGGCTTTGTCACATAAAAGCCCTTATTTGGTCTTCCATATGGATAGAGCAGAATTGCGGACCCGTTCGCAATTTCTGCCAAAAGTGGTATCGTCTTTTCATATGAACCAACCTATTGTGGTGCCTGTGGCTACACGTGACTTGGAGGATTCCGAGTTACTTGATGTGGTCAGGGCTTTGAAAATTTACGTGGCCAGAACGGCTAGAGTTATCCAACCTCCCTATGTCCCGCCTGTGGCTCCTTGGGACTTGTCGGTGGTTTTGGAGGCGTTGCAGGAGCCTCCATTTGAACCTCTTGGTTCAGCTGACCTTAAGTGGCTTTCCCTTAAGGTGGTGTTCTTGCTGGCTATTGCCTCTGCTAGAAGAGTGTCGGATCTGGGTGCCTTGTCTTGTAGTTCCCCATATCTGATTTTTCACCGTGACCGGGCGGTTCTTAGGATTCGTCCCGGATATTTACCTAAGGTGGTTTCTTCGTTCCACCTTAATCAGGAGATTGTGGTTCCAGCCTTTGTCTCTCCTGATTTGTCTCCCAAAGAGCGGTCTTTTGATGTGGTACGGGCTCTCCGTATCTATGTGAAGAGAACTGCTTCAATTCGAAAATCTGATTCTCTCTTTGTTTTGTTTGGATTTCACAAACGTGGCTGGCCTGCTCACAAGCAGACCCTGGCCAGATGGATTAGAATGTTGATTGCACATGCTTATTTGCAGGCTGGTCTATCAGCTCCTGTTCACATTACGGCCCATTCTACTTGGTCTGTTGGACCTTCTTGGGCGGCCCAACGCGGTGCGTCCCTTGAACAATTGTGCAAGGCAGCTACGTGGTCCTCCGGGAACTCGTTCATAAGGTTATATGCCTTCGATACTGCCGCTTCCCAGGATGCTTCCTTTGGATGCCGGGTTCTTGTGCCCGCTACAGTGCGTCCCCTCCCATAAGGAACTGCTTTAGGACATCCCCATTGTCCAGACTTGTGGAGCCCAGTGTACCCCGCAGCAGAAAATGAGTTTTATGGTAAGAACTTACCTTTGTTAAAACTCTTTCTGCGAGGTACACTGGGCTCCACAAGGCGCCCACCCTGACGCACTTAGCTTCTTTGGGTTCATATGGCATTAGCCGCTGATACTTCTCCTGTCGTGAGAGTGCGGTGTATGTGGCTACTAACCGTTGTCATCTCTTTTCCTGCTACTGCATTGGGCTGGTTAACTAAACTGAGCTCCTGTGCTGGGAGGTGGGGTGATATAGGAGGCGGCGCTGTGCATTCTGGGAAGTCAAAGCTTTGAGCCTGTTGGTGCCTCGGATCAAGATCCTACTCTACACCCCATTGTCCAGACTTGTGTAGCCCAGTGTACCTCGCAGAAAGAGTTTTAACAAAGGTAAGTTCTTACCATAAAACTCGTATTCCAGGGAGTGTAAATGTACATACCATCTCTGAGAGTGCTAGAGCTACAATGACCTGTTGATGCATTTGCATTGCAAACAGCTGCGTTCTATTAGCAATGATAAGCTAGCTGCGCCCTGTCAGGCACCTGTGGCGGCCGTTCACTAGCTGTGCGCAGCCCTAGACTTACTCTTCTGCTGCGAACGCCTGGTGTGTACCAACAGCGACCAGCTTTGCTGCGGGGAGAAAACCACACTTACCTTTGCATACTCCCCCACAAGACTTCCACCTTCACGCCCCTTTTCGCTAGCCAGCGAAGCAATTCCCCCGCACCACCTTTAACATGCCTCTTTGTCGTTGCGTGGCTGCGAACACAGAAAGCGTGTATTTCTGCACATTCGTCGTACGGCAGTCTTGGCATATGCGCATTGAGTACTTTGCGCGTGTGCATTTGGCTTTATCCCGCTGCTTACGATGCGAAGATTTGCTGCGATCAAGTCTGAATGACCCCCTATGTGCACTGTAGGAGGAGCAGATATAACGTGTAGAGAGAGTTAGATTTGGGTGGGGTGTGTTCAAACTGAAATCTAAATTGCAGTGTAAAAAAATAAAGAGCCAGTATTTACCCTGCACAGAAACAAAATAACCCACCCAAATCTAACTCTCTCTGTAAATGTTATATCTGCCCCCCCCCCCCTGCAGTGCACAGGGGGGTCATTCCGTGTTGTTCGCTTGTTGCCAATTTTCGCTATGCTGCGATTTGTTGCTAATTGCACATGCGCATGGTATGCAGAGCGCATGCGCTAAGTTATTTAGCACAAAACTTAGTAGATTTGCTGGTGTTCGTGCGGCGCTTTTCAGTCGCACTGCTGATCGGTGAATGATTGACAGGAAAGGGGCGTTTCTGGGTGGTAACTGAGCGTTTTCCGGGAGTTTGCTAAAAAACGCAGGCGTGTCAGGGAAAAACGCGGGAGTGTCTGGAGAAACGAGGGAGTGGCTAGCCGAACGCAGGGCGTGTTTGTGACGTCAAACCAGGAACTAAACGGACTGAGCTGATCACAATCTAGAAGTAGGTCTGGAGCTACTCAGAAACTGCAAGAAAATATTTAGTAGCAGTTCTGCTAATCTTTCGTTCACTATTCTGCTAAGCTAAGATACACTCCCAGAGGGCGGCGGCCTAGCGTGTGCAATGCTGCTAAAAGCAGCTAGCGAGTGAACAACTCGGAATGAGGGCCATGGTTTTGCCCAACTGCTAACAAATTTGCTGCTGCGATCAACTCTGAATTACCCCCTATGTATAGCACCTGTAAGGGAGTAAATAGACTTCAGGTATCCCTCCACATGCTTATCTGTCGGTTCCTTCAGTGAAGTGACAGTGGTTACAGGCAGAGTGGATGACACCACTAGGAGGGTGACATGACAATCCACCGGCGGTGAATTTTCCCACTTGTTAAATAACTCTGCAGGGAGAGGGTAGCGAGCCAAGGCCCGTTTAGACAGAGGGAATTTCTTATCTGGATTAGACCAGGGTTCCTGCCTGATGTCCACCAAATGGTCAGAATGGGGTAATAGATTTTTAACCACCTATCAGTGGTCCAGTTCTCCTGGACCCAGGACCCTTTTCCTATACACACTAAATGCATGTAGTGGGTCCTCCTGTTGCTCATATACCCATTGAATAAGGGTGCGGTGTAAGCAGCCTTCGGTGGGGATGCTGCATTGTAGCTTCTATTCTGCACTTAGGTCCTCTAGACCAGTGGTTCTCAAACTCGGTCCTCAGGACCCCACACAGTGCATGTTTTGCAGGTAACCCAACAGGTGCACAGGTGTATTAATTACTCACGGACACATTTTAAAAGGTCCACAGGTGGAGCTAATTATGTCACTTATGATTCTGTGAGGAGACCTGCAAAACATGCACCGTGTGGGGTCCTGAGGACAGAGTTTGAGAACCTGTGCTCTAGACTCATTCGTGCTAACGGATCTCCCGATTCTGCAAGCCGTATTTTCTCTACCTCCTCAGCTTGTACTCCTGCAGTGTACCCCTCGGTCGTCCACCCAGGTGGAAACATCATCTCTTCTTCCCTCTGGGTTCTCTTTGCAAGCTCCTTCACAGGAACCGATTCACCTGGTGCTGGCAATCCGACATCTCTACATTATTTGGTGCGTGGAGTTACTTACTTCTTGTCACTGACCTAGGTTGGGGGTGTTGTGAACTCTGGGGTTCTCCCGATGCTAGGGGAGAGGAACCACAGTTGGGTCGGAACAGGGATGGCTTGATATAGGTCGTCCTCATACAGGACTCTGACAGAAAAGCTTGGTGAAAATATTAAAGGACTTTATTGCAGGAAGAGAGCAACACAATGTCACATAACAGAGAAGGAGTGTATGGAGAAATGTCGGTACTTGTGAGTGACGGTAAAAGATACTGGTGACTGAAGAACATGAGAGCGGTGGTTAAAAGACACTGATGAGTTGAAGAACTTGAGAGCAGTGGTTAAGACTCTGATAATTTGAAGAACTTGAGAGCGGTGGTTAAGACTGATAATTTGAAGAACTTGAGAGCGGTGGTTAAAGACACTGATAATTTGAAGAATTTGAGAGCGGTGGTTAAAGACACTGATGATTTGAAGAACTTGAGAGCGGTGGTTAAAGACACTGATGATTTGAAGAACTTGAGAGCGGTGGTTAAGACTCTGATAATTTGAAGAACTTGAGAGCGGTGGTTAAAGACACTGATGATTTGAAGAACTTGAGAGCGGTGGTTAAAGACACTGATGATTTGAAGAACTTGAGAGCGGTGGTTAAAGACACTGATGATTTGAAGAACTTGAGAGCGGTGGTTAAAGACACTGATGATTTTAAGAACTTGAGAGCGGTGGCTAAGACTCTGATAATTTGAAGAACTTGAGAGCGGTGGTTAAAGACACTGATGATTTGAAGAACTTGAGAGCGGTGGTTAAAGACACTGATGATTTGAAGAACTTGAGAACGGTGGTTAAAGACACATGATTTGAAGAACTTCAGAGCGGTGGTTAAAGACACTGATGATTTGAAGAACTTGAGAGCGGTGGTTAAGACTGATAATTTGAAGAACTTGAGAGCGGTGGTTAAAGACACTGATGATTTGAAGAACTTGAGAGCGGTGGTTAAAGACACTGATGATTTGAAGAACTTGAGAGCGGTGGTTAAAGACACTGATGATTTGAAGAACTTGAGAGCGGTGGTTAAAGACACTGATGATTTGAAGAACTTGAGAGCGGTGGTTAAAGACACTGATGATTTGAAGAACTTGAGAGCGGTGGTTAAAGACACTGATGATTTGAAGAACTTGAGAGCGGTGGTTAAAGACACTGATGATTTGAAGAACTTGAGAGCGGTGGTTAAAGACACTGAGGACTTGTATAACTTGAGAACGACGTTTAACCCGCAGCCCACGCTGACTCCAAGAAGCACTGGTGACTAGAGCGCAGTGGAACCCAGCAGCGGCTGGGAACGCTGGAAGCTGTGCAACAACTGACACCTGGAAATGCCGGAGACACTGGGGTATGCTGCAGAGAGATCCGCCGAGGACAGAAGCACTGGCATCCACTTCAGGGGAAAAGACGATACTCAGGCACCGAGGCGCTGCCCGGCGTCTGCCTTTGAATCTCCCACCTCCGCTGGATTGGCGGAAGAGTCTGATGACGTCACCTGCTCCCCGCCCACGTGATGCCGGGTGTCATGGCGGCGCCCCTGCCCCGGAGAACCGCCGGGAGCCGCGCCAGCCAGGCGCCGAAACCCGTGGACCAACGAAGGCGGAGGCCGCAACACAGACCAGCAGGCACGCAGGGGTAAGCGCGGTGAACGCCGCCTATGGCGTGTGACACTTATATAACAAAAGCCATCCACTCCAATGTATCTAGTGGATTTTCAGCTACAGCATCACTTTTATACTGCACAAATTCCTCTGTCAGGTAGGCAACTTTCTCCTCTGTGGTAGCTCCCGTCCGCAAGCTAGTCCACAGGCGCTGCCTCCCAGTGCTCCCAGAAGGGCTGCATCTTTGTGGATGGACTCCTCAGGTACCATTCCTCAGCCAGCCGACTCCATGATGATTCCTCATTTATGAGCTCCCCTGCTCTGGGAGACTTTAGGCACTTCTTGCCTCTCCTCAGGCACTTCTTTCCCTTTTCTGGTGCCATTCTTCAAACGGGCTGTACTAGTAGGGCTCAGTCAGCGTCAACTGCTGGACCTTCTCACTTCAGCTTCCGTTTCTGGGCTACAGCACACTCTGCCACTCCCTCGGTTGCAAGGCATGTCCCCCTGGACAAGCGGACACTTAAGCGGAATTATGCCCTCGCTTAATGCCCTCACACATGATCCATTTGCTTCTCCCCAGCATCTCTGCTAGGTTTACAAGAGCTCTTCTCTGTGTGGTTATATACTACTGGGTTATGGGCTATTGCACCTACAGAGCTTGGCCGTATATACCGATACGGACCCCTGGCTCTGCCTGGACATCGGGACTGTGTGATCCCACCACTTGCCACCAATTGTGAGAACACCGGGTTCATGTGTGCATTATTCTCGCCTATTGCTCATCTCCGCCTTGAGAATGGCAGCGTTTACAGCTCCGCACGGCATCCCGGGGGTCACTACTGGGTTCTGAGATCACACAGTAAGCACGCAGTCGCAAGCTACAACGGCACCTTTATTTTCATACACACTAATTATACATGAAAAACCATAACCACACTTTATACATTCTTTACAGGTAGCATTAATAACAATTACAGTTAAAATTATATAAGAGAAAGAACCACACAAAAGCAAGAAACTCCTGCCCCTACACAGTCACTAGCCACCTCAGGGAATACTTGCGTTTGGCGACTACTGGTGGATGCTGGTTGCTGGAAGGGGCGATGATGTCTGTCTTGCTGATCCCGGCCGCGTGGCCTGTGTGAATCCACTACTCTTGCGAGTAGGGTAAGCTGGAAATGTCACCCAGCTCCTGCTGGCACACTTAAGCCAAGTACCTAGGATAGCTCCCGTGGGAGCAATACACTTGGCTGCGTTACCGCCTGCTGGGCCTCAGGTATCCACACACAGGCTGACAGGACATTCTCCTGGCAGCAGCCTGCGCTCTCCAGTCAGCTTAATCTCCCACCAATCTCTCTGCAGACCCTTATGAAACCTTCTAACCTCCCATGATGTTTTGCTCACCTGGTGATGTGGCAGGGTGTCCTGATTGGTGGGATTTCAATTCTGTTTTTAGGATGTGTCGCAGAGCAGCTTGGACTTTGGAGTCACTAATACCCCTTTTCCACTAGTGTAGCACGGGTCGCAGCCATGTCACCTGACACGGCTGCGACCCATTGCTACAGCTTCATGCAGACAGTGCTCACCAACCCAGCAATTGCCGGGTTGGTGACGCGCTAGTGACGCGGCAGGGGCGGCGCTGGGAGATCACATGATCTCCCAGCGCCGCCTTCCCTGTGCACTGTGAACGGGAGCCGTGTCGCCTCAACACGACTCCCGTTCACACTAGACAGCTAACCGGGTTGAACACGTGTTCAACATGGCTAGCTACCCGGGTAGGATTCCCGGATCACTTGATCCGGGAATTTGCCGGGGGACCCATTTCCACTAGGGAAAAACACGGGTAAATGCGCGCCCCCGAACTAGCGGGCGGTGGGCCCATGTGCAACAAAATGCTTTGGGTCCCCTCCCCCTCATGCCATCCAAGTCCACCCCCTCACACCTGGAGAGGATCTGGTGAGGGGGACCTGCTCAGGGCCAGAGAAATGGATACCTAGCAACAGTGCCGTAACTAGACATTTTAGCACTGTGTGCAAGAAACGGTATCGGAGCCCCCCCTTCTCCATGCAAAACAGGGGCAGTGCGCGCCGAAGCCGCGTGGCAAAAATAGGGTCGTGGCTTCGTGGGGAAGGGGTGTGGCCACAAAATAATACCAATTTATATAACGGTGCACAGTAGTCTCCATTACTAAAATTATGCCGCACGGTAGCACCACTACATTAGGTAGAGCCCCTTTTACACCTTACGGCAGACAGCGTCAACCTTTTACACATTACGCCAGACAGCGTCCCCTTTTCATTACGGCAGACAGCGTCCCCTTTTTACACATTACGGCAGACAGCGTCCCCTGTTTTCCACATTACGGCAGACAGCGTCCCCACTTTTACACATTACGGCAGACAGCATCCCCATTTTTACACATTACGGCAGACAGCGTCCCCTTTTTTACACATTACAGCAGATAGCATCCCCTTTTTTACACATTACTGCAGACAGCGTCCCCATTTTTACACATTACGGCAGACAGCATCCCCTTTTTTTGACACATTACGGCAGACAGCATCCCCTTTTTTTTACACATTACGGCAGACAGCGTCCCCATTTTACACATTTCGGCAGACAGCGTCAACCTTTTACACATTATGGCAGACAGCGTCCCCTTTTCATTATGGCAGACAGCATCCCCTTTTTACACATTACGGCAGACAGCGTCCCATTTTTACACATTACGGCAGACAGCGTCCCATTTTTACAAGGCAAGAGATGCAAACTCAATATAAAAATAAATAAAATATATATATATATATATATATATATATATATATATATATATATATATACTGTCATATGCAACACAATTAAAGACATTTAAAATAACAAATTCCTACCAGGGGCTGTTGCTGCACATAGGGAATGACCAGCAGCTCCTGCAGCACCAGCATTTTATTACAATGCAGGAGAACGTGTGGCGGGGGATGCCCTGGAGAGAGGAGGAGATAGGAGAGCGTTCCCTCCTTTCAACAGCAGCCAGTGAGACCAGTAAGGTTTGTATGAGGGAGGGACGGCCCCTCCTCCCTCTCCGGCCGGGACCCCTCCTCCCCCTTCAGCCGAGCTGCCGCAGGCGGTGATTGTGATAACACAGGCGGCGGGCGGCAGCGTAGCTGGTGCCCCTGGTCTGTGTGTGACATGGGCGGCGGGCGGGAGTGTAGCTTGCGGCCGTGGCGGCATGATACAATGAGTCATTGTGACTCATTGTAATGCCGGCGGCTGTGGGCCCCTTGAGATCGGCGGGGCCCCAGTGCACGCACTGGCTGCACTGCCAGTAGTTCCGCCCCTGCATGACATAGACATTTTGTAGGGAGCAAATCAGGGCTAGAAAGATATTCCCTGACAGGCACAACCATATAAAAAGAGGGAAAATTACCTAAATACATATAGTAGGTGACAGATTCAGCATTTATTGTCCTGTTAATGTACACAATAGTAGGGGATACACAACTCCGTTGAGCATGGAGGCAGTGGGCCATAGAGGGTCACACTCAGTTATATCCTGCATCTTGGACTTACATACTGAATGCAGGAACAGGCTGGCCAAAAAATATGCAATGTGATGCTGGCATGGCTGCATCGGGTGGTCTTCTGTTTGCCGGCGGTCGGGCTCCCGGCGCTCAGTATACCGGCGCCGGGAGCCCGACAGCCGGCATACCGACAATTATTTTCCCTCGTGGGGGTCCACGACCCCCATAGAGGGAGAATAAAATAGTGTGGCGCGCGTAGCGTGGCGAGCGCAGCGAGCCCGCAAGGGGCTCATTTGCGCTCGCCAAGCTGTCGGTAAGCCGGCGGTCGGGCTCCCGGCGCCGGGATGCTGGTCGCCGGGAGCCCGACCGCCGGCCAGCCGTAGTGAACCCGGCTGCATCCATCACAAACGCAGCCTATGGTGGCTCTTGATTGCTTACAGGAGCTGCGGACTGACTGAGAGATGTATGACACACAGTACAGAGACCATCATACACAGATTCCCCCTCTGGTAACTCTTTGGTGCATGCTCTGCATGATGCAGTAGCGTCCACAGACTTACTGCCCTTCTTGTTAGACATTGTACACTAATGCAACAACAGAGCGATCTAGTACGATAAAGCCAGACAGAGTACAACACCTACGATTAAATCCATTAGTATGTGACTGTAGACACAGTACACAACACCAGCGATTAAATCTGGTATTATGTGACTGAGTACACAGTAGAATACACGTAATGGGTAAATGCTGTGACGCATTGTGTGTGTGTGTGTGTGTGTGTGTGTGTGTGTGTGTGTGTGTGTATATATTAGAGATGAGCGGGTTCGGTTCCTCGGAATCCGAACCCGCCCGAACTTCATGATTTTTTACACGGATCCGAGCGACTCGGATCTTCCCGCCTTGCTCGGTTAACCCGAGCGCGCCCGAACGTCATCATGACGCTGTCGGATTCTCGCGAGGCTCGGATTCTATCGCGAGACTCGGATTCTATATAAGGAGCCGCGCGTCGCCGCCATTTTACACGTGCATTGAGATTGATAGTGAGAGGACGTGGCTGGCGTCCTCTCCGTTTAGAGAAGAAATAGATAGGAGAGAGAGTGAGACAGTGACACTTCATTTACTGGAGCTTAGGAGGAGTACTCAGACAGAGAGTGCAGAATTTTGCTGATAGTATTAGTTAGTTATACTAGTGACAGAGTGAGACAGTGAAACTTCATTTACTGGAGCTTAGGAGGAGTACTCAGACAGAGAGTGCAGAATTTTGCTGATAGTATTAGTTAGTTATACTAGTGACTGACCAGTGACCACCAGTGCAGTTTTATATTATCTAATATAATCCGTTCTCTGCCTGAAAAAACGATACACAGTGACTCAGTCACATACCATATCTGTGCTCAGCCCAGTGTGCTGCATCATCTATGTATAATATCTGACTGTGCTCACACAGCTTAATTGTGGGGGAGACTGGGGAGCAGTTAGGTTATAGCAGGAGCCAGGAGTACATATTAAAATTAAACAGTGCACACTTTTTTTCTGCAGGAGTGCCACTGCCAGTGTGACTGACCAGTGACCTGACCACCAGTATAGTATACTATATTGTATTGTGATTGACTGTCTGCCTGTAAAAGTTAAACACACGTCGTGTGACTTGTGTGGTGTTTTTTTATTCTATAAAATAAAAAACTCATTCTGCTGACAGACAGTGTCCAGCAGGTCCGTCATTATATAATATATACCTGTCCGGCTGCAGTAGTGATATATATATTTTTTTTATATCATTATTTATCATCCAGTCGCAGCAGACACAGTACGGTAGTTCACGGCTGTAGCTACCTCTGTGTCGGCACTCGGCAGTCCATCCATAATTGTATACCACCTACCCGTGGTTTTTTTTTTCTTTCTTCTTTATACATACTACATCTCATTATCATCCAGTCTATATTAGCAGCAGACACAGTACAGTACGGTAGTCCACGGCTGTAGCTACCTCTGTGTCGGCACTCGGCAGTCCGTCCATAATTGTATACCACCTACCCGTGTTTTTTTTTTTCTTCTTTATACATACTACATCTCATTATCATCCAGTCTATATTAGCAGCAGACACAGTACAGTACGGTAGTCCACGGCTGTAGCTACCTCTGTGTCGGCACTCGGCAGTCCGTCCATAATTGTATACCACCTACCCGTGGTTTTTTTTTCTTTCTTCTTTATACATACTACATCTCATTATCATCCAGTCTATATTAGCAGCAGACACAGTACAGTACGGTAGTCCACGGCTGTAGCTACCTCTGTGTCGGCACTCGGCAGTCCGTCCATAATTGTATACCACCTACCCGTGGTTTGTTTTTTCTTTCTTCTTTATACATACTACATCTCATTATCATCCAGTCTATATTAGCAGCAGACACAGTACAGTACGGTAGTCCACGGCTGTAGCTACCTCTGTGTCGGCACTCGGCAGTCCGTCCATAATTGTATACCACCTACCCGTGGTTTTTTTTTCTTTCTTCTTTATACATACTACATCTCATTATCATCCAGTCTATATTAGCAGCAGACACAGTACAGTACGGTAGTCCATGGCTGTAGCTACCTCTGTGTCGGCACTCGGCAGTCCGTCCATAATTGTATACCACCTACCCGTGTTTTTTTTTTCTTTCTTCTTTATACATACTACATCTCATTATCATCCAGTCTATATTAGCAGCAGACACAGTACAGTACGGTAGTCCACGGCTGTAGCTACCTCTGTGTCGGCACTCGGCAGTCCGTCCATAATTGTATACCACCTACCCGTGGTTTTTTTTTCTTTCTTCTTTATACATACTACATCTCATTATCAACCAGTCTATATTAGCAGCAGACACAGTACAGTACGGTAGTCCACGGCTGTAGCTACCTCTGTGTCGGCACTCGGCAGTCCGTACATAATTGTATACCACCTACCCGTGGTTTTTTTTTTCTTTCTTCTTTATACATACTACATCTCATTATCATCCAGTCTATATTAGCAGCAGACACAGTACAGTACGGTAGTCCACGGCTGTAGCTACCTCTGTGTCGGCACTCGGCAGTCCGTCCATAATTGTATACCACCTACCCGTGGTTTTTTTTTTCTTTCTTCTTTATACATACTACATCTCATTATCATCCAGTCTATATTAGCAGCAGACACAGTACAGTACGGTAGTCCACGGCTGTAGCTACCTCTGTGTCGGCACTCGGCAGTCCGTCCATAATTGTATACTAGTATCCATCCATCTCCATTGTTTACCTGAGGTGCCTTTTAGTTGTGCCTATTAAAATATGGAGAACAAAAATGTTGAGGTTCCAAAATTAGGGAAAGATCAAGATCCACTTCCACCTCGTGCTGAAGCTGCTGCCACTAGTCATGGCCGAGACGATGAAATGCCAGCAACGTCGTCTGCCAAGGCCGATGCCCAATGGCATAGTACAGAGCATGTCAAATCCAAAACACCAAATATCAGTAAAAAAAGGACTCCAAAACCTAAAATAAAATTGTCGGAGGAGAAGCGTAAACTTGCCAATATGCCATTTACCACACGGAGTGGCAAGGAACGGCTGAGGCCCTGGCCTATGTTCATGGCTAGTGGTTCAGCTTCACATGAGGATGGAGGCACTCAGCCTCTCGCTAGAAAAATGAAAAGACTCAAGCTGGCAAAAGCAGTAGCACTGCAAAGAACTGTGCGTTCTTCGAAATCCCAAATCCACAAGGAGAGTCCAATTGTGTCGGTTGCGATGCCTGACCTTCCCAACACTGGACGTGAAGAGCATGCGCCTTCCACCATTTGCACGCCCCCTGCAAGTGCTGGAAGGAGCACCCGCAGTCCAGTTCCTGATAGTCAGATTGAAGATGTCAGTGTTGAAGTACACCAGGATGAGGAGGATATGGGTGTTGCTGGCGCTGGGGAGGAAATTGACCAGGAGGATTCTGATGGTGAGGTGGTTTGTTTAAGTCAGGCACCCGGGGAGACACCTGTTGTCCGTGGGAGGAATATGGCCGTTGACATGCCTGGTGAAAATACCAAAAAAATCAGCTCTTCGGTGTGGAAGTATTTCACCAGAAATGCGGACAACATTTGTCAAGCCGTGTGTTCCCTTTGTCAAGCTGTAATAAGTAGGGGTAAGGACGTTAACCACCTCGGAACATCCTCCCTTATACGTCACCTGCAGCGCATTCATAATAAGTCAGTGACAAGTTCAAAAACTTTGGGCGACAGCGGAAGCAGTCCACTGACCAGTAAATCCCTTCCTCTTGTAACCAAGCTCACGCAAACCACCCCACCAACTCCCTCAGTGTCAATTTCCTCCTTCCCCAGGAATGCCAATAGTCCTGCAGGCCATGTCACTGGCAATTCTGACGAGTCCTCTCCTGCCTGGGATTCCTCCGATGCATCCTTGCGTGTAACGCCTACTGCTGCTGGCGCTGCTGTTGTTGCTGCTGGGAGTCGATGGTCATCCCAGAGGGGAAGTCGTAAGCCCACTTGTACTACTTCCAGTAAGCAATTGACTGTCCAACAGTCCTTTGCGAGGAAGATGAAATATCACAGCAGTCATCCTGCTGCAAAGCGGATAACTGAGGCCTTGACAACTATGTTGGTGTTAGACGTGCGTCCGGTATCCGCCGTTAGTTCACAGGGAACTAGACAATTTATTGAGGCAGTGTGCCCCCGTTACCAAATACCATCTAGGTTCCACTTCTCTAGGCAGGCGATACCGAGAATGTACACGGACGTCAGAAAAAGACTCACCAGTGTCCTAAAAAATGCAGTTGTACCCAATGTCCACTTAACCACGGACATGTGGACAAGTGGAGCAGGGCAGGGTCAGGACTATATGACTGTGACAGCCCACTGGGTAGATGTATGGACTCCCGCCGCAAGAACAGCAGCGGCGGCACCAGTAGCAGCATCTCGCAAACGCCAACTCTTTCCTAGGCAGGCTACGCTTTGTATCACCGCTTTCCAGAATACGCACACAGCTGAAAACCTCTTACGGCAACTGAGGAAGATCATCGCGGAATGGCTTACCCCAATTGGACTCTCCTGTGGATTTGTGGCATCGGACAACGCCAGCAATATTGTGTGTGCATTAAATATGGGCAAATTCCAGCACGTCCCATGTTTTGCACATACCTTGAATTTGGTGGTGCAGAATTTTTAAAAAAACGACAGGGGCGTGCAAGAGATGCTGTCGGTGGCCAGAAGAATTGCGGGACACTTTCGGCGTACAGGCACCACGTACAGAAGACTGGAGCACCACCAAAAACTACTGAACCTGCCCTGCCATCATCTGAAGCAAGAAGTGGTAACGAGGTGGAATTCAACCCTCTATATGCTTCAGAGGTTGGAGGAGCAGCAAAAGGCCATTCAAGCCTATACAATTGAGCACGATATAGGAGGTGGAATGCACCTGTCTCAAGCGCAGTGGAGAATGATTTCAACGTTGTGCAAGGTTCTGATGCCCTTTGAACTTGCCACACGTGAAGTCAGTTCAGACACTGCCAGCCTGAGTCAGGTCATTCCCCTCATCAGGCTTTTGCAGAAGAAGCTGGAGACATTGAAGGAGGAGCTAACACGGAGCGATTCCGCTAGGCATGTGGGACTTGTGGATGGAGCCCTTAATTCGCTTAACAAGGATTCACGGGTGGTCAATCTGTTGAAATCAGAGCACTACATTTTGGCCACCGTGCTCGATCCTAGATTTAAAGCCTACCTTGGATCTCTCTTTCCGGCAGACACAAGTCTGCTGGGGTTCAAAGACCTGCTGGTGACAAAATTGTCAAGTCAAGCGGAACGCGACCTGTCAACATCTCCTCCTTCACATTCTCCCGCAACTGGGGGTGCGAGGAAAAGGCTCAGAATTCCGAGCCCACCCGCTGGCGGTGATGCAGGGCAGTCTGGAGCGACTGCTGATGCTGACATCTGGTCCGGACTGAAGGACCTGACAACGATTACGGACATGTCGTCTACTGTCACTGCATATGATTCTCTCACCATTGAAAGAATGGTGGAGGATTATATGAGTGACCGCATCCAAGTAGGCACGTCACACAGTCCGTACTTATACTGGCAGGAAAAAGAGGCAATTTGGAGGCCCTTGCACAAACTGGCTTTATTCTACCTAAGTTGCCCTCCCACAAGTGTGTACTCCGAAAGAGTGTTTAGTGCCGCCGCTCACCTTGTCAGCAATCGGCGTACGAGGTTACATCCAGAAAATGTGGAGAAGATGATGTTCATTAAAATGAATTATAATCAATTCCTCCGCGGAGACATTGACCAGCAGCAATTGCCTCCACAAAGTACACAGGGAGCTGAGATGGTGGATTCCAGTGGGGACGAATTGATAATCTGTGAGGAGGGGGATGTACACGGTGATATATCGGAGGATGATGATGAGGTGGACATCTTGCCTCTGTAGAGCCAGTTTGTGCAAGGAGAGATTTATTGCTTCTTTTTTGGGGGGGGTCCAAACCAACCCGTCATATCAGTCACAGTCGTGTGGCAGACCCTGTCACTGAAATGATGGGTTGGTTAAAGTGTGCATGTCCTGTTTATACAACATAAGGGTGGGTGGGAGGGCCCAAGGACAATTCCATCTTGCACCTCTTTTTTCTTTTATTTTTCTTTGCGTCATGTGCTGTTTGGGGAGGGTTTTTTGGAAGGGCCATCCTGCGTGACACTGCAGTGCCACTCCTAGATGGGCCCGGTGTTTGTGTCGGCCACTAGGGTCGCTTATCTTACTCACACAGTCAGCTACCTCATTGCGCCTCTTTTTTTCTTTGCGTCATGTGCTGTTTGGGGAGGGTTTTTTGGAAGGGCCATCCTGCGTGACACTGCAGTGCCACTCCTAGATGGGCCCGGTGTTTGTGTCGGCCACTAGGGTCGCTTATCTTACTCACACAGTCAGCTACCTCATTGCGCCTCTTTTTTTCTTTGCGTCATGTGCTGTTTGGGGAGGGTTTTTTGGAAGGGCCATCCTGCGTGACACTGCAGTGCCACTCCTAGATGGGCCCGGTGTTTGTGTCGGCCACTAGGGTCGCTTATCTTACTCACACAGTCAGCTACCTCATTGCGCCTCTTTTTTTCTTTGCGTCATGTGCTGTTTGGGGAGGGTTTTTTGGAAGGGCCATCCTGCGTGACACTGCAGTGCCACTCCTAGATGGGCCCGGTGTTTGTGTCGGCCACTAGGGTCGCTTATCTTACTCACACAGTCAGCTACCTCATTGCGCCTCTTTTTTTCTTTGCGTCATGTGCTGTTTGGGGAGGGTTTTTTGGAAGGGCCATCCTGCGTGACACTGCAGTGCCACTCCTAGATGGGCCCGGTGTTTGTGTCGGCCACTAGGGTCGCTTATCTTACTCACACAGTCAGCTACCTCATTGCGCCTCTTTTTTTCTTTGCGTCATGTGCTGTTTGGGGAGGGTTTTTTGGAAGGGCCATCCTGCGTGACACTGCAGTGCCACTCCTAGATGGGCCCGGTGTTTGTGTCGGCCACTAGGGTCGCTTATCTTACTCACACAGTCAGCTACCTCATTGCGCCTCTTTTTTTCTTTGCGTCATGTGCTGTTTGGGGAGGGTTTTTTGGAAGGGACATCCTGCGTGACACTGCAGTGCCACTCCTAGATGGGCCCGGTGTTTGTGTCGGCCACTAGGGTCGCTTATCTTACTCACACAGTCAGCTACCTCATTGCGCCTCTTTTTTTCTTTGCGTCATGTGCTGTTTGGGGAGGGTTTTTTGGAAGGGCCATCCTGCGTGACACTGCAGTGCCACTCCTAGATGGGCCCGGTGTTTGTGTCGGCCACTAGGGTCGCTTAACTTACTCACACAGTCAGCTACCTCATTGCGCCTCTTTTTTTCTTTGCGTCATGTGCTGTTTGGGGAGGGTTTTTTGGAAGGGCCATCCTGCGTGACACTGCAGTGCCACTCCTAGATGGGCCCGGTGTTTGTGTCGGCCACTAGGGTCGCTTATCTTACTCACACAGCTACCTCATTGCGCCTCTTTTTTTCTTTGCGTCATGTGCTGTTTGGGGAGGGTTTTTTGGAAGGGCCATCCTGCGTGACACTGCAGTGCCACTCCTAGATGGGCCCGGTGTTTGTGTCGGCCACTAGGGTCGCTTATCTTACTCACACAGCGACCTCGGTGCAAATTTTAGGACTAAAAATAATATTGTGAGGTGTGAGGTATTCAGAATAGACTGAAAATGAGTGGAAATTATGGTTTTTGAGGTTAATAATACTTTGGGATCAAAATGACCCCCAAATTCTATGATTTAAGCTGTTTTTTAGGGGTTTTTTTAAAAAACACCCGAATCCAAAACACACCCGAATCCGACAAAAAAAATTCGGTGAGGTTTTGCCAAAACGCGGTCGAACCCAAAACACGGCCGCGGAACCGAACCCAAAACCAAAACACAAAACCCGAAAAATTTCCGGCGCTCATCTCTAGGGGTGGTCTTCTGTTTGCCGGCGGTCGGGCTCCCGGCGCTCAGTATACCGGCGCCGGGAGCCCGACCGCCGGCTTACCGACACTTATTTTCCCTCGTGGGGGTCCACGACCCCCATAGAGGGAGAATAAAATAGTGTGGCGCGCGTAGCGCGCCACCGTGCCCGTAGCGTGGCGAGCGCAGCGAGCCCGCAAGGGGCTCATTTGCGCTCGCCAAGCTGTCGGTAAGCCGGCGGTCGGGCTCCCGGCGCCGGGATGCTGGTCGCCGGGAGCCCGACCGCCGGCCACCCGTAGTGAACCCATCTCTAGTATATATATATATATATATATATGTGCAAAAAGATAGTACAGCGCCACTTGTGAGGTGAAAATCTCAGTAAGACTATGTAAACGAATACTAGAATTAGAAAAAACAAACTAAAAGCCCACGTAACCTTATCAAAATGGTGTCAGTCAAACCCTAAAAATACAACACTGGTATAGAATTGTTAAAATGTATAAGAAATGGGGGGATAGGGGTACCGGCGACAAGTGCGGCTAAAAACAGTGGTTTAATATGCTTTAAAATTAAATGCCAAAAGATGTTGTAAAATTATAAAAATAAGTTTTAATATATACGAGAGTAAAAACAGTTTAAAAAAAGGGTTTAAAATACAAGAAAAAATAAGAATTTACTTACCGATAATTCTATTTCTCATAGTCCGTAGTGGATGCTGGGGACTCCGAAAGGACCATGGGGAATAGCGGCTCCGCAGGAGACTGGGCACAAAAGTAAAAAGCTTTAGGACTACCTGGTATGCACTGGCTCCTCCCCCTATGACCCTCCTCCAAGCCTCAGTTAGGATACTGTGCCCGGACGAGCGTACACAATAAGGAAGGATTTTGAATCCCGGGTAAGACTCATACCAGCCACACCAATCACACCGTACAACTTGTGATCTGAACCCAGTTAACAGCATGATAACAGAAGGAGCCTCTGAAAAGATGGCTCACAACAACAATAACCCGATTTTTGTAACAATAACTATGTACAAGTAATGCAGACAATCCGCACTTGGGATGGGCGCCCAGCATCCACTACGGACTATGAGAAATAGAATTATCGGTAAGTAAATTCTTATTTTCTCTAACGTCCTAGTGGATGCTGGGGACTCCGAAAGGACCATGGGGATTATACCAAAGCTCCCAAACGGGCGGGAGAGTGCGGATGACTCTGCAGCACCGAATGAGAGAACTCCAGGTCCTCCTCAGCCAGGGTATCAAATTTGTAGAATTTAGCAAACGTGTTTGCCCCTGACCAAGTAGCTGCTCGGCAAAGTTGTAAAGCCGAGACCCCTCGGGCAGCCGCCCAAGATGAGCCCACTTTCCGTGTGGAATGGGCTTTTACAGATTTTGGCTGTGGCAGGTCTGCCACAGAATGTGCAAGCTGAATTGTACTACAAATCCAACGAGCAATCGTCTGCTTAGAAGCAGGAGCACCCAGCTTGTTGGGTGCATACAGGATAAACAGCGAATCAGATTTTCTGACTCCAGCCGTCCTGGAAACATATATTTTCAGGGCCCTGACTACGTCCAGCAACTTGGAATCCTCCAAGTCCCTAGTAGCCGCAGGCACCACAATAGGCTGGTTTAAGTGAAAAGCTGAAACCACCTTAGGGAGAAATTGAGGACGAGTCCTCAATTCTGCCCTGTCCGTATGAAAAATTAGGTAAGGGCTTTTATAGGATAAAGCCGCCAATTCTGAGACACGCCTGGCTGAAGCCAGGGCTAACAGCATTACCACTTTCCATGTGAGATATTTTAAGTCCACAGTGGTGAGTGGTTCAAACCAATGTGATTTTAGGAATCCCAAAACTACATTGAGATCCCAAGGTGCCACTGGAGGCACAAAAGGAGGCTGTATATGCAGTACTCCCTTGACAAACGTCTGAACTTCAGGAACAGAAGCCAGTTCTTTTTGGAAGAATATTGACAGGGCCGAAATTTGAACCTTAATGGACCCTAATTTGAGGCCCATAGACAGTCCTGTTTGCAGGAAATGCAGGAAACGACCCAGTTGAAATTCCTCTGTAGGGGCCTTCCTGTCCTCGCACCACGCAACATATTTACACCAAATACGGTGATAATGTTGTACGGTTACATCCTTCCTGGCTTTGATCAGGGTGTCACAACTGAGGGCCTGAGCTGACGGGAGGCAGCCTCAGTTGTAGGGGCTGAGATGTACCGGAACCTGGGAGGTTGTATCAGACCCCTGGACATGTAAGTAACATGAATAATAACTGCCCGAAGGCGTGACCACGACAACTTGGATAAAAGTCAATGATGTTTATTATGACAACTCCGCAACACAGCAGCAGTAAAAGAAAACGTAAAAGTCAGCAAAGAATAAATACAGTTCCTGGGTACTACAGGATGGCAGGAGCCACAGGGCACTGGTAGTGTGAGATAGTTCTTATGATCTTCTAGATGGAAAGTCCTTACCAGGCCCGACTGTAGCAATGGAGATAACCCAGGATTGTGCCAGCTGGTGTTCCAGGAAAAGCTGGGTTGCTGAAGATAAAACAGCTGCTGTGGATACTGGCTGGAACCAGACTGTTGTTAGCACGGAGTGGATACTGGCTGGAACCAGTTAAATAATAAATGAACTTGGGAGCGATGAAATATGAACTGAAATGTAGAACTTGAGAGCGGAGAAATAATACCGGTGGAGAGTGGTAAAGTGTAGAAAGGACACCGGCCCTTTAAGGGAAGCTGTACTCTGCTGGAAGCTGAGCTGGAAGCAGGTAATGTTGTAGCTGGAAACAGATGAATCCACAATAGATTGGAGAGTCAGGCTACACCGCAGGTGGAATGCTGGTGCGGGTCTCTATGGTGGAAGTCTTGAGACAGGAGCTGGAACCTGGAAGACAATCACAGGAGAGAGACAAACAGGAACTAGGTTTGACAACCAAAGCACTGACGCCTTCCTTGCTCAGGCACAGTGTATTTATACCTGCAGCAAGGAAGGGATTGGCTAGGCAATTATGCAGATTAACAATACTGACAACAGATTGGAGGAAATGATCAGCTGACAGAATCCAAGATGGCTGCGCCCATGCAGACACTTGGAGGGAAGTTTGGTTTGTAATCCATGTGGTAATGAAAACAGTAATGGCGGCGCCGGCCACTGGAGACAGGAGACGCCAGGCTGACAAGTGCACATCCAACCACGCGGACACAGCGGAGGCCGCGGCTGACGTAATCGCCACTCTGACACTCTGCATGCAGAAGCTCAGGGACGGCGGCGGAGGCCGCGGGAGACGCCATGCCAGATGTAATAAGGCGTTACTGTGACAGCGTCTCAGAGAGACAGGAGAGGATGCAGGAATGTGAACATTAGGATAACAGATGGGATCCGGTCCTGGAGCGCTGAGCCAGCCTTAGGAGGCATCTGATGGGTAAGAAATGGCGTCCAGATACCCGGATCGTGACAGCACCCCCCCCTTTAGGAGTGGCCCCAGGACACTTCTTTGGCTTTTGAGGAAACTTGGAATGGAATCTCCGGACCAAGGCAGGAGCATGGACATCAGAAGCATTGGTCCATGAACGTTCCTCAGGGCCGTAACCCTTCCAGTCAATAAGATACTGTAGTTGACCGTAACGGTGACGTGAGTCCAGGATCTTGGCCACTTCATACTCAACGCCTCGTTGAGTTTGGACTTTCGGAGTTGGAGGAAGTGAGGAATGAAACCGATTCAAGATCAGCGGTTTCAACAGGGAAACATGGAATGTCCTGGGTATTTTTAAGAAGGGAGGCAATTGGAGTCTGTAAGCAACATGATTGATGACTTGTTCAATCTTGAAAGGACCGATATAGCGAGGTGCAAACTTCATACTGGGAACTCTTAACCTCAAATTCTTCGTGGATAACCATACCCGATCACCCACCTTGAGAGCAGGAACTGCTCGACGCTTCTTATCCGCAAACTTCTTGTACCTGAACGATGCCTTGAGCAGAGCTGATCGTACGCTCTTCCAGATATTGGCAAACTGATGCAAGGTGATATCCACTGCGGGAACAGAAGTTGCTGGAAGCGGTTGGAACTCAGGAACTTTAGGGTGGAATCCAAAGTTAGTGAAGAATGGTGTTGAAGCAGATGAAGAATGATACTGGTTGTTATGACAGAACTCGGCCCAGGGAAGTAATTGAACCCAGTCATCTTGAGAGGAGGACACATAGATGCGGAGGAAGGCCTCCAAGTCCTGATTCACCCTCTCGGTTTGACCATTGGTCTGAGGATGGTAAGCCGTGGAAAACTTTAGCTTGACTTGGAGGACTTGACATAAACTTCGCCAGAATTTGGCTGTGAATTGAACTCCTCGATCTGAGATAATTTCTTCAGGAAGACCGTGGAGTCGGAAGATCTCTTGTATGAATACTTGAGCCAACTTGGAAGCTGACGGAAGACCGGTGAGAGGAATGAAGTGTGCCATCTTGGTGAACCGGTCAACTACCACCCAGATGGTATTGAACTTGTTGCACATGGGTAAGTCTGTAATGAAATCCATCGACAAGTGGGTCCATGGTCGACGGGGAACGGATAGTGGAACCAGTTGCCCCGCAGGCGACTGGCGGGATACTTTATGTTGGGCACACTTTGGGCAAGATGCAATAAACTCCAAGACGTCCTTTTTCAGAGTTGGCCACCAATAGGACCTAGAGATAAACTCCAGGGTTTTTTGGATACCTGTATGTCCGGCAAAACGGGAAGCATGGGCCCAATGCATGAGCTTCTTCCTTAGCATCGGCTTCACAAAACTTTTCCCTGATGGGGGCGTAGAGTCCATCCCTACCGTGGAGAATGCCAACGGATTTATAATAGGATGCTTGTCTGAAGACTCTGACTCATTTTCTTGCTCCCATGAGCGGGAAAGGGCATCGGCCTTGCGATTCTGAGAGCCCGGACAGAACTGGAGTTTAAAGTCGAACCTGGAAAAGAAAAGTGCCCATCTGGCCTGACGAGGGTTGAGACATTGTGCGCCCTTCAGGTATAAAAGGTTCTTGTGGTCTGTAAGTATGGTGATTGAATGAGAAGCTCCCTCCAACAGATACCTCCACTCTTCTAGAGCGAGCTTGATGGCTAGCAACTCCTGGTCGCCAATGGCATAGTTGCGCTCAGCTGGGGAGAACTTCCGGGAGAAGAAACTGCAAGGGTGTAAATGGCCATCTTTAGCCCTCTGAGATAACACCGCTCCTACTCCAACGGAGGAGGCATCCACCTCTAAGATGAAAGGAGAGTCGATGTCAGGCTGTTTCAGAACAGGCGCAGAGATGAACCTTTGTTTTAAAAGATGAAATGCTTGCATGGCTTCTTCAGACCACTTGGACGGGTTAGCACCCTTCTTAGTGAAAGCAGTAATAGGCGCCACAATGGTGGAAAAGTCTCGTATAAACTTTCGGTAATAGTTGGCGAACCCTAAGAACCTCTGGACCCCTTTGAGGGTTAAGGGTACCGGCCAATTTTGGATTGCTTGTAGTTTCTCAGGATCCATCTCTAGTCCGGAACCGGACACAATGTACCCTAGAAACGGAATGGACTTGACTTCAAAGACGCATTTTTCTAATTTGCAATAGAGATGATTGACACGGAGACGGGACAGAACCTCTTTAACCCAAAAACGATGTTCCTCTAAATCGTTGGCAAAAATGAGGATATCGTCTAGATAGACCACGACATGACGGTATAGAATGTCCCTGAAGATCTCATTGACAAAATGCTGGAAGACAGCTGGAGCATTGCTCAATCCGAAGGGCATGACGAGGTACTCATAATGTCCGTCACAGGTGTTAAAGGCGGTCTTCCACTCGTCACCCTCACGGATCCGGATGAGATTGTATGCACCTCGCAAGTCCAGCTTTGTAAAGATGGTAGCTCCGCTAACTCTGTCAAAGAGCTCAGTAATCAGGGGTAAAGGATAACGGTTCTTGATGGTAATGTCGTTCAAACCTCTGTAGTCGATGCACGGCCGCAGACCACCATCTTTCTTTTTTACAAAAAAGAAGCCTGCGCCGGCTGGAGAAGAAGAAGGTCGAATGAACCCCTTTGCTAGGTTCTCTTTAATATATTCCTCCATAGAATGCGTCTCAGGCAGAGACAACGGATAAGTTCGGCCTCGAGGTGGAACCTTCCCTGGAACGAGATCAATCGGACAGTCCCATTCTCTATGAGGAGGAAGGATATCAGCAGAAGCTTTACTGAACACATCCGTGAAATCTTGATATGGAGGAGGTGGAACATCAGACGACCTGGGGGAGGAAGAACAGACAGGCAATACTTTAAACAAACATGTCTCAGCACAGGAGGAACCCCATGCCAGGATTTGCGTAGTCGTCCAATCAATTGTAGGATTGTGAAGACGGAGCCATGGAAGGCCCAGGACCACAGGATGTGTGGCTCTTGGAATCACTAAAAAAGAAATAAGTTCGGAATGAAGAACTCCCACTCTCAGACGAACTGGTAGAGTCCTTAAAGAAATGACTGCATCAAAAATTTTGCTACCATCCACGGCAGTTAAAGAAATGGACGAAGGAAGTCTCTCGGTGGGTAGGGACCACCGTTTAACATAGGCTTCGGTAATAAAGTTCCCAGCTGCTCCGGAATCAAGGAGGGCAATGACGTTCCGATAACGTTGAGCAACTTGAAGCGAGACTGGGAGATTACAATCTTGAGGAGATGGAGAGGAGATCATTACTCCTAGCCGGCCCTCTCCTTGGCGAGCTAGGATTTGGAGTTTCCCGGACGTTTGGGACAGGCATTAATGGTGTGAGACGGAGCTGCACAATAGAGACAGAGAAACTCGGAGGGACGTCTTCGGCGCTCAGCAGGAGTTAAACGGGAACGGCCAAGTTGCATGGGCTCATCTTTAGATGGTGACAGTTGACGAGGAGGAGGAGCAGAAGATTTTGGAGCAGATGATCTTCCACGCTCAGTTGCTCTCTCTCTGAAACGTAAATCAACTTTCGTGCAGAGTGAGATTAGCTCATCTAACTTAGAAGGTAAGTCTCTGGTAGCTAACTCATCTTTAATACGCTCAGATAAGCCATGCCAGAATGCAGCATACAGGGCCTCGTCGTTCCATGCCAGTTCGGATGCCAGGATCTGGAACTGTATCAGATATTGTCCTACAGTACGTGACCCCTGGCGTAAACGGAGAATCTCGGAGGAAGCTGAGGTTACCCGGCCTGGCTCGTCGAAGATGCGCCTGAATGTTGACACGAAGGCAGTGTAGGAAGATAGCAGGGTGTCGGACCTCTCCCATAACGGTGATGCCCAATCAAGGGCTGAGCCACTGAGAAGAGAAATAATGTAGGCAATTTTTGTACGGTCACTGGGAAAATTGCCAGGTTGTAGCTCAAACTGAATCTCACACTGGTTGAGAAATCCCCTGCAGAATCTTGGAGATCCGTCAAATTTTGCTGGCGTTGGAAGATGAAGACGTGGAGCAGAAATGGGTAAGGTGGGTGGGGTTATAGCTGGAGTCACTGTGGTTGACGCGCCTGATCCACGGAGAGTTGTCTGAATCCCATCCAGCCGAGTAGAGAGATCCTGGAGACAGCGGATGATGTGGCCCTGTGCAGCCTCCTGATGTTCTAGTCGGGCTGCCAGTTCTTGCATCGGCCTGGCCGCTTGATCCTGGTCTCCGGCTGGATTCATTAGGTCAGTGCTTACTGTCACAACTGAGGGCCTGAGCTGACGGGAGGCAGCCTCAGTTGTAGGGGCTGAGATGTACCGGAACCTGGGAGGTTGTATCAGACCCCTGGACATGTAAGTAACATGAATAATAACTGCCC
Source organism: Pseudophryne corroboree (assembly GCF_028390025.1). NCBI lineage: Eukaryota > Metazoa > Chordata > Amphibia > Anura > Myobatrachidae > Pseudophryne > Pseudophryne corroboree. The sequence goes on from NC_086454.1 coordinate 290,439,739, forward strand.
GAAGGCGTGACCACGACAACTTGGATAAAAGTCAATGATGTTTATTATGACAACTCCGCAACACAGCAGCAGTAAAAGAAAACGTAAAAGTCAGCAAAGAATGAATACAGTTCCTGGGTACTACAGGATGGCAGGAGCCACAGGGCACTGGTAGTGTGAGATAGTTCTTATGATCTTCTAGATGGAAAGTCCTTACCAGGCCCGACTGTAGCAATGGAGATAACCCAGGATTGTGCCAGCTGGTGTTCCAGGAAAAGCTGGGTTGCTGAAGATAAAACAGCTGCTGTGGATACTGGCTGGAACCAGACTGTTGTTAGCACGGAGTGGATACTGGCTGGAACCAGTTAAATAATAAATGAACTTGGGAGCGATGAAATATGAACTGAAATGTAGAACTTGAGAGCGGAGAAATAATAATACCGGTGGAGAGTGGTAAAGTGTAGAAAGGACACCGGCCCTTTAAGGGAAGCTGTACTCTGCTGGAAGCTGAGCTGGAAGCAGGTAATGTTGTAGCTGGAAACAGATGAATCCACAATGGATTGGAGAGTCAGGCTACACCGCAGGTGGAATGCTGGTGCGGGTCTCTATGGTGGAAGTCTTGAGACAGGAGCTGGAACCTGGAAGACAATCACAGGAGAGAGACAAACAGGAACTAGGTTTGACAACCAAAGCACTGACGCCTTCCTTGCTCAGGCACAGTGTATTTATACCTGCAGCAAGGAAGGGATTGGCTAGGCAATTATGCAGATTAACAATACTGACAACAGATTGGAGGAAATGATCAGCTGACAGAATCCAAGATGGCTGCGCCCATGCAGACACTTGGAGGGAAGTTTGGTTTGTAATCCATGTGGTAATGAAAACAGTAATGGCGGCGCCGGCCACTGGAGACAGGAGACGCCAGGCTGACAAGTGCACATCCAACCACGCGGACACAGCGGAGGCCGCGGCTGACGTAATCGCCACTCTGACACTCTGCATGCAGAAGCTCAGGGACGGCGGCGGAGGCCGCGGGAGACGCCATGCCAGATGTAATAAGGCGTTACTGTGACAGCGTCTCAGAGAGACAGGAGAGGATGCAGGAATGTGAACATTAGGATAACAGATGGGATCCGGTCCTGGAGCGCTGAGCCAGCCTTAGGAGGCATCTGATGGGTAAGAAATGGCGTCCAGATACCCGGATCGTGACACAGGGTAGGGATGACTTCATCCGGAATGCCTTTTTCCTTCAGGATCCGGCGTTCAACCGCCATGCCATCAAACGCAGCCGCGGTAAGTCTTGGAACAGATATGGTCCCTGCTGGAGCAGGTCCTTTCTTAGAGGTAGAGGCCACGGGTCTTCCGTGAGCATCTCTTGAATTTCCGGGTACCAAGTCCTTCTTGGCCAATCCGGAGCCACGAGTATAGTCTTTACTCCTCTCCTTCTTATGATTCTCAGTACTTTTGGTATGAGAGGAAGAGGAGGGAACACATACACTGACTGGTACACCCACGGTACATCCACAGCTATTGCCTGAGGGTCCCTTGACCTGGCGCAATATCTGTCCAGTTTTTTGTTGAGGCGGGACACCATCATGTCCACCTTTGGTTTTTCCCAACGGTTCACAATCATGTGGAAGACTTCTGGGTGAAGTCCCCACTCCCCCGGGTGAAGATCGTGTCTGCTGAGGAAGTCTGCTTCCCAGTTGTCCACTCCCGGAATGAACACTGCTGACAGTGCTATCACATGATTCTCCGCCCAGCGAAGAATCCTTGCCACTTCCATCATTGCCCTCCTGCTTCTTGTGCCGCCCTGTCTGTTTACGTGGGCGACTGCCGTGATGTTGTCCGACTGGATCAACACCGGCTGACCCTGAAGCAGAGGTCTTGCCTGACTTAGGGCATTGTAAATGGCCCTTAGTTCCAGGATATTTATGTGAAGTGACGTTTCCATGCTTGACCACAAGCCCTGGAAATTTCTTCCCTGTGTGACTGCTCCCCAGCCTCTCAGGCTGGCATCCGTGGTCACCAGGACCCAATCCTGAATGCCGAATCTGCGGCCCTCTAGGAGATGAGCACTCTGTAACCACCACAGGAGAGACACCCTTGTCCTTGGAGACAGGGTTATCCGCTGATGCATTTGAAGATGCGATCCGGACCATTTGTCCAGCAGATCCCACTGAAAAGTTCTTGCGTGGAATCTGCCGAATGGAATCGCTTCGTAAGAAGCCACCATCTTTCCCAGGACCCTTGTGCATTGATGTACTGACACTTGGCCTGGTCTTAGGAGGTTCCTGACTAGGTCGGATAACTCCTTGGCTTTCTCCTCCGGGAGAAACACCTTTTTCTGTACTGTGTCCAGAATCATCTCTAGGAACAGCAGACGTGTCGTCGGAATCAGCTGCGATTTTGGAATATTTAGAATCCATCTGTGCTGTCGTAGTACTACTTGAGATAGTGCTACTCCGACCTCTAACTGTTCTCTGGACCTTGCCCTTATCAGGAGATCGTCCAAGTAAGGGATAATTAAGACGCCTTTTCTTCGAAGAAGAATCATCATTTCGGCCATTACCTTGCTAAAGACCCGGGGTGCCGTGGACAATCCAAACGGCAGCGTCTGAAACTGATAGTGACAGTTCTGTACCACAAACCTGAGGTACCCTTGGTGAGAAGGGCAAATTGGGACATGGAGGTAAGCATCCTTGATGTCCAGAGACACCATATAGTCCCCTTCTTCCAGGTTCGCTATCACTGCTCTGAGTGACTCCATCTTGAACTTGAACCTTTTTATGTAAGTGTTCAAGGATTTCAGATTTAAAATGGGTCTCACCGAGCCGTCCGGCTTCGGTACCACAAACAGCGTGGAATAATACCCCTTTCCCTGTTGTAGGAGGGGTACCTTGATTATCACCTGCTGGGAATACAGCTTGTGAATGGCTTCCAATACCGCCTCCCTGTCGGGGGGAGACGTTGGTAAAGCAGACTTCAGGAACCGGCGAGGGGGAGACGTCTCGAATTCCAATTTGTACCCCTGAGATACTACCTGCAGGATCCAGGGGTCCACTTGCGAGTGAGCCCACTGCGCGCTGAAATTCTTGAGACGGGCCCCCACCGTGCCTGAGTCCGCTTGTAAGGCCCCAGCGTCATGCTGAGGACTTGGCAGAAGCGGGGGAGGGTTTCTGTTCGTGGGAAGAGGCTGTCTGCTGCAGTCTTTTTCCCCTTCCTCTGCCCCGGGGCAGATATGAGTGGCCTTTTGCCCGCTTGCCCTTATGGGGACGAAAGGACTGAGCCTGAAAAGACGGTATCTTTTTCTGCTGCGAGGTGACTTGGGGTAAAAAGGTGGATTTTCCAGCCGTTGCCGTGGCCACCAGGTCCGATAGACCGACCCCAAATAACTCCTCCCCTTTATACGGCAATACTTCCATATGCCGTTTGGAATCCGCATCCCCTGACCACTGTCGCGTCCATAATCCTCTTCTGGCAGAAATGGACATCGCACTTACTCTTGATGCCAGAGTGCAAATATCCCTCTGTGCATCTCGCATATATAGAAATGCATCCTTTAAATGCTCTATAGTCAATAATATATTGTCCCTGTCCAGGGTATCAATATTTTCAGTCAGGGAATCCGACCAAGCCACCCCAGCACTGCACATCCAGGCTGAGGCGATTGCTGGTCGCAGTATAATACCAGTATGTGTGTATATACTTTTAAGGATATTTTCCAGCTTCCTATCAGCTGGTTCCTTGAGGGCGGCCGTATCAGGGGACGGTAACGCCACTTGTTTTGATAAGCGTGTGAGCGCCTTATCTACGCTAGGGGGTGTTTCCCAACGCGCCCTAACCTCTGGCGGGAAAGGGTATAATGCCAATAACTTTTTAGAAATTAGCAGTTTTTTATCGGGGGAAACCCACGCTTCATCACACACCTCATTTAATTCATCTGATTCGGGAAAAACTACGGGTAGTTTTTTCACACCCCACATAATACCCTTTTTTGTGGTACTTGTAGTATCAGAAATGTTCAAAACCTCCTTCATTGCCGTGATCATGTAACGTGTGGCCCTACTGGAAAATACGTTTGTTTCCTCACCGTCGACACTGGAGTCAGTGTCCGTGTCTGTGTCTGTATCGACCTGAGGTAACGGGCGCTTTAGAGCCCCTGACGGTGTTTGAGACGCCTGTACAGGTATTAACTGATTTGCCGGCTGTCTCATGTCGTCAACAGTCTTTTGTAAAGTGCTGACACTATCACGTAATTCTTTCCATAAGACCATCCAGTCAGGTGTCGACTCCCTAGGGGGTGACATCACTAACACAGGCAATTGCTCCGCCTCCACACCATTTTCCTCCTCATACATGTCGACACAACGTACCGACACACAGCACACACACAGGGAATGCTCTGACAGAGGAAAGGACCCCACTAGCCCTTTGGGGAGACAGAGGGAGAGTTTGCCAGCACACACCAGAGCGCTATATATATACAGGGATAACCTTATATAAGTGTTTTTCCCTAATATAGCTGCTGTATATATTTATATGCCAATTTAGTGCCCCCCCTCTCTTGTTTTACCCTGTTTCTGTAGTGCAGGACTGCAGGGGAGAGTCAGGGAGCCTTCCTCCAACGGAGCTGTGAGGAAAAAATGGCGCCAGTGTGCTGAGGAGATAGGCTCCGCCCCTTTTCCAGCGCCCTTTCTCCCGCTTTTTTATGTAAAAATTGGCAGGGGTTAAATAGATCCATATAGCCCAGGAGCTATATGTGATGTATTTTTTGCCAAAAAAGGTGTTTTTATTGCGTCTCAGGGCGCCACCCCCCCAGCGCCCTGCACCCTCAGTGACCGGAGTGTGAAGTGTGCTGAGAGCAATGGCGCACAGCTGCAGTGCTGTGCGCTACCTTATTGAAGACAGGACGTCTTCTGCCGCCGATTTTCCGGACCTCTTCCGTCTTCTGGCTCTGTAAGGGGGACGGCGGCGCGGCTCTGGGACCCATCCATGGCTGGGCCTGTGATCGTCCCTCTGGAGCTAATGTCCAGTAGCCTAAGAAGCCCAATCCACTCTGCACGCAGGTGAGTTCGCTTCTTCTCCCCTTAGTCCCTCGGTGCAGTGAGCCTGTTGCCAGCAGGTCTCACTGAAAATAAAAAACCTACTTTAAACTTTTACACTAAGCAGCTCAGGAGAGCTCCTTAGCCTGCACCCGTCTCGTTCGGGCACAAAAATCTAACTGAGGCTTGGAGGAGGGTCATAGGGGGAGGAGCCAGTGCACACCAGGTAGTCCTAAAGCTTTTTACTTTTGTGCCCAGTCTCCTGCGGAGCCGCTATTCCCCATGGTCCTTTCGGAGTCCCCAGCATCCACTAGGACGTTAGAGAAATACAAAAGGTATAAAAGGATAGGAATTCAAACTTAACTTGAAAGCAGTGGGTGGTCAGTACAGGCCCAATTCGTTTCGTCTCAACAGACTTCTTCAAGGGGTAGGGACAGAATGAAGTTGCATGTCTATATATACCCATATCACTTAGGTAGGGGGTTGTGACATCATAATAGGTCATGTGATATAATTATACAATAAACGTTAAAAAAGCTCATTTTACAACCTAGCTGGGGTAAGAACCAGGTCAGGTATACCTATTAGTACTAAAAACGAGTGGGTTACAACGGTAAAAAACGTTTAGAACAGTCCAAAGTGTAATTAGGAGTCACTTCCAGTGACGGAGGACTCTGCTCGTCACTTCCGCCCCACTTCCGGTGGCGACTGCGCATGCGCCCGCGGCGGCTCCCGGCTTCACAAGTCCCATTGCGCATGCACCCACGGCTGTTCTGGGCTGCTCCTAGACAGAGGGAGGTGTTCTGACTTTTTAGGCTCCATCAGAGAGTCCACTTGGTATACTTTTCAGTGAGGCTGCGGCGGCCATCTTTAAGTAGATAAGCAGACAGTCCTAGGATCCAGGCACAACGGTTTCCATAGCAACGGGTTACATACATGGAATAATAGAAACAAATAGTAATGTCAAAGTATAGTGGTATATATACACATATTAGAGGCACAGTTTCCATAGCAACAGCTCAAATAAACAGGTATATTATATTTAACCCTTGCCAGTGTGCTAAAAGTGCTAGTGCAATATAGGTAAATCTATAAGTGACCTAAAATATCAATATTGATAATAATAGTGCAAATATGACCATTAGGCTTATTTAAATGATGAGACCCGTGACTATTATTTATTAAAAAAAATTATAAAAAAATATATATGTAACAGGTGCATAAGGTCAGGGATGTGTAAAAGTACATCAGAAGGAACAGTGTGTCCGAATATTATTAATCAGTGATATTAAAACTACCAAAATACGTGATTCTATACCGGTGCTGTTATTTGGTCAATATTCATTGGAAATCGTCTGTCATCAATTACAGTACCTGATCTTCCCAGGTAGTCCCCTCCCTGGTACTGGTCAGGCCCGGACACTGCTTAGCTTCCAAGATCAGGCGAGATTGGGCGTACCAGTGTGGTTTGACTGTACGTGAATTTTAACAGACACCATGACACCAAGGACCAGGTTATCACTAAAATATGTGATTCTATAATGGTGCTGCTATTTGCTCAATATTTATTATTCATCGACTGTCATCCTTACAGTACCCAATCTTCCCAGGTAGTCTAACTCCCTGGTACTGGTCAGGCCCAGACACTGCTTAGCTTCCAAGATCAGATGAGATTGGGCGTACCAGTGTGGTTTGACTGTACGCGGATCAGACACCATGGCCAGTATTTACTAAGAATCCGAGTTTGTCCGATTTGTGTTTTTTTTTCTAAGTCCCTATCCGGGAATTCACTAAGCACCAATCTCGGCAGTGTTTGGACTATTCGTAATGGTTTGAATGACAACGTTCAGAAATACGAATGAATAGACCATCGGTCAAACGCGGCTGTTATTTCATAGAATACGGGCATTCACTATTCATTCGTATTTGGGTGTTAATTTCTGAGTGCTCAAGTGCGGGTCTGTTTTTTTCCGATTCGTGAAAAAAAGCAGCAATAAAATAGACCTGCTTTTTCCAGTCGAGTTTGGATAACCATGCACGGATCAGTGAGATCTGTGCATGGTTATCTATGGGAAAGGGTCTGTTTAGTGTAAAATCTGGAAAAAAAATTGCGTGGGGTCCCCCCTCCTAAGCATAACCAGCCTCGGGCTCTTTGAGCCGGTCCTGGTTGAAAAAATATGGAGAAAAAAATGACAGGGGTTCCCCCATATTTAATCAACCAGCACCGGGCTCTGCGCCTGGTCCTGGTTCCAAAAATACGGGGGACAAAAAGTGTAGGGGTCCCCCGTATTTTTGAAACCAGCACCGGCTCCACTAGCTGGGGAGATAATGCCACATCCGGGGGACACTTTGATATCGGTCCCTGCGGCCGTGCCATTAAAACCCCAACTAGTCACCCCTGGCCGGGGTACCCTGGAGGAGTGGGGACCCCTTCAATCAAGGGGTCCCCCCCTCCAGCCACCCAAGGGCCAGGGGTGAGGTTACTTTCGGTCAACCTCTGACCGCAAAGTTCCCACCATTGGCTACAATGGAGCGCATAGGCGCTACATTGTATCACTGCCGTGTGCTGCCTGATAGACACTACAGGAGCACACAGCCAATCAGGAGAGTGCCACGACGTGGCGCTCCCTGATTGGCTGAAGGGACCCTCTTTGACAGGAGTCAGGGGGAGTCCTGGCAGTCGGGGAAAGGGGTCCCGTGTAAACATGGGACCCCTTTCAGTGCGTGGTCGGGTTTCCGTTTTATTTTTTTGCCAAGTACGTGGATTATTCAAAGGTCGGATTCTACACTGGATTATGTGAGTATAATTTTTTTCACAGGTACCCCTAGGATTCTACATGGAGAAGAGGACCGAGCCTCGTGGGAACATAGGTATGTGTGTATGTTGGTGTGCATGTATGTAATAAAGTTGTACTGTCACGGTGTGTGTGTCCTATTTTTATTGGGGTATTTTTTTAGTAGTAGTACTACAGGTACCAGCGGGCCCGGTTTTCCACAGCATGCTGGTACTTGTGGTTCTCCAAGTACCAGCTGGCGGGGGAGGCTTGCTGGGACTTGTAGTACTGCTACTAAAAATAATATTCACAATTTCTCACAAGGCTATCAGCCCCCCATCCGCCGCCCTTGGATGGGGGGGACAGCCTCGGGCTTCACCCCTGGCCCTTGGGTGGCTGGAGGGGGGGACCCCTTGATTGAAGGGGTCCCCACTCCTCCAGGGTACCCCGGCCAGGGGTGACTAGTTGGGGTTTTAATGGCACGGCCGCAGGGACCGATATCAAAGTGTCCCCCGGCTGTGGCATTATCTCCCCAGCTAGTGGAGCCCAGTGCTGGTTTCAAAAATACAGGGGACCCCTACGCTTTTTGTCCCCCATATTTTTGGAACCAGGACCAGGCGCAGAGCCCGGTGCTGGTTGATTAAATATGGGGGAACCCCTGTCATTCCCCCCCCCCATATTTTTTCAACCAGGACCGGCTCAAAGAGCCCGAGGCTAATTGTGCTTAGGAGGGGGGACCCCACGCAATTTTTTTCAGATTTTTTAAGACTTTAAACAACTTTTTAAGGTACACATTGAAGCCCTGCATGGATCTCACAGATCCGGCCGGGATTCCTTGTGTTTTTTCAGGCAGTGTTTTACTCATCACTCCCGCAAAACACTGCCTGATATTACGAATCACATCGACATCGGGAAAAAAAGATTGTGCAAAACTCGGCAGCTTAGTGAATGATCGTATCAGGATTCAAAAAGTTGCAGTAAAATGCACCCGATACCATTCGAGTTCAAACACCCTTCAAAACGGCCAAAACACAAATCTTTGTAAATATACCCCCATGACAACAAAGACCAGGTTATTTCAATTTTTTTATCATAAAAGTGCAGACTGTGCCTTATTAAATGACGTGAAATACAGGAAAAGGGTAAAAACGATAAAAAGAGAGAGAGAGAGGGGTAAAGGATACTACACCTTATAGAAAAGGTGCAATTTCGTATCCTTCATTCAAGCCAGCTGGATGTAGAGTCTGTAGCTGGAATATCCAGTACATTTCCCGTCTGGAAAGTTTATTAACGAGGTCCCCTCCTCTCTCACCCAAGTTCACGTGTTCAATAGCCTTGAATGTAATTTCCTCTGGATTGGAATTATGTTGTAACGCAAAGTGTCTGGAAACTGCATGGCTTTCCACTTTGTTTTTAATGTTCCTTATATGCTCCTGGATCCGTATTTTTAAGGGTCTTTTTGTCTTTCCCACATACTTCATTTTGCAGGTACACTCCAAGAGGTAAATCACGGATGATGTATTGCAGTTCATAAAGTGTTTTATGGTGTATTCCTTATTGCCTTCTGTGCCACTAAAGGTTTTTCTGTTCCGTTGTAGATACAGGTTGAGTATCCCATATCCAAATATTCCGAAATACGGAATATTCCGAAATACGGACTTTTTTGAGTGAGAGTGAGATAGTGAAATCTTTGTTTTTTGATGGCTCAATGTACATAAACTTTGTTTAATACACAAAGTTATTAAAAATATTGTATTAAATGACCTTCAGGCTGTGTGTATAAGGTGTATATGAAACATAAATGAATTGTGTGAATGTAGACACACTTTGTGTAATACACAAAGTTATAAAAAATATTGGCTAAAATTACCTCCAGGCTGTGTGTATAAGGTGTATATGTAACATAAATGCATTCTGTGCTTAGATTTAGGTCCCATCACCATGATATCTCATTATAGTATGCAATTATTCCAAAATACGGAAAAATCCCATATCCAAAATACCTCTGGTCCCAAGCATTTTGGATAAGGGAGACTCAACCTGTATCTGCATATGTTGCATTTTCCACACTTATATGACCCTGTGCATTTCAGCATCGGAGTCTTGCAGATGGATTCTTCTCTTAGCATACTTGGTGCAATAATGTCCTTCAAATTTCTTGACTTTTTGAAAATAAGTTCTGGTTGGGGCGGTAGGATCTCTTTAAGCACTGGGTCCATTAGGAGGATGTTCCAATGGGTTCTAAGTGATTTTCTTATTACTTTTTCATGTTGACTGAAGGTGGTGATAAAGGCCACTGAGTCTTTTTTCTCTTCTCTGGTTTTATACGTCAATAGTTCCTCTCTGTTGAGGGGTGGTATACATGTGACCACCGGTCAGCTGACCGACAGTCACATGACCTCCTCCACCAGCCCGACGGGTCACTGTCCCGATGGTCGGCATGCTGACCAACAGGGACTATTTCCACTTGTGGGTGTCCACGACACCCATAGAGTGGGAATAGAACCCGTGGCGACCGCAGGTCGCCACCGAGCCCGCAGCGTGGCGAGCTCAGCGAGCCCACAAGGGGCTTGCTGCACTCGCCCCTCGCCGCCGGGATCCCGGCGTCGGTATGCTGCCCGGCGGTCAGGAGACCGCCGGTCAGCCGTACTACACCCCTGTTGAGGGTTCTTGTCTTCTCCAGTAAACAGAGTATTCTACATGTCTTTATACAGACAGCGTTAGTTAGGAAAAAGTGTACCTATAATAGGATATATTGTACCATACTTGTCCACTTTTTGGCTGCTTTCTCTGGGAGAGAGCAGCCAGGTCGGCTCAGCAGGGGGGCGGGCTGTATACAGGCGGCTTTACAAGGGAGACCTTGCCCTGCAGTCCCAGAGACTTGCCGCAACTATGCTTATAAGATGGCACCCAGCGTCTCAGTCAGGGAGGAAAATCTGCAGATGTCGCCCTGAGCCGGGGAGAGGCTACAAGTCAAGCGCCAGCTCACCTATGCTGGACTTCCGCCCCAGGTACTAGCGAGTCTTATTAAACGGGGCGTTACTACACCCGACCTGTGCTCTATTGCCCTGGTGGTCTAGTGGGGTCCCTGCTCAGTGACGGTGTCCACGCCAGTGCTGCAACCAGTCTCCCTAGGGCGCGGAAGGAACACGATTTAATGGCAGGTCCCACCTGGGGGACCCTCTTACCTCCTCCCTGTAGCAACCACGCGAACCAGGAGAGTGACTGCAACTGTGTGCCTAAAGCCAGAGCGTCTCTGCTGCAAGTACCCGGGAAAAAACCACGGGAGTATGCGACGCCGCTTGGGAGGTGATGGAGCTGCAGTGCTGAAGTCTCACCATAACATACAGTGCTGACAGCCTGCTTTTGAAGAAATTTTCAGTCAGAAAAAGCTTTTTCAGGGCTGCCCAGTGCAGCCCACCTGTTAAGTGACCAGCTGCTGCAGACACCAACTGAAACTGAGCTCACAGTGCCTGGAGGCAGGGATATAGAGGAGGCCCCAATGCATTCTGGGACAGCCTAAAGTTTAAGCCTGTTGCTGCCTCTGGATCAAGATCCACTCTACCCCGATGTTTCCCTGTGGAAACCAATGTAACCTGCTGCAGAAATGGGTTATGTATTCACAACTAGAGTACCCTTTACTGTTTTGAATCTGCAAGGCAAAAGTTCCCCATTTAGAATTCATTAATGCGCTAGACCAGGCCTGGCCAACCTGTGGCTCTCCAGCTGTTGTGAAACTACAAGTCCCAGCATGCTTTGCCACAGTCTTTGCTATTAGGGAATGCTAAAACTGTGGCAAGGCATGCTGGGATGTGTAGTTTCACAACCGCTAGAGAGCCGCAGGTTGGCCAGGCCTGCGCTAGACAATCCCTGCTAATTGAATTAATTTGGCATAGAAATTAGCCCGTGGCTAATTGAATATACCTGTTAGAGGCATCTCACTTTAACATATAAGTAGCCCATTCATCCTGTGTCACTTATATCTGGATGGGTTACAGTGAATTCTGTAACCCATTCTGTAAGTTAGCAACTGGGCAAAACCATGCTGCACTGCAGGTGGGGCAGATGTAACATGCAGAGAGATTTAGATTTTGGTGGGGTATATTGTTTCTGTGCATGGTAAATAGTCGCTGCTTAATTTCTACATTTTTGCATCTACCCAACCTGCAGTGCAGCATGGTTTTGTCCAACTGCAAACTTTTTTGGTTTGCTAACAAATCTAAATAAGGCCCTGAGGGGGACATTACTAAGCAGTGATAAAAGGCGGAGAAGTGAGCCAGTGGAGAAGTTGCCCCATCAACCAATCAGCAGCTCTGTATCATTTTATAGTATGCAAAATATAGATGTGACTTCAGTGCTGATCGGTTGCCATGGGCTGACTTCTCCACTCTTATTATTGCTTATTAAATGTCCCCCTGAGTACCAGAGTTCAGTTTGTGAGACATTGCATTCAGCTTGCAGCTTCATAGTGGTTGTGGGGTCTGGTGGAAGGAAGCACTACATACAGAGATGAGGGAGAGATAGCTGGAAGGCCGGTGAATGTGCTGAGCAGCTGTGGCTCTGCATATTGGCCCTCATTCCGAGTTGATCGCTCGCTAGCTACTTTTAGCAGCCGTGCAAACGCATAGTCGCCGCCCACGGGGGAGTGTATTTTCGCTTTGCAGAAGTGCAAATGCCTGTGCAGGCCACGCCTGCATTTTTCCAAACACTCCCAGAAAATGGTCAGTTGCCACCCAGAAACTCCCACTTCCTGTCAATTTCCTTGCGTTCGGCTGTGCGATTGGAATTGTCGCTAGAACCAGTGCAAAACCACAAAGGACTTCGTACCTGTACTACGCGCATGCGTATTGCATACGCATGCGCAGATTAGCCTTTTTTTCACTGATTGATAGGCAGCGAACAACGGCAGCTAGCGATCAACTTGGAATTACCCCCTTTATACAGTACTTGGCACAAAGAATGGCTCAGTGTAAATCTGTATGCAAATTTTAGAATTTGCAGTTATATTCTAGATCTGTGTTGCAGACCAGCTTGTACTGTAAATGCAACCATAGCCTGTAATGCTAGCTTGTTGTTCATCAGGCATATGAAGTATACTCATAGGCGTGCGCACGGGGGGTGCCTGGTGCGCACAGGCACCCCCTAATGTCCAGCACCCTCACACTGCCTGCTGCAGCGCAGTGATCGCCGAACCTGCAGCTCATTCCTCTGCTTCCCCCCCACCACTGCACCCGGCACCCGCTAATACATGCTTGCTGACATGAATGTACATTATGTGCGGCGGCCTCACAGGGGGGGGACTGCCGTCGCCTGATGACGTTATACCGTGCATCCACCGTACTCTCCAGCCCAGACGCCCGCGCTCTCCTCCCGTCCGTGCTCTAAATCATGTGTGCGGCCACAACCAGAGTTCCTCTCATGGGGACTCGGAACCACCGCCGAAGGACACATTCTGCTGATGCAGTTCAGCAGAGACTCTTTCACCGAGACAGACTGTAAGTCACTATTCATGGCATCTTGGGTTCCATTAGCAATAGCCACAGTTATATGGCCAAATCCATCAATATCCTTCACTGTATTAGAGATCCCATTAAACAAAAAGTGCAAAGATAATAAATAATACATCAGCATTGGAAGTATCATTTTTTTGTCTTGCTGTTATACTTATGCCACCAGTGGTGAATTTGCCATATGATACCTGAGGCACGTGGTGTGTGGCGTAATGTGAATGTGGCTCATACTTTGTGGCATAATGTGAATTTTGGCTTATACTGTGTGGCGTAATGTGAATTTGGCTCATACTGTGTGGCGTAATGTGAATTTGGCTCATACTGTGTGGCGTAATGTGAATTTGGCTCATACTGTGTGGCGTAATGTGAATTTGGCTCATACTGTGTGGCGTAATGTGAATTTGGCTCATACTGTGTGGTGTAATGTGAATTTGGCTCATTCTGTGTGCTATAATGTGAATTTCGTCTCATACTGTGGCGTATTGTGAATTTGGCTCATACTTTGTGGCGTAATGTGAATTTCGGCTCATACTGTGTGGCGTATTGTGAATTTCAGCTCATACTTTGTGGCGTAATGTGAATTTCGGCTCATACTGTGTGGCGTATTGTGAATTTCGGCTCATACTGTGTGGCGTATTGTGAATTTCAGCTCATACTTTGTGGCGTAATGTGAATTTCGGCTCATACTGTGTGGCGTATTGTGAATTTCGGCTCATACTGTGTGGCGTATTGTGAATTTTGGCTCATACTTTGGCGTAATGTGAATTTCAGCTCATACTGTGTGGTGTAATGTAAATTTGGCTCATACTGTGTGGCGTAATGTGAATTTGGCTCATACTGTGTGCTATAATGTGAATTTCGGCTCATACTGTGTGGCATATTGTGAATTTGGCTCATACTTTGGCGTAATGTGTATTTCGTCTCATACTGTGTGGCGTATTGAGAATTTTGACTCATACTGTGTTGTGCAAGGTGAATTTCAGCTCATACTGTGTGGCGTCATGTGAATAAGGGGCACTACTGTCAGTAACTGTGAGCATGGGGACATGTGTGACAAATGCTGGTGTCCTGCATATATAGAGAATCTGAATGCATAGAAACAGTCAAATATGGCTCTGATGGCATGTGTAAATTTTAAACTTGTGTTATGTTAAAGCTCAAATGTTTGGCCCCCTAAATCTCCTGTACTTTTCAGAGTGGCCCACTCAAAATCAGGGTGTAGGTGGTGGGGAATGCATATACAACTAGACTCACCACTCTTTAGTTCCGTGACTGGGTCAGTGATAGGTTGGGGAAGTGGAAGCAGCGATGGGGTGAAGCGGCATCTAGGACTCAGGGTTATGCCGTAGTGGACAGTCAGGACCGGCCAGTGGTCACACTATTATGTTTCATTTTATTTATCTGGGGTGTATATATCCACTTGTATTATTATGTTTCATTTTATTTCTCTGGGGTGTATATATCCACTTGTATTATTAGAACTAGGGAGAAATTAGATTAAGCCATGTGATTTTATGTAAAATAGTGCTAGACATGCCCAAAAGGCGGTGCACCCCCTAATGAAATTAGCTGCGCACGCCTATGAGTATACTGCTTTACGATGATGAACATGGAGCAACTCAGGACCAATGAGACTGAAACTTGAATGTAGAAACTGCACCAGCAGTGACTGATCACTTTAGCTAGGTACACAGTATACAATTATTGGGGCGATTTGCCAATAATTGGAAGAACGACCAAAGTTATTGTATAGTGTGTACGAACGATCGTGTCGGCTTCTGAAAAATCTTGGCCACACACACGAACAATCAATTTACCGGTCTATCATCCCAAACCAAAAATATCTGCCACAGTCTCCAGATATTGAGCAGCATACTTGCCTACTTTGCTGCCCCCTCCACCGGGAGGAGGCAGCGTTGTAGGCGCATGGGGGCGTGGCCGGTGGCATGATGGGCTGTCCGGGGGCGTGGTCAGTCAATGTGGGCTGTCCGGGGGCATGATTACTGGGAAGTGGGAAGTCCAGGGGGCGTGGCATCATGACCCGTCATTGTGGCTCCGCCCCCGCTATACAGTGCCGAGAAAATAGGCGCTGTATAGCGGGGGGCTGAGTTACAATGACACGATTCAACCCGAATCGCGTCATCAGAGCCCCTCAGACCGCCCACCTGTTCTTGTTGTGGGTGGCTGAGGCGGGGTGTGGAGGGCCTGACAGGGAAAACGGGAGACTTGCCCACCTTTCCGGAGGGCCGGGAGGATGCCCAGATTTTCGGGTGCCTCCCGGCCATTCCGGGAGGGTAGGCATAGGCAAGTATGATTGAGCAGTGTGTGTGTTCTCAATAATCTGCCCATATTTCCTATGTTTTCCTCTCACTACATCATCCTACTTGTGGGCGGATATATGTAAATACAGTGTGACGTGACAGATAATTGGTAACTGGAAAAAAATATTTTCCTGAAAAATCGTCCGATTGTCGGGCAGACCAAAAAAAATCTGCCAGTGTTTACCTAGCTTTAGGGCCTAATTCACACCTGATCGAAACAGCAACGTTTTTCTCTGATAGGCAAAACCATGTGCACTGCAGGTGGGGCAGATGTAACATGTGCAGAGAGAGTTAGATTTGGGTAGGGTGTATTCAAACTGAAATCTAAATTGCAGTGTAAAAATAAAGCAGCCAGTAACTACCCTGCACAGAAACAAACTAGCCCATCCAAATCTATCTCTGCACACGTTATATCTGAAGAGCCCCCCCCCCCCCTCTCTAGTGCACATGGTTTTGCCCATTAGAGAAAGATTTTGCTTTTGCAATCAGGTCTGAATTAGACCCTTGATGACAAACTAGAACTCTTCTCCTGCTGCACTGACAGGAGGGTGACATCCTCATTGTCTAAACCCAGCCTAGAATTCTTTGCATTGTAGAACAGGTTAGAACATCAATAATCAGAAATGTGTCAGGCTGCTACAATACGCGGTATAGTACAGTGCAGGCCAGCTGCCAGCAAGGAATAGAGTTGGACTCTGATTCAATATATAAATACAGGTTGAGAATCCCATATCCAAATATTCCGAAATACAGAATATTCTGAAATACGGACTTTTTTGAGTGAGACTGAGATAGTGAAACCTTTGTTTTTTGATGGCTCAATGTACACAAACTTTGTTTAATACTCAAAGTTATTAAAAATATTGTATTAAATGACCTTCAGGCTGTGTGCATAAGGTGTATATGAAACATAAATGAATTGTGTGAATGTATACACACTTTGTTTAATGTACAAAGTTATAAAAAAAATAAGATTTTACTTACCGATAAATCTATTTCTCGTAGTCCGTAGTGGATGCTGGGGACTCCGTCAGGACCATGGGGATTAGCGGCTCCGCAGGAGACAGGGCACAAAAATAAAGCTTTAGGATCAGGTGGTGTGCACTGGCTCCTCCCCCTATGACCCTCCTCCAAGCCTCAGTTAGGATACTGTGCCCGGACGAGCGTACACAATAAGGAAGGATTTTGAATCCCGGGTAAGACTCATACCAGCCACACCAATCACACCGTACAACTTGTGATCTGAACCCAGTTAACAGTATGACAAACGTAGGAGCCTCTGAACAGACGGCTCACAACAATAACAACCCGATTTTTTTGTAACAATAACTATGTACAAGTATTGCAGACAATCCGCACTTGGGATGGGCGCCCAGCATCCACTACGGACTACGAGAAATAGATTTATCGGTAAGTAAAATCTTATTTTCTCTGACGTCCTAGTGGATGCTGGGGACTCCGTCAGGACCATGGGGATTATACCAAAGCTCCCAAACGGGCGGGAGAGTGCGGATGACTCTGCAGCACCGAATGAGAGAACTCCAGGTCCTCTTTAGCCAGGGTATCAAATTTGTAGAATTTTACAAACGTGTTCTCCCCCGACCACGTAGCTGCTCGGCAGAGTTGTAATGCCGAGACCCCTCGGGCAGCCGCCCAGGATGAGCCCACCTTCCTTGTGGAATGGGCCTTGACAGATTTAGGCTGTGGCAGGCCTGCCACAGAATGTGCAAGTTGAATTGTGCTACAAATCCAACGAGCAATCGTCTGCTTAGAAGCAGGAGCACCCAACTTGTTGGGTGCATACAGTATAAACAGCGAGTCAGATTTTCTGACTCCAGCCGTCCTTGAAATATATATTTTCAATGCCCTGACAACGTCCAGCAACTTGGAATCCTCCAAATCGCTAGTAGCCACAGGCACCACAATAGGCTGGTTCAGGTGAAACGCTGACACCACCTTAGGCAGAAACTGAGGACGCGTCCGCAGTTCTGCCCTGTCCGAATGGAAAATCAGATATGGGCTTCTATACGATAAAGCCGCCAATTCTGACACTCTCCTGGCTGAAGCCAGGGCCAGTAGCATGGTTACTTTCCATGTAAGATATTTCAAATCCACCGATTTGAGTGGCTCAAACCAATGGGATTTGAGAAAATCCAAAACTACATTAAGGTCCCACGGAGCCACTGGGGGCACAACCCGGGGCTGTATATGTAGTACTCCTTTTACAAAAGTCTGGACTTCAGGAACTGAAGCCAATTCTTTCTGGAAGAAAATCGACAGGGCCGAAATTTGAACCTTAATGGACCCCAATTTGAGGCCCATAGACAATCCTGTTTGCAGGAAATGTAGGAATCGACCCAATTGAAATTCCTCCGTGGGAGCCTTCCTGGCCTCACACCACGCAACATATTTTCTCCAAATGCGGTGATAATGTTGTGCAGTCACCTCCTTCCTGGCTTTTACCAGTGTAGGAATGACCTCTTCCGGAATGCCTTTTTCCCTTAGAATTCGGCGTTCAACCGCCATGCCGTCAAACGCAGCCGCGGTAAGTCTTGGAATAGACACGGTCCCTGCTGAAGCAGGTCCCGTCTTAGAGGTAGAGGCCACGGATCTTCCGTGAGCATCTCCTGAAGTTCCGGGTACCAAGTTCTTCTTGGCCAATCCGGAGCCACGAGTATCGTTCTTACTCCCCTTTGCCGTATAATTCTCAGTACTTTTGGTATGAGAGGCAGAGGAGGAAACACATACACTGACTGGAACACCCACGGTGTTACCAGAGCGTCCACAGCTATTGCCTGAGGGTCTCTTGACCTGGCGCAATACCTGTCCAGTTTTTTGTTGAGGCGAGACGCCATCATATCCACCTTTGGTTTTTCCCAACGGTTCACAATCATGTGGAAGACTTCTGGATGAAGTCCCCACTCTCCCGGGTGTAGATCGTGTCTGCTGAGGAAGTCTGCTTCCCAGTTGTCCACTCCCGGAATGAACACTGCTGACAGTGCTATCACATGATCTTCCGCCCAGCGAAGAATCCTTGCAGCTTCTGCCATTGCTCTCCTGCTTCTTGTGCCGCCCTGTCTGTTTACGTGGGCGACTGCCGTGATGTTGTCCGACTGGATCAACACCGGCTGACCCTGAAGCAGGGGTTTTGCCAGGCTTAGAGCATTGTAAATCGCTCTTAGCTCCAGTATATTTATGTGAAGAGACATCTCCAGGCTTGACCATACTCCCTGGAAGTTTCTTCCCTGTGTGACCGCTCCCCAGCCTCTCAGACTGGCATCCGTGGTCACCAGGACCCAGTCCTGTATGCCGAATCTGCAGCCCTCTAACAGATGAGCACTCTGCAACCACCACAGAAGAGACACCCTTGTCCGTGGCGATAAGGTTATCCGCTGATGCATCTGCAGATGCGATCCGGACCATTTGTCCAGCAGATCCCACTGAAAAGTTCGTGCGTGGAATCTGCCGAATGGAATCGCTTCGTAAGAAGCCACCATCTTTCCCAGGACTCTTGTGCATTGATGCACAGACACTTTCCCTGGTTTTAGGAGGTTCCTGACAAGTTCGAATAACTCCCTGGCTTTCTCCTCCGGAAGAAACACCTTTTTCTGAACCGTGTCCAGAATCATTCCCAGGAACAGCAGACGTGTCGTCGGGGTCAATTGAGATTTTGGAAAATTCAGAATCCACCCGTGCTGTTGCAGCACTACTTGGGTTAGTGCTACTACGTCCCCCAGCTGTTCCCTGGACCTTGCCCTTATCAGGAGATCGTCCAAGTAAGGGATAATTAATACGCCTTTTCTTCGCAGAAGAAACATCATTTCGGCCATTACCTTGGTAAAGACCCGAGGTGCCGTGGACAATCCAAACGGCAGCGTCTGAAACTGATAATGACAGTTTTGCACCACGAACCTGAGGTACCCTTGATGTGAAGGGCAAATTGGGACATGCAGGTAAGCATCCTTGATGTCCAGGGACACCATAAAGTCCCCTTCTTCCAGATTCGCTATCACTGCTCTGAGTGACTCCATCTTGAACTTGAATTTTTGTATGTACAGGTTCAAAGATTTCAGATTTAGAATAGGTCTTACCGAGCTGTCCGGCTTCGGTACCACAAATAGTGTGGAATAATACCCCTTTCCCTGTTGTAGGAGGGGTACCTTGACTATCACCTGCTGAGAATACAGCTTGTGAATGGCTTCCAATACCGTCGCCCTGTCTGAGGGAGACGTTGGCAGAGCAGACTTTAGGAACCGGTGAGGGGGAGACTTCTCGAATTCCAACCTGTAACCCTGAGATACTATCTGCAGGATCCAGGGGTCCACCTGTGAGTGAGCCCACTGTGCGCTGAAATTCTTGAGTCGACCCCCCACCGCCCCTGAGTCCGCTTGTAAAGCCCCAACGTCATGCTGAGGGCTTTGCAGAAGCCGGGGGGGGGGGGCTTCTGCTCCTGGGAAGAAGCTGCTTGGTGCACTCTCTTACCCTTTCCTTTGCCTCGGGGCAAATATGACTGTCCTTTCGCCCGCTTGTTCCTATAGGAACGAAAGGACTGCGGCTGAAAAGACGGTGTCTTTTTCTGTTGGGAGGGGACCTGAGGTAAAAAGGTGGATTTCCCGGCTGTTGCCGTGGCCACCAAATCCGATAGACCGACCCCAAATAATTCCTCCCCCTTATACGGCAATACTTCCATATGCCGTTTGGAATCCGCATCACCTGACCATTGTCGCGTCCATAAACTTCTTCTGGCAGATATGGACATCGCACTTACTCTCGATGCCAGAGTGCAAATATCCCTCTGAGCATCTCGCATATAAAGAAAAGCATCCTTTAATTGCTCTAAAGTCAATAAAATACTGTCCCTATCTAGGGTATCAATATTTTCAGTCAGGGAATCCGACCAAACCACCCCAGCACTGCACATCCATGCAGAGGCGATGGCTGGTCGCAGTATAACACCAGTATGAGTGTATATACTTTTCAGGGTAGTTTCCAGCCTCCTATCCGCTGGATCCTTGAGGGCGGCCGTTTCAGGAGACGGTAACGCCACTTGTTTTGATAAGCGTGTGAGCGCCTTATCCACCCTAGGGGGTGTTTCCCAGCGCGCCCTAACCTCTGGCGAGAAAGGATATAATGCCAATAACTTCTTTGAAATTAGCAGTTTTCTATCGGGGTTAACCCACGCTTCATCACACACTTCATTCAATTCGTCCGATTCAGGAAAAACTACAGGTAGTTTTTTCAGACCCCACATAATACCCCTTTTTGTGGTACATGCAGTATCAGAGATATGTAAAGCCTCCTTCATTGCCGTGATCATATAACGTGTGGCCCTACTGGAAAATACGTTTGTTTCTTCACCGTCGACACTAGATTCGGTGTCCGTGTCTGGGTCTGTGTCGACCGACTGAGGTAAAGGGCGTTTTACAGCCCCTGACGGTGTCTGAGACGCCTGTACAGGTACTAACTGGTTTGCCGGCCGTCTCATGTCGTCAACTGATTTTTGTAATGTGCTGACATTATCACGTAATTCCATAAACAAAGCCATCCATTCCGGTGTCGACTCCCTAGGGGGTGACATCACCATTACCGGCAATTGCTCCGCCTCCACACCAACATCGTCCTCATACATGTCGACACACACGTACCGACACACAGCAGACACACAGGGAATGCTCTTATCGAAGACAGGACCCCACTAGCCTTTTGGGGAGACAGAGGGAGAGTTTGCCAGCACACACCCAAGCGCTATAAATATATAGGAACAACCCTATAGAAGTGTTGTCTCCCTTATAGCAGCTTAATATATCAAAAAAACGCCAAAAAAGTGCCGCCCCCTCTCTGTTTTACCCTGTTTCTGTAGTGCAGTGCAGGGGAGAGTCCTGGGAGCCTTCCTCGCAGCGGAGCTGAGCAGGAAAATGGCGCTGTGTGCTGAGGAGATAGGCCCCGCCCCCTATTTCGGCGGGCTCTTCTCCGGTGTTTGTGAGACCTGGCAGGGGTTAAATACATCCATATAGCCCCAGGGGCTATATGTGATGTATTTTTTAGCCAGAACAAGGTATTCTCATTGCTGCCCAGGGCGCCCCCCGCAGCGCCCTGCACCCTCCGTGACCGCTGGTGTGAAGTGTGTGACAACAATGGCGCACAGCTGCAGTGCTGTGCGCTACCTCATGAAGACTGAAAAGTCTTCTGCCGCCGGTTTCTGGACCTCTTCACTTTTCGGCATCTGCAAGGGGGTCGGCGGCGCGGCTCCGGGACCGTACTCCATGGCTGGGCCTGTGTTCGATCCCTCTGGAGCTAATGGTGTCCAGTAGCCTAAGAAGCCAATCCATCCTGCACGCAGGTGAGTTAACTTCTTCTCCCCTAAGTCCCTCGTTGCAGTGAGCCTGTTGCCAGCAGGACTCACTGTAAAATAAAAAACCTAAAAACTTTTTCTTTAGGAGAGCCACCTAGATTGCACCCTGCTCGGACGGGCACAAAAACCTAACTGAGGCTTGGAGGAGGGTCATAGGGGGAGGAGCCACTGCACACCACCTGATCCTAAAGCTTTATTTTTGTGCCCTGTCTCCTGCGGAGCCGCTAATCCCCATGGTCCTGACGGAGTCCCCAGCATCCACTAGGACGTCAGAGAAATATTGGCTAAAATTACCTTCAGGCTGGGTATATAAGGTGTATATGTAACATAAATGCATTCTGTGCTTAGATTTAGGTCCCATCACCATAATATCTCATTATGGTATGCAATTATTCCAAAATACGGAAAAAAATGATATCCAAAATTCCTCTGGTCATTTTGGATTAGGGATACTCAACCTGTACTGTACATACTTCTCTCAACAGATGCATCCTAAACCTACAGTAAGTCTACGTTTACTACCTACACCTTATGCTGGGCCGATGTAGAATAATTTTACCATCGATGGTGTATAACCAGAGGGTTATGCACCATTGATGGTAGCTGTATGCACAATCTTAGTTTTTTTTATTATTTCTCCTTTTATTTTTAGGGCTGTCTGTTGTTGTACAGGGCTGCTAGACTGTCAGCCAGCAGCCCTGCGCCGCCTCCGGCTCTTTAAGAGGCTGAGCTGTCATTCACAGCTCACCCCCGCCCCTGCCTCTCACATTGAAGCACAGCAAGCTAGCAGTTGCGCATGCGCATAAACACGGATGGTAAAAACCATCGATGGATATGCACAGAATAGGTACGGCAGATTGATGGTTTGTCTGATCATCACCATCAATGGGTTGTCTGACCATCACCATTGATGGTAACACAAATGGCCATCTCTACCTTGGACACTGCAGATATTGCAGCCATACACTGTGAGATCTCTCACACTGTATTGGCGATGATCACATATGAAGGAACGCAAAATGTCCATTGGTCTGTGGTAAGGGCTATACTGCCCAAAGTGACCAACTTTCAGTTTCAAACATATTGTGTTGCATGGGCATGCTGGATGATACGGCATGCCCAACCGGTCAATATTTTTGGGTCGGACGCCCACATACACACTACAATTATCTGGACGATCCGCCGATATTGGGCAGATTGGTCAGATAACCCGTAGCCTTAGCAATGCTTTCAGTAAGGGGTGAGTGCACAAATACGTATTTGGTACATGAACGTTTAAATGAAATTGTGAAGTGCATCTGCTGTTGAGCACATTACTGGAAGGGAGAGACTAACCAGATTATTCCCCATCACTAATTGGCCTCATTGATAACAGAGAGAAAAAAGCCATGGGCACACCAGGGTTAATTCCTCTACTGCAGGGGTTCTCAAATATCCCCATTGGGTTATGTTTTCTGTAATAATGCCACCTGTTGATGCAGATAGAAATCCTGAAATCAGGACCTGTTGGGGGATATTTGGTTCTGAAATTGAGTACGACTACTCTACTGTCATGGGGCAGCTTCTGTGGGACTTCCCAATACACAAAGGACCTGTTCCTCCCTCACCTCCATTTGCTTAAGCTAGGGGGAGGGGCCCCTTTAGTTTCTGAAGTCCCTTAGGGAGCAAGAGTATTCAGCCATATCTTTGTTCCCAGGCTCAGGAGAGCCCCTTATCTCTGGGGGATGGACATCAGAAGCTGATATCAAATCAAGTGATGCAAAGGCTACTAGCCATCGCATCAGAACCATTTGATGATATAACCATCAATCCTATCCTGGGTAGCTGTTTCTGCATACAAAGTTGTCAGTCATTGGATGGCCTTTGGAAAGCAGCATGGGTGGCAACCATTGAAAAACTGCAATTTGATGAAAAGAGTACTTCCATCATACCAGTAACATCAAGGTCCCCAAGTGAGAAAGCTTCCAATGGACATGGGGAGGATGGCCCATAAGCAGACCCTCCAACATGACCCGCCCCACTAGGTACAGAATGCTCTGTTTCTGGACTTCCCTCTTCATTTATTATTGCCATCACCTGTGAAGAAACAGCTTTCTTATCATGTAACTAGTTCAGCACAGGTGATGGAAATCATAAATTAAGAGGGAAGTCCAGGAGCAGAGCATTTTGTACCTAGTGGGGCGGGTCATGTTGGAGGGTCTGCATAAGATATCTGCCAACCCCCAAAATCATGAAAAAAAATAGATGTGACAAAATTGTGCAAGTGACTCCTGCCCATAAATAGTTTCATAAGACTCCAACCTTTCGGAGGGAATTAAAAAAATTGTGTGGCCTGGTCAAGTGACTAGCAAAAATGGCGGTGCCTTAAAAATAAATTCTATTGTGCAAAGAACTATGCCCTGCGCACACAGTGTGGCTCTAGCACCTGAGCAGGACACCAGTATTTAGCACAGATGTTCAAGTGACGGCCTATCATCTATTGGGGGTACCTTTAAGCCCCACAACGTTCATCGGATGGATACTTCATAGTGACCAAGGTGTTGCAGCCTGGGCAATTGACAGGTCATATTGGCAAATGTCCAGTGCACCATTACTCCTGTGTGGTCCCCACCTGTAGGCACCAAATAGGTCAGCGCTGGCTGTGGTTATGGCATTTGCCCATGACTGTAAACACCCCCACCACCCCCAGTGTGTTCTTCTGGTGATGCTTTCCGTGTTACTAATAGGCCTGTGGTCTGTGCAGGAGGTTGGTACTAGCCCGGGGCCCTATGCACTGTAACACGCAGCAACCGCCATGGCAGCCCACTATAGCATGCAGCGCCTATACATGTCCGTAGCGGAGGCCATGTAGCCGCAGTGTGTGCGCCGCAGGCCGCTGTAACCCGGCCCCTCCAACAGCACAGGTATGCCGTGACTCGCCGCCAGCAGAGGGCGCTGCCACAACGGGAGACCAGGCCGCCCGCTCACCCGCCGGGAGCGAGTGACCCGAGTAGTAACGTTGGTCCTACGGCAGAGCCTGTCTTCCCGCCCGGCTTCCCCCAGAGATGCCTCTGCTCTTCTTGGAGCGCTTTCCCTGGCCTAGCCTGCGGACGTACACCGCTCTGAGCGGCCTACTGCTGGGCCTTAGCCTCCTCAGCGCCTACCGCAGCCTGAGCGGGGAGCTGGAGGAGACAGAGGAGGGCGTCCCGGAGGAAGAGGCAGAAGAGGGCCGGGCACAGCTGTCAGGAGATGCCGGGGAAGTGGCGGTGGAGCTAGGCCGGTACCTGGTGTCAGACAGCCTGGGAGTGTGGGTGAGTGCTGCTGCTGGTTATAGCTGCCTGCCTGTGGGCACCGTGTACACTACTATGTATTACCCAGTGCAGGTTTGTCACTGGGTTATGTATGTGCATATATAGATCTGTCTGTGTATACATATATGTATGTGTATGTCGTGGCACTGTATCTCAAGTTTCACATTGCCCAGGCATGTATGCTACTGAGGGGTTGTGTGTGTATATGTATGTATATATATATATATATATATATATATATATATATATATATATATATATATATATTGTATGTGTATAGGTCTGTGTGTATATTTACTTATACAGACGTGTCCACATACATCTCTTCTCAAATTGCGCTAAAATCCCCATTTGGCGCATGACAGACATTAGCGACATAGCTGCACCAGTTGACTGGCCAGAGATTTGTTCACAAAATGGATGTATTCCCACCAAGCCCTAACTGTGTGGAGTTTGTATGTTCTCCCCGTACTTGCGTGAGTTTCTTCCCAAAATCCCCAAATATACTGGTAGGTTAATAGGCTCCTGACAAAAATGAACGCTAGCCTGTAAGTGTGTGTTCGTACATAGGCAGACTAGATGGGCTGAGTGGTTATCTGCCGTCAAATTCTATGTTGCTATATCTGTTTCACTAATGCGACAGAAGGTATAATGAAATGGTACACTGCCTACTGGTGCTGGCATTTCATGTAACGTTTGTGTGACGGGTCCCTTACAAGTGACTGTGCCATGCCTTGTGCACATATCTTTATGCTTAATCGGCGACTAGCGCTAGTCTACTGTATCTGGTACATTGTATGTGGCTATGAAGCAACTAATACCCCTTTTCTACCTGTAGCACGGGTCGCAGCCGGGAGCCTGACACGGCTGCGACCCGTGCTACAGCCCCCTTTCCCACAGCTCTCACCAACCCGGCGTATTGGTGACGCGGCAGGGGCGGCGCTGGGAGATCACATGATCTCCCAGCGCCGCCCTTCCATACACTGTGAACGGGAGCCGTGTCGCATCGACACGTCTTCCGTTCACACTACATAGCTTACCAGGTTGAACGCGTGTAGGATTCCCGGATCACTTGATCCGGGAATTTGCAGGGGGGACCGTTTCCATTAGGAAAAAACACGGGTAAATGCGCGCACCCACGCATTTACCCGTGTTTTTAAAGCTAGTGGAAAAGGGGTATCAGACATAACATTTAGGAAAGAGTAGGAACCGCTGTCCTTGGCAGTGCGTCTAAGTTGAGCCAAGAGTATTGCAAAACCGTTTGACGACAGCCTCTCTAGTGATTTATGTGCACACAGACGTGTATGTAATCAGCATTTTCTGTACAGTTGTGAGCTTGCACACGTTATGTACAATAGTGTAATTGGCAGTGCTGTGTTGATTTGTGTGGTGTGTTACATCATAGGAAGCAGATATTGCATGGATACAACTGTGACTCACAAGAAATCCTGTGACCATATTGCAGCAGTGAGCATATAGGTAATAGTCTCTCTGCTGTAAGTGTATATGGGCATTCGAGTCATGGCAAAGCTCCCTGACAATATACAGTATTGCATGAAACATGCTTATATACAGGTCCCAGCCTCCAGCAGTGGTCTCTGAAATATTTTCAAGTTGGTTAGGCAAAATTCCTATAGTACACAAGTTTTCTAACAAACACTGACCTGGTGATGTCAAAACTCAATGACACCAAGTGCTGGCATCAGAATTCAATGTTTAGTAGGCTGTTCTTTCCAATAGTCTAAACATATACTCTTGTATTGTAACTTAGATCAGCATATATTTCAGAATCCCTAATTACTGCTGTTGATACCAAAAAATGGGTGGAGTATGGCTGACAGCCGGTCAGCATACCAACGCTGGGATCCCGGTGGGGAGGGGCGAGTGCAGCAAGCCCCTTGCGGGCTCGCTGCGCTCAACACACTGCGGGCTCGGTGGCGACCTGCGATCGCCACGGGTTTCATCCACACCCAGGAGTGGAAATAGTCCCTGTTGGCCGGCATGCCGACCATCGGGATAGTGAAGGGGCGGGATGTTGGTGGAGGTCATGTGACCGTCGGTCTCCTGACCACCGTCCACATGAATACCACCCCAAAAAACATATCATTCCTATTGATTTTGCTTACGTCCTAGAGGATGCTGGGGACTCCATAAGGACCATGGGGTATAGACGGGCTCCGCAGGAGACATGGGCACTCTAAAGACTTTAGATGGGTGTGCACTGGCTCCTCCCTCTATGCCCCTCCTCCAGACCTCAGTTAGACCCTGTGCCCAGAGGAGACTGGATGCACTGCAGGGGAGCTCTACTGAGTTTCTCTGAGAAAGACTTTTGTTAGGTTTTTTATTTTCAGGGAGCACTGCAGGCAACAGGCTTCCTGCATCGTGGGACTGAGGGGAGAGAAGCAGACCTACTTAAATGATAGGCTCTGCTTCTTAGGCTACTGCACTCCATTAGCTCCAGAGGGTCGGAACACAGGTCTCACCCTCGTTGTTTGTCTCAGAGCCGCGCCGCCGTCCTCCTCACAGAGCCGGAAGATAGAAGCCGGGTGAGTATAAGAAGAAAGAAGACTTCAAAGGCGGCAGAACTCTCCATATAGATATATATCCCAATGTGTGTAGGGGTGTCGGTACGTGTGTGTCGGCATGTCTGAAGCGGAAGGCTCATCTAAGGAGGAGGTAGAGCAGATGATTGTGGTGTCTCCGTCGGCGACACCGACACCTGATTGGTTGGATATGTGGAATGTTTTAAATGCAAATGTGTCTTTATTACATAAGAGATTGGACAAAGCAGAGTCCAGGGAAGTAACGGAGTCAATCCATGGCTTTGGCTGTGTCACAGGGCCCTTCAGGGTCTCAGAAACGTCCCCTGTCCCACGTAGCAGACACTGATACCGACACGGATTCTGACTCCAGTGTCGACTACGATGATGCGAGGTTACACCCAAGGGTGGCCAAAACTATTCGTTATATGATTATTACTATAAAAGATGTTTTGCATATCACAGATGACCCCTCTGTCCCTGACACGAGGGTATGCATGTTTAAGGAAAGGAAACCTGAGGTAACCTTTCCCCCGTCTCATGAGCTGAACGCTTTATTTGAAAAGGCTTGGGAGACTCCAGACAAAAAACTGCAGATTCCCAAGAGAATTCTTATGCCGTACCCTTTCCCCGCGCAGGACAGGGTACGGTGGGAATCCTCGCCCAGGGTGGACAAGGATTTAACGCGCTTGTCCAAAAAGGTGACGCTACCATCTCCAGACACGGCAGCCCTTAAGGATCCTGCTGATCGCAGACAGGAAACTACCTTAAAATCAATTTATATATACGGGTGCCTTGCTCAGACCGGCAGTAGCGTCGGCATGGGTATGTAGCGCAGTAGCAGCGTGGGCAGATATCTTGTCAACTGACATTGATACCATTTTATTGACCTTGGGTCACATTAAAGACGCAGCCTTATATATGAGAGACGCTGCGAGAGACGTTGGGCTGTTAGGTTCAAGAGCCAACACCATGGCTGTTTCTGCTAGGCGAGCCCTATGGACCCGCCAATGGACGGGGTATGCCGATTCAAAGAGACATATGGAAGTTTTACCTTACAAGGGTGAGGTCTTATTTGGGGAGGGTCTCGAGGACCTGGTTTCCATGGCTACCGTGGCTAAATCTTCTTTTTTGCCTTATGTTCCCCCACAGCAAAAGAAAACACCACAATATCAGATGCAGTCCTTTCGGTTGCATAAGTCCAGAAGAGGTCGGGGCTCTTCCTTCCTCGCCAGGGGTAAGGGTCGAGGGAAAAGAATGCCTGCGACGGCTAGTTCCCTGGAGCAGAAGTCTTCCCCGGCTTCTACTAAATCCACCGCATGACGCTCCGCTGAGGGAGTCCGCGCCGGTGGGGGCACGTCTTCGAGATCGAGAGATCAATTGATGAAAGCGTGTCGCTCTCCTTGAGGGTGCTGCAGCAGCACGGCTGGATTCTAAATCTACCAAAGTCACAGTTGATTCCAACGACTCTGCTATCTTTCTTAGGAATGATTCTGGACACGGAACAGAAGAGGGTTTTTCTCCCAGTGGAAAAAGCCCGGGAACTCCAGAACATGGTCAGAGACCTGCTAAAACCAAAAAGAGTGTCAGTCCATCAATGCACTCGAGTACTGGGAAAAATGGTGGCGGCCTACGAGGCCATCCCCTTCGGCAGGTTCCATGCGAGGACATTTCAGTGGGACCTTCTGGACAAGTGGTCGGGGTCCCATCTACAAATACATCAGAAAATAAGCCTGTCCCCAGGGCCAGGGTGTCTCTCCTGTGGTGGCTGCAGAGTGCTCAGCTTCTCGAGAGTCGCAGGTTCGGTATTCAAGACTGGGTTCTGGTGACCATGGATGCGAGCCTCCGAGGATGGGGAGCAGTCACACAAGGAAGAAATTTTCAGGGACTATGGTCAAGCCAGGAGGCTTGTCTACACATCAACGTACTGGAATTGAGGGCCATATACAACGACCTATGACAAGCGGAGACTCTTCTTCGCGACCTACCGGTTCTGATTCAATCAGACAACGTCACAGCCGTGGCTCATGTAAACCGTCAAGGCGGGACAAGGAGCAGAGTGGCAATGGCGGAAGCCACCAGGATTCTTCGCTGGGCGGAAAATCACATAAGCGCTCTGTCAGCTGTCTTCATTCCGGGAGTGGACAACTGGGAAGCAGACTTCCTCAGCAGACACGATCTCCATCCAGGAGAGTGGGGACTTCATCAAGAAGTTTTTGCAGAGATAACAAGTCTTTGGGGTCTTCCTCAAATAGACATGATGGCGTCACGCCTCAACAAGAAGCTTCAGAGGTATTGTGCCAGGTCTCGGGACCCTCAGGCAGTAGCGGTGGACGCCCTGGTGACCCCATGGGTGTTTCAGTCGGTCTATGTGTTCCCGCCTCTTCCGATCATCTCAAAAATATTGAGAATCATAAGATGAAAAAGAGTGCAGGCAATACTCCTTGTTCCAGATTGGCCTTGAAGGGGCTGGAATTCGGATCTTCCGGAAATGCTCACAGAAGATCCGTGGCCTCTTCCTCTCAGGGAGGACCTGTTGCAGCAGGGGCATGTTCCAAGACTTACCGCGGTTACGTTTGACGGCATGGAGGTTGAACACCACATCCTAGCTGGGAAAGGTATTCCGGAGGAAGTTATCCCTACTCTGATAAAGGCTAGGAAGGAGGTGACGGCGAAACATTATCACCGTTTCTGGAGGAAGTATGTCTCTTGGTGTGAAGCCAAGAATGCTCCTACGGAAGATTTCCATCTGGGCCGTTTTCTACACTTTCTACAGACAGGAGTGGATATGGGCCTAAAGTTAGGCTCCATTAAGGTACAGATTTCGTCCCTATCAATTTTCTTTCAGAAGGAATTGGCTTCTCTCCCAGAAGTCCAGACTTTTGTAAAGGGAGTGCTGCACATCCAGCCTCCTTTTGTGCCCCCAGTGGCACCATGGGACCTTAACGTGGTGTTACAGTTCCTAAAATCTCACTGGTTTGAACCTCTTCAAACGGTTGAATTAAAATTTCTCACTTGGAAGGTGGTCATGTTGTTGGCCTTGGCATCTGCAAGGCGGGTGTCCGAATTGGCGGCTTTATCTCACAAAAGCCCCTATCTGATTTTCCATTTGGATAGAGCAGAGTTGAGGACTCGTCCTCAGTTTTTGCCTAAGGTGGTTTCATCGTTTCATATGAACCAACCTATTGTGGTACCTGTGGCTCCGGGTGATTTGGAGGATTCCAAGTCCCTTGATGTAGTCAGGGCCTTAAAAATTTATGTAGCCAAGACGGCTCGGGTTAGGAAAACAGAGGCACTGTTTGTCCTGTACGCAGCCAACAAGGTTGACACTCCTGCTTCTAAGCAGACTATTGCTCACTGGATCTGTAACACGATTCAGCAGGCTCATTCTACGGCTGGATTGCCGTTACCAAATTCGGTAAAGGCCCATTCCACTAGGAAGGTGGGCTCTTCTTGGGTGGTTGCCCGAGGCGTCTCGGTATTACAGCTTTGCCGGGCTGCTACTTGGTCGGGTTCAAACACTTTTGCAAAATTCTACAAGTTTGATACCCTGGCTGATGAGGACCTCATGTTTGCTCAATCGGTGCTGCAGTCATCCGCACTCTCCCGCCCGGTCTGGAGCTTTGGTATAATACCCATGGTCCTTACGGAGTCCCCAGCATCCTCTAGGACGTAAGAGAAAATAAGATTTTAAACCTACCGGTAAATCTTTTTCTCCTAGTCCGTAGAGGATGCTGGGCGCCCGTCCCAGTGCGGACATATTTCTGCAAGGATTGTATATAGTTATTGCTTACATAAGGGTTATGTTACAGGTAAGATCAGTCTTTGGCTGATGCTGTTTTGTTCATACTGTTAACTGGTTGCGTATATTCCATGTTATACGGTGTGTATGGTGTGGGCTGGTATGAATCTTGCCCTTAGATTAACAAAATCCTTTCCTCGTACTGTCCGTCTCCTCTGGGCACAGTTCTTTAACTGAGATCTGGAGGAGGGGCATAGAGGGAGGTGCCAGTGCACACCCATCTAAAGTCTTTAGAGTGCCCATGTCTCCTGCGGAGCCCGTCTATACCCCATGGTCCTTACGTCGTCCCCGGCATCCTCTACGGACTTGGAGAAAAAGATTTACCGGTAGGTTTAAAATCTTATTTTTGCTGCTAAACCGGTAATTTTATTATTGTTGTTTTTTTTTTATTATAGAAGCTACCAACTTGTTTTCAGGACCACTGTTATCTCTCTCGTTTTTATGCATTTAAGTCCTTTAGGCTAAAAACAAGGACTTGTAAAAAAAAAAAATTTGTTTTAAATTTGTTGTTTAGATAGAGATATTTGTTTCTTGTCTGGACAGTTTATAGAAAAAAGTGAAAAGTGCACTTTTAAATTGCATATATCTGGTTAGAAAACCATACTGTATCATTCAGAAATGTGTAAAGCGTTCTTGAACCGTACTAGTACAGTGTTCTCCCCAGAAAATTTTTCCAGCCGGGTGGCATCAAGAAGTTGCCTGGTAGGGGCCTTCACAATAATACAATTAGCTTTCAGATAGTGGCCCACACTTGTTGGCACAATTGTTTTTTGAACAGCTTTTCAGCATACAGACTGTCTCCACAAACAGCTCTCAGATATTTAAACAGCAGAGCTCTTTGCCCCCACGTGCTGGATAAATTGTTTTTTAAATAGCTTTTCAGAATATTGATTGCCCCCACAAACAGCTCTCAGATACTAAAACGAGTCTTTGCCCCCACTTGCTAGCTCCACAAAGTTGATTTTACAGCTCCTGACCCAAGACACGGTGATATACAGAACACAGTCTCTGAGAGTGGACGCTGGACGACCACTCTCTTCAATATGCTCAGGCATCTGTTCCTGCCCAGATAGCACTCCTCTTCCTTTTAAGCAGTGGGAGGGCTCTCTGCCCTCCATCAAAGTCACAGTGTGCTGTCCCCGGATGCCAGATGAAGTGCGCTGACTGTGACTCAAGCCGATGTCACATCCTGAGCTCCGTCCAGCATCTATCTCAGCCGGAAACATGTTATTGTTGGAGAGGGTGCCGGGCAAACGCCAGGGGACGCGGACATTACTGGGACTGCCAGGCGCTCCAGCAGGGGACACAGTGGCGGTAGAAGCTGCCGGGCGAAAAGGGAACACTTGCCGGGCGGACCGCCCGTAATTTAAAGCGCAGGGAGAACACTGCTAATATACATTATATATCTATTTTCTCTAACGTCCTAGTGGATGCTGGGGACTCCGTAAGGACCATGGGGAATAGACGGGCTCCGCAGGAGACAGGGCACTTTAAGAAAGAATTAGGAATACTGGTGTGCACTGGCTCCTCCCTCTATGTCCCTCCTCCAGACCTCAGTTTGAATCTGTGCCCGGACGAGCTGGGTGCACTTTAGTGAGCTCTCCTGAGCTTGCTAAATAGAAAGTATTTTGTTAGGATTTTTTATTTTCAGAGATCTGCTTACAACAGACTCTCTGCTACGTGGGACTGAGGGGAGAGAAGCAGCCCTACTCACTGTGGATAGGTCATGCTTCTTAGGCTACTGGACACCATTATCTCCAGAGGGATCGTACACAGGAACGCACCCTTGGTCGTCCGATCCCAGAGCCGCGCCGCCGCCCCCCTCACAGAGCCAGAAGCCGGCGTGAGAAGCAAGAAGACTTCAAAAGCGGCGGCAGAAGACTCCAGTCTTCATATGAGGTAGCGCACAGCACTGCAGCTGTGCGCCATTGCTCCCACATTAAACCCACACACTCCGGTCACTGTAGGGTGCAGGGCGCAGGAGGGGGGGGGGCGCGCCCTGGGCAGCAATTAGAGACCTCTTGGCAAAGTTGGCATATATACAGTTGGGCACTGTATATATGCATGAGCCCCCGCCATTATTTTACACAAAATCGCAGGACAGAAGTCCGCCGCTGAGTGGGCGGGGCTTCTTCCTCAGCACTCACCCTCGCCATTTTCTCTCCACAGCTCCGCTGAGAGGAAGCTCCCCAGGCTCTCCCCTGCAGATTCACGGTAGAAAGAGGGTAAAAAGAGAGGGGGGGCACATAAATTTAGCGCAAAATCAGTATATACAGCAGCTACTGGGTAAACACTAAGTTACTGTGTAATTCCTGGGTCATATAGTGCTGGGGTGTGTGCTGGCATACGCTCTCTCTGTCTCTCCAAAAGGCCTTGTGGGGGTTCTGTCCTCAAATAGAGCATCCCCTATGTGTGTGGTGTGTCGGTACGCTTGTGTCGGCATGTTTGACGAGGAAGGCTATGTGGAAGCAGAGCAGGTACAAATGAATGTGGGATCGCCGCCGACGCCCGATTGGATGGATATGTGGAAGGTTTTAAATGATAATGTTAATTCCTTGCATAAAAGGTTTGATAAAGCTGAAGCCTTCGGACAGTCAGGGTCTCAACCCATGCCTGCTCCTACAGCGCAGAGGCCGTCAGGGTCTCAGAAGCGCCCACTATCCCAAATTGTTGACACAGATATCGACACGGATTCTGACTCCAGTGTCGATGGCGATGATGCAAAGTTGCAGCCTAAAATGGCTAAAGCCATCCGCTACATGATTATAGCAATGAAGGATGTATTGCACATCTCAGAGGAAAACCCAGTCCCTGACAAGAGGGTTTATATGTTTGGGGAAAAAAGGCATGAGGTGACCTTTCCCCCTTCACATGAGTTAAATGAGTTATGTGAAAAGGCTTGGGAATCTCCAGATAGAAAAATGCAGATTTCCAAACGGTTGCTTATGGCGTATCCTTTCCCGCCAACGGACAGGTTACGCTGGGAATCCTCCCCGAGGGTAGACAAAGCTTTGACACGCTTATCTAAGAAGGTAGCCCTGCCGTCACAGGATACGGCCACCCTAAAAGATCCTGCGGATAGAAAGCAGGAAGGTATCCTGAAGTCCATTTATACACATTCAGGTACCCTACTAAGGCCGGCAATTGCGTCGGCCTGGATGTGTAGTGCTGTAGCAGCATGGACAGATACTTTATCTGAGGAACTTGATACCTTGGACAAGGATACTATATGACCCTGGGGCATATAAAAGTCGCTGTCCTATATATGAGAGATGCCCAGAGAGACATTAGCCTACTGGGCTCTAGAATAAATGCAATGTCGATTTCTGCCAGAAGGGTCCTGTGGACTCGGCAATGGACAGGTGATGCCGACTCAAAAAGGCACATGGAGGTTTTACCTTATAAGGGTGAGGAATTGTTTCGGGACGGTCTCTCAGACCTAGTTTCCACAGCTACGGCTGGGAAGTTAAATTTTTTGCCAAATATTCCCTCACAACCTAAGAAAGCACCATATTACCAAATGCAGTCCTTTCGATCACAAAGAGGCAAGAGAGTCCGAGGTGCGTCCTTTCTTGCCAGAGGCAGGGGTAGAGGAAAGAAGCTGCACAATACAGCTAGTTCCCAGGAACAGGAATCCTCCCCGGCTTCCACTAAATCCACCGCATGATGCTGGGGCTCCACAGGTGGAGCCAGGATCGGTGGGGGCGCGTCTCCGAAATTTCAGCCACCAGTGGGTTCGCTCACGGGTGGATCCCTGGGCTATACAGATTGTATCTCAGGGATACAAGCTGGAATTCGAAGTGATGCCCCCTCACCGTTACCTCAAATCGGCCCTGCCAGCTTCCCCCATAGAGAGGGAAATAGTGTTAGCGGCAATTCACAAATTATATCTCCAGCAGGTGGTGGTAAAGGTTCCCCTCCTTCAACAGGGAAGGGGTTACTATTCGACAATGTTTGTGGTACCGAAACCGGACGGTTCGGTCAGACCCATATTGAATTTAAAATCCCTGAACAGATACCTGAAACGGTTCAAATTCAAGATGGAATTGCTCAGAGCGGTCACTGCAAGCCTGGAAGAGGGGGATTTTATGGTGTCTCTGGACATAAAGGATGCTTACCTGCATGTCCCCATTTATCCACCTCATCAGGAGTACCTCAGATTTGTGGTACAGGACTGTCATTACCAATTCCAGACGTTGCCGTTTGGTCTGTCCACGGCACCGAGAATATTTACCAAGGTAATGGCAGAAATGATGGTGCTTCTGCGAAAGCAAGGAGTCACAATTATCCCATACTTGGACGATCTCCTCATAAAGGCGAGGTCCAGAGAGTAGTTGCTGATCAGCGTAGCACACTCTCGGGAAGTGTTGCAACAGCACGGCTGGATTCTGAATATTCCAAAGTCGCAGCTGATTCCTACGACGCGTCTGCCCTTCCTGGGCATGATTCTGGACACAGACCAGAAGAAGGTTTTTCTCCTGACGGAGAAGGCTCAGGAGCTCGTGACTCTGGTCAGAGACCTCTTAAAACCAAAACAGGTGTCGGTGCATCACTGCACGCGAGTCCTGGGAAAGATGGTGGCGTCATACGAGGCCATTCCCTTCGGCAGGTTCCATGCGAGGACCTTTCAGTGGGATCTGTTGGACAAGTGGTCCGGATCGCATCTTCAGATGCATCGGCTGATCACCCTGTCCCCCAGGGCCAGGGTGTCTCTTCTGTGGTGGCTGCAGAGTGCTCACCTTCTCGAGGGTCGCAGGTTCGGCATTCAGGACTGGGTCCTGGTGACCACGGATGCAGGCCTCCGAGGGTGGGGGGCAGTCACACAGGGAAGAAATTTCCAGGGTCTGTGGTCAAGTCAGGAGACTTGTCTGCACATCAATATCCTGGAACTAAGGGCCATATACAACGCCCTAAGTCAAGCGGAACCTCTGCTTCGCAACCATCCGTTGCTGATTCAGTCAGACAACATCACCGCAGTGGCTCATGTAAACCGCTAAGGCGGCACAAGGAGCATGGTGGCGATGGCGGAAGCCACCAGAATTCTTCGCTGGGCGGAGAATCACGTAAAAGCACTGTCAGCAGTGTTCATTCCGAGAGTTGACAACTGGGAAGCAGACTTCCTCAGCAGGCACGACCTCCACCCGGGAGAGTGGGGACTTCATCAAGAAGTCTTCGCACAGATTAGAAGTCGATGGGAACTGCCACAGGTGGACATGATGGCATCCCGCCTCAACAAAAAGCTACAAATGTATTGCGCCAGGTCAAGAGACCCTCAGGCGATAGCTGTGGACGCACTAGTGACACCGTGGGTGTTCCAGTCGGTTTATGTGTTTCCTCCTCTTCCTCTCATACCCAAGGTGCTGAGAATCGTAAGAAAAGAGGAGTGAGAACAATACTCATTGTTCCGGATTGGCCAAGAAGGACTTGGTATCCGGAACTGCAAGAAGTGCTCACAGAGGACCCATGGCCTCTGCCTCTCAGACAGGATCTGTTGCAACAGGGGCCCTGTCTGTTCCAAGACTTACCGCGGCTGCGTTTGACGGCATGGCGGTTGAACGCCGGATCCTAGCAGAAAAAGGCATTCCGGATGAGGTTATTCCTACGCTAATAAAGGCTAGGAAGGACGTGACGGCTAAGCATTATCACCGTATATGGCGAAAATATGTTGCTTGGTGTGAGGCCAGGAATGCCCCTACAGAGGAATTCCAGCTGGGCCGTTTCCTTCACTTCCTACAGTCGGGAGTGACTGGGCTTAAAATTGGGGTCCATTAAGGTCCAGATTTCAGCCCTATCCATTTTCTTTCAAAAGGAACTGGCTTCTCTTCCTGAAGTTCAGACGTTTGTAAAGGGAGTGCTGCATATGCAGCCCCCTTTTGTGCCACCAGTGGCACCTTGGGATCTTAACGTGGTGTTGAGTTTCCTGAAATCACAGTGGTTTGAGCTACTTAAAACCGTGGAGTTAAAATATCTCACGTGGAAGGTGGTCATGCTATTGGCCTTAGCTTCGGCTAGGCGTGTGTCAGAATTGGCGTCTTTGTCACATAAAAGCCCCTATCTGGTTTTCCATATGGACAGGGCAGAATTACGGACTCGTCCGCAAATTCTGCCAAAAGTGGTGTCCTCTTTTCATTTGAACCAACCTATTGTGGTGCCTGCGGCTACTCGTGACTTGGAGGATTCCAAGTTACTAGATGTAGTCAGGGCTTTGAAGGTTTATGTAGCCAGAACGGCTGGAGTCAGGAAAACTGAGTCGCTGTTTATCCTGTATGCATCCAACAAGCTGGGTGCTCCTGCTTCAAAGCAAACTATTGCTCGCTGGATCTGTAACACGATTCAGCAGGCTCATTCTGCGGCTGGATTGCCGCCTCCAAAATCAGTAAAAGCCCATTCCACAAGGAAGGTGGGCTCTTCTTGGGCGGCTGCCCGAGGGGTCTCGGCATTACAGCTTTGCCGAGCAGCTACTTGGTCGGGTTCAAACACTTTTGCAAAGTTCTACAAGTTTGATAACTTGGCTGAGGAGGACCTTGTGTTTGCTCATTCGGTGCTGCAGAGTCATCCGCTGCTGTCATTTGAATTTTGCATTTGGGGTGACCCAGCTCCTGAGGAGGGCACCGGAGCATGCAATCTTTGCAACAAACGATATGTGTGTGTGTATATGTATGTATGTATATGTGTGTGTGTATATATAATTTCTGCAGCGGGGTATACTGGTATTCCACAGGGAATAGCATCGGGGTGTAGAGTTAGATCTTGATCCGAAGCACCAACAGGCTAAAGCTTTGACTGTTCCCAGGATGCACTGCACCGCCTCCTCTATAGCCCCGCCTCCAGGCACTGGAGCTCAATTTCTAACTTGGTGCCTGCAGTGCAGGTCACTAACGGGGGGGGGGGGGGGGGGGGGCTTTTTAAGAAGACTTCAATGGCCGCAGCACTCTTATGTCATTCTGACATGCTGTGCTGCGGCTCCATCACCTCCCTCAGCGACGCTGTATACTCCAGCAACCTGGTTCCCGGGTACTTGCAGCGGAGACGCATTGGTTTCTAGGCACACCACCGCTGCTGCACTCCTGGATCGTGTGGCTGTATGACAGGGAGGAGGTAAGAGGGTCCCCCAGGTCGGACCCGCCGGTAAATCGCGATCCAGTCGCGGTCTCTGGAGACGGGCTGCGCCGCTGGCATGGACACTGTGGCCGTGCAGGGACACCACTATATCCACCAGGGCAGGGAGCACAGGTCGGATTTACTAAAATCCATTTAATATAGGCTCCATAGTACCCGGTGGTGAAGTCCAGCAGAGGGGATAAGGCGCTGACCTGTGGCCCTCCTCCAGCTCCGGGCGCCATATACTGCTGGTGTTAACGACCTGGAGCTGCATCTCTATCTCTCCCTAACTCCCTGAAGAGATTTTGGCGCCATTACATAGCTGGGCTGATCTCCGGGACTGTTGGACACTGTGTCCTGTGTAAAACCGCCTGTTTTGTCAGTGCTGTGTATTTACAGACACTTAAGTATTCTACATGTCATTTTAGAAAGTGTTAGTTAAGAACAAGTGTACTGCTATATGAATATTTAGTACAAGTATTCTGTGATATACATCCAGTGTTTACTGTGCATTGTTATATCTGTATACATACATATCTATATTTAGATTTACTAGTCCAGTGCAGTCTTATTGTTTATATGTAATAATTTCTGCATTGTATCTGTGACTGTGTGTGCCTATAGCTGCTTTGTGGATTCTATTCTGTGTATCACACTTATTGCTATCACTACATTCTGTATCCTGGTGGTCTAAGTGCGTCAGGGTCTCATTTCAAATATAGTGTTCCACAGGATATACTGTTTTGTATTTTTCACTGTGTGTTTCAGTCACCTTGCACCGCTTAAATCCTCTGTTTTGTGCTTTGCACTTGCTATCACATAACACAGGTTTTTTTTGCAGGTATTGTTTGTCTGGCTATATTGTACTGTTGCGCCCTAAGGCTACATTCCCAATAATGGTGCAGATGTATTAACCTGGAGAAGGCATAAGGAAGTGATAAACCAGTGATAAATGCAAGGTGATAAACACACCAGCCAATCAGATCCCATATGTTAATTAACAGTTAGAGCTGATTGGCTGGTGCATTATCACCTTGCACTTAACACTGCTTTATCACTGGTTTATCACTTCGTTATTCCTTCTACAGGTTAATACATCTAGCCCAATGTCTGCTACACAGGGCGGGAAATCCGCAGACGCTCCTGCATCATGCGGTGCTGGAGCTACGGATTTGTTTGAGGAAAAGGTTTCAGCTGATGGTTCGGGTACTGCGTGCCCTGCACCTTCCAGTCAGTTTGCAGCACCTGTGGCAAATCATGACCCACCTTGGGCTGCTTTTTCAAATATGCTGTCGACGCTTGTAACGCGGCTTACTCCCCCTGTGGGACCTCCTGTGTTATTGCAGCCACATATTGTCCCTGTAGTCAACCCGCCTTGGGCGGATGCTCTGTCTACCCAGTTACAAAAATTAAATAAGTCTTTGGTTAGACAAAACCCTACACCTCGCTCTGCTGGGGCCAAGGGGTCATCTAAACGGGCCATTTCTTCCTCACAATCCACTAATATTTCGGATGATTCTTCCGATGAGGATGGGGTTATACTAATCCGTCAGACACTGATACAGTTGCTTCTGATGAGGAATCTACAACTCAAGTTGATGTTCCGGACCTAATGGAGGCTATCAAGCTCATTCTCCAGATTGATGATGATATTGAGCCCCCCCTCTACGTCTAAGAAACCTCATAAGTTTAAACGTCAGAAGGTTGCTAAAGTAGTTTTACCAAATTCTGATCTTTTAATTGACATACGTCAGGAATCCTGGTCATCTCCAGGAAAAAAATTTCCCTGTCCAAAAAGATGCTAGCTCATTACCCTATCCCTGCAGAGTTGAGTAACAAGTGGGAAACTCCACCGCCGGTGGACTCCTCATGTCGCCCGTCTAGTGGTATCTTCTACTCTGCCTGTCACCACTGTCACCTCACTGAAGGAACCGACGGATAAGCGCGTGGAGGGATGCCTGAAGTCTATTTACACACTTACCGGTGCTGTGCATAGACCCACTATGGCAGCCTCTTGGGCTGCAAAAGCTATTGAAGCATGGGTTCAGGCAATAGAGGATGAGCTGCCAGAAAATATTTGTCGTATATTACCACAGCCTCTCACTATATTCAGGAGGCGTCCCCCTCACCAGTTCTGCTCGATGGTTATCCCTTCAGATCCGCTGAAAGCAGAGACTTTACACTTGGTTGTACAATCTCTCCTAGATACTGGAGGTGTTAGTAGGCACGGCAGTTCTTGTATCATTAAAGCCTGTTTACCAGTGTAAAGCCAATCCTATAGAATCCAGTTACATGTAGATGCACATATATCCTCTCAATGAATAGTGTCCACGTGTATGATATAGTCCCATGTGCATGGAGTATGGTCACTTAATCACTGACCGGTTTGTAGTGGCCCCTCAGCGGCGGTGCCCCGATGTTGTGTCCTGGGGTTCAGTTAGCGTGAGTCTGCCACAGCCGCGAGGTGGCCACGGTTGAAAGCAAGTCCGTAGCTACAGGGGACGCTCACTCGTCGGGTTCGGGGCTTCCGGCTGCGTTCCAACAGCGTGTGAATCACCTGACGCGTTTCTCCGCCTCTAAAGGGGGCGGTTTCATCAGAGGTATGATACCTCTGATGAAACCGCCCCCTTTAGAGGCGGAGAAACGCGTCAGGTGATTCACACACGCTGTTGGAACGCAGGTGGAGCGCAGCCGGAAGCCCCGAACCCGGAAGTCGCGGAATGCGACGAGTGAGCGTCCCCTGTAGCTACGGACTTCCTTTAACCGTGGCCACCTCGCGGCTGTGGCAGACGCACGCTAGCTGAACCCCAGGACACAACATCGGGGCACCGCCGCTGAGGGGCCACTACAAATCGGTACATTATCAATTCCAGGACTTGCCTTTTGGACTGACCACAGCTCCTCGGATCTTCACCAAGGTCATGGCAGTCATGACGGCTCTTCTCTGCTGCCAGGGTGTCAGGATCATGCTGTATCTGGACGACTTGTGATCCTGGCGAACTCCCCAGAGGTTCTCCTCAGTCATCTGGAACTGTTGGTCCAATTCCTGCAAGCCCATGGGTGGCTTATCAACTGGAAGAAGTCCTCGCTGGTCCCTGCTCAGAGCTTGGTGCACCTGGGGGCATTGTTGGACACACAAAACCAACATTTGTTCTTGTTTCCAGAGAAGGTCCTGAAACTTCAGGACAGGATCAGATACTTCCTCTCTCGCCAGAGAGTATCAGTACACTCAGTGATGCAAGTACTCCGGAGGTTCGTCTGTCACTGAGCTGGTGACTACAGGACCAACAATTGTGCAGGGGCCATCCCTTTGGGATCTCCAACTGGGTCCTCCTGACAACGGACGCCAGTCTGCAAGGTTGGGGCGCGGTGTTAGAGCAACACCCTCTCCAGAGTCGGTGGACCAGGGAGGAATCTCCTCCCGATAAACATTCTGGAATTGCAGGCAGTGTTCAATGTGTTGACACTGGCCCTACCTCTGGTACAGAACAGGCCTGTTCAAGTACAATCAGACAACACCACCACGGTGGCGTACATAAATCATCAAGGTGGCATGCGAAGCCGCATGGCAATGATGGAAGTGTCAAAAATCTTCCAATGGGCGGAACGCCATCTTCCAGGCATATTGGCAGGGTTCATTCCGGGAGTCCTCAACTGGGAAGCGGACTTCCTCAGTCGTCAGGACTTCCTCAGTCGTGCTCGCCGGAGAGTGGAGTCTTCATCCCAAAGTCTTTCAACTCCTAGTGGACAAGCGGGGCTTACCAGACGTAGACCTGATGGCATCTCGACACAATCATAAGGTTCCGGTCTTCGGAGCAAGGACAAGGGATCCTCAAGCAGCGTTCGTGGACGCACTGGCAATTCCATGGAACTTTCGGCTGCCATATGTGTTCCCTCCAGTGTCACTCCTGCCCAGAGTAATACGGAGGTTCAAGCAAGAAGGAGGAATACTACATTGGTTCACAGACCTGCAGGGTCTCTCGATAGAGCGTCCTCTTCTACTTCCTCAACACCCAAACCTCCCCGTTCAGGGCCCTTGTGTCTACCCGGACCTGGCCAGACTGGCTTTGACTGCGTGGCTTTTGAAGCATCACTCCTGAGAGCAAAAGGATTCTCTGAGGCAGTCATTCAAACTATGTTGAAAGCCCGTAAACCAGCTTTGGCTCGGATTTAAAACAGGTCTGGAATTCTTACTTCACATGGTGTGCAGCTAAGAATTATAATGCCTATACTTTCAAAACTTCCAGACTTTTGGCTTTTCTACAACAAGGCCTAGACTTGGGCCTTCGTCTGGCCTCTCTCAAGGTTCATATATCTGCCTAGTCGGTGTGGTTTCATAGAAAAATTGCTTCTCTTCCTGATGTTCACACTTTCACTCAGGGTGTTCTAAGGATTCAGCCTCCCTATGTCCCTCCTGTGGCTCCATGGGATCTGTCTGTCTTCCTAAATGCCCTGCAAGAGTCTCCATTTGATCCTCTTGAGTCTGTGGACCTTAAATGCCTTACGCTTAAGGTCGTGTTTCTTTTGGCTATTGCCTCTGCTAGAAGGGTGCCGGATTTAGGTACATTGTCCTGTCGTCCACCCTTTCTGAGTTTTCACCGTGACTGGGCAGTTTTTCGAACTCGCCCTGGTTATTTACCTAAGGTGGTATCATCTTTTCATCTTAACCAGGAGATAGTGGCTTTGGCCTTCATCTCTTCTGGTTTGTCCTCCAAAGAAAGATCTTTGGACGTGGTACGGGATTTCCGTATTTATGTGGAAAGGACTGCCTCTATCAGGAGGTCTGATACTCCATTTTTGTACTTTTTGGGTTTTCACAAACGTGGCTGGGCTGCGAATAAGCAAAACTTGCCCAGATGAATTAGAATGGTGATTGCACAAGCTTATGCACAGGCTGGGCTACTCTGTCGGTTGGACCTTCTTGGGCGGCCCGCCTTGGCGCGTCCGCAGAACAATTGTGCAACTCGGCTACGTGGTCCTCAGTGAACACGTTTCATCAGGTTCTATGCCTTTTGATACTTCCGCCTCCCAGGATGCTTCCTTTGGACGCCGGGTTCTTGTGCCCGCTTCCCATGAGGAACTGCTTTTGGACATCCCCTATGTTATTCCCTGTGGAAGACCAGTGTACCCCGCTACAGAAAAGGATTTATGGTAGACTTACCATTGTTAAATCTCTTTCTGCAAGGTACACTGGATTCCACAGGGCGCCCACCCTGACGCACTTAGATTCTTTGGGTTTGTATGGCATTAGCCGCTAGTCCCTTCTCCTGTCGTGAGAATGTGGTTTTATGTGACTAACGTCTACCGTCTCTCTTACCTGCTACTGCATTGGACTGGTTAACAAAACTGAGCTCCAGTGCCTGGAGGCGGAGCTATAGAGGAGGCGGTGCAGTGTGTCT
Source organism: Pseudophryne corroboree (assembly GCF_028390025.1). NCBI lineage: Eukaryota > Metazoa > Chordata > Amphibia > Anura > Myobatrachidae > Pseudophryne > Pseudophryne corroboree. The sequence goes on from NC_086454.1 coordinate 290,483,852, forward strand.
TGGTCTACCTTGCAGAAAGAGATTGAACAATGGTAAGTCTACTACAGGTTGAGTATCCCATATCCAAATATTCCGAAATACTAACTTTTTTGAGTAAGAGTGAAATAGTGAAACCTTTGTTTTTTGATGGCTCAATGTACACAAACTTTGTTTAATACACAGTTATTAAAAATATTGTATTAAATGACCTTCAGGCTGTGTGTATAAGGTGTATATGAAACATAAATAAATTGTGTGAATGTAGACACACTTTGTTTAATGTACAAAGTTATATAAGATATTGGCTAAAATTGACTTCAGGCTGTGTGTATAAGCTGTATATGAAACACAAATGCATTCTGTGCTTAGACTTGGGTCCCATCGCCATGATATCTCATTATGGTATGCAATTATTCCAAAATATGGAAAAATCCGATATCCAAAATACTTCTGGTCCCAAGCATTTTGGATAAGGGATACTTAACCTGTATAAATCTCCTTTTTGTTTTTTCCATAAGTTTGCAGCATTAATCACAAGCTCCGTATGTTGTCTTGCTATGTAACCTCGCAGAGAAGTTGTAATCAAATGTTATTTCCAGCCTCACTTTTTTTTTTTCTTTTATAATGGCTTGCTGCGCATTAAGGCATTTCCATAATATTACTGTATTTATATTCTCAGTATCAAAGCAGTTGTGAATGTGCTGAGGTGATAGTGTTGTTATCAATCATTTTACTTTATACATATAGGGGGTAATTCAGACCTGATCGTAGCAGCAAATTTGTTAACAGTTCGGCAAAACCATGTGCACTGCAGGTGGGGCAGATATAACATGTGCAGAGAGAGTTAGATTTGGGTGGGGTGTGTTCAAACTGAATTCTAATTTGCAGTGTAGAAATAAAGCAGACCGTATTTACTCTGCACAGAAACAAAATAACCCTCCCAAATCTAACTCTCTGCAAATGTTATAACTGCCCCCCTGCATTGCACATGATTTTGCCCAACTGCTAACAAATTTGCTGCTACGATCAGTTTTGAATTACCCCCATAGTGTTATGTAACTACAGACATGGAGCCCATGCAGTTGCTATAGGATCAGTCCATCTGTGCAAAACAGGAGAGGCCCTTCTAGTCATCTGTGCTTGCACTGGTTACCTGTTCCTCAAATGTCCGCATAGCAGCAGACCTGGACATGTACCCACATACTGTTCTTCAGTGCTTATCCACATTGAATCCTTCTGTAAGCATTAAACCTCACTGTTAGGCACATAGTCCTTGACCTCTGTGTTTTGATAACGTTTCCAAACAAGGTCTTTCTCTATCGTCCTAGTGGATGCTGGGGTTCCTGAAAGGACCATGGGGAATAGCGGCTCCGCAGGAGACAGGGCACAAAAGTAAAGCTTTCCGATCAGGTGGTGTGCACTGGCTCCTCCCCCTATGACCCTCCTCCAAGCCAGTTAGATTTTTGTGCCCGGCCGAGAAGGGTGCAATTCTAGGTGGCTCTCCTAAAGAGCTGCTTAGAGAAAGTTTAGCTTAGGTTTTTTACTTTACAGTGAGTCCTGCTGGCAACAGGATCACTGCAACGAGGGACAGAGGGGAGAAGAAGTGAACTCGCCTGCGTGCAGGATGGATTGGCTTCTTGGCTACTGGACATCAGCTCCAGAGGGACGATCACAGGTACAGCCTGGATGGTCACCGGAGCCTTGCCGCCGGCCCCCTTGCAGATGCTGAAGTAAGAAGAGGTCCAGAATCGGCGGCAGAAGACTCCTCAGTCTTCTAAAGGTAGCGCACAGCACTGCAGCTGTGCGCCATTTTCCTCTCCGCACACTTCACACGGCAGTCACTGAGGGTGCAGGGCGCTGGGAGGGGGGCGCCCTGGGAGGCAAATGAATACCTATTTTGGCTAAAAATACCTCACATATAGCCTCCGGAGGCTATATGGAGATATTTAACCCCTGCCAGAATCCGTTAAGAGCGGGAGACGAGGCCGCCGAAAAAGGGGCGGGGCCTATCTCCTCAGCACACAGCGCCATTTTCCCTCACAGAAAGGCTGGAGGGAAGGCTCCCAGGCTCTCCCCTGCACTGCACTACAGAAACAGGGTTAAAACAGAGAGGGGGGGCACTAATTTGGCGATATGCTTATATATTAAGATGCTATAAGGGAAAACACTTATATAAGGTTGTCCCTATATAATTATAGCGTTTTTGGTGTGTGCTGGCAAACTCTCCCTCTGTCTCTCCAAAGGGCTAGTGGGTCCTGTCCTCTATCAGAGCATTCCCTGTGTGTGTGCTGTGTGTCGGTACGTGTGTGTCGACATGTAGGAGGACGATGTTGGTGAGGAGGCGGAGCAATTGCCTGTAATGGTGATGTCACTCTCTAGGGAGTCGACACCGGAATGGATGGCTTATTTAGGAAATTACGTGATAATGTCAACACGCTGCAAGGTCGGTTGACGACATGAGACGGCCGACAAACAATTAGTACCGGTCCAGACGTCTCAAAAACACCGTCAGGGGTTTTAAAACGCCCGTTTACTTTAGTCGGTCGACACAGACACAGACAGGGACACTGAATCCAGTGTCGACGGTGAATAAACAAACGTATTCCTTATTAGGGCCACACGTTAAAGGCAATGAAGGAGGTGTTACATATTTCTGATACTACAAGTACCACAAAAGAGGGTATTATGTGGGATGTGAAAAAACTACCATAGTTTTTCCTGAATCAGATAAATTAAATAAAGTGTGTGATGATGCGTGGGTTCCCCCCGATAGAAAATTATGGGCGGTATACCCTTTCCCGCCAGAAGTTAGGGCGCGTTGGGAAACACCCCTTAAGGTGGATAAGGCGCTCACACGCTTATCAAAACAAGTGGCGGTACCGTCTATAGATAGGGCCGTCCTCAAGGACCAGCTGACAGGAGGCTGGAAAAATATCATAAAAAGTATATACACACATACTGGTGTTATACTGCGACCAGCGATCGCCTCAGCCTGGATGTGCAGAGCTGGGGTGGCTTGGTCGGATTCCCTGACTAAAAATATTGATACCCTTGACAGGGACAGTATTTTATTGACTATAGAGCATTTAAAGGATGCATTTCTATATATGCGAGATGCACAGAGGGATATTTGCACTCTGGCATCATGAGTAAATGCGATGTCCATAACTGCCAAAAGATGTTATGGACACGACAGTGGTCAGGTGATGCAGATTCCAAACGGCACAAAGGTGTATTGCCGTATAAAGGAAGAGGAGTTATTTGGGGTCGGTCCATCGGACCTGGTGGCCACGGCAACTGCTGGAAAATCCACCGTTTTTTACCCTAAGTCACATCTCTGCAGAAAAAGACACCGTCTTTTCAGCCTCAGTCCTCTCGTCCCTATAAGATCATATCTGCCCAGGGATAGAGGAAAGGGAAGAAGACTGCAGCAGGCAGCCCATTCCCAGGAACAGAAGCATTCCACCGCTTCTGACAAGTTCTCAGCATGGCGCTGAGACCGTACAGGACCCCTGGATCCTACAAGTAGTATCCCAGGGGTACAGATTGGAAGGTCGAGACGTTTCCCCTTCGCAGGCTCCTGAAGTCTGCTTTACCAAGGTCTCCCTCCGACAAGGAGGCAGTATGGAAAAAAAAAAATTCACAAGCTGTATTCCCAGCAGGTGATAACTAAATTACCCCTCCTACTACAAGAAAAGGGGTATTTTTCCACACTATATTGTGGTACTGAAGCCAGAAGGCTAGGTGAGACTTATTCTAAAAATTTTTTTGAACACTTACAAAGGTTCAAATCAAGATGGAGTCACTCAGAGCAGTGATAACGAACCAGGAAGAAGAGGACTATATAGTGTCCCGGGACATCAGGGATGCTTACCTCTATGTCCCAAATTTGCCCTTCTCACTAAGGGTACCTCAGGTTCGTGGTGCAGAACTGTCACTGTCAGTTTCAGACGCTGCCGTTTGGATTGTCCACGGCACCCCGGGTCTTTACCAAGGTAATGGCCGAAATGATGATTCTTCTTCGAAGAAAAGGCGTCTTAAGTATCCCTTACTTGGACGATTTCCTGATAAGGGCATAGTCCAGGGAACAGTTGGAGGTCGGAGTAGCACTATCTCGGATACTGCTACAACAGCACGGGTGGATTCTAAATATTCCAAAATCGCAGCTGATCCGACGACACGTCTGCTGTGCCTAGGGATGATTCTGGACACAGTCCAGAAAAAGGTGTTTCTCCCGGAAGAGAAGCCAGGGAGTTATCCGAGTTAGTCAGGAACCTCCTAAAAACAGTGCATCATTGCACAAGGGTCCTGGTAAAAATGGTGGCTTCCTACGAAGCAATTCCATTCGGCAGATTTCACGCAAGAACTTTTCAGTGGGATCTGCTGGACAAATGGCCCGGATCGCATCTTCAGATGCATCAGCGGATAACCCTATATCCAAGGACAAGGGTGTCTCTCCTGTGGTGGTTATAGAGTGCTCATCTTCTAGAGGGCCGCAGATTCGGCATTCAGGATTGGATGCTGGTGACCACGGAGCCCAGCCCGAGAGGCTGGGGAGCAGTCACACAGGGAAAAAATTTCCAGGGAGTGTGATCAAGTCTGGAGACTTTTCTCCACATAAATATACTGGAGCTAAGGGTAAATTTATAATGCTCTAAGCTTAGCAAGACCTCTGCTTCAGGGTCAGCCGGTATTTATCCAGTGGGAAAAACATCACGGCAGTCGCCCACGTAAACAGACAGGGCGACACAAGAAGCAGGAGGGCAATGGCAAAAACTGCAAGGACTTTTCGCTGGGCGGAAAATCATGTGATAGCACTGTCAGCAGTGTTTCATCCCGGGAATGGAAACTGGGAAGCAGACTTCCTCAGCAGGCACGACCTCCACCCGGGAGAGTGGAAACTTCATCGGGAAGTTTTTTCCACATGATTGTAAACCGTTGGGAAATACCAAAGGTGGACATGATGGCGTCCCGTCTGAACAAAAAACGGGACAGGTATTGCGCCAGGTCAAGAGACCCTCAGGCAATAGCTGTGGACGTTCTGGTAACACCGTGGGTGTACCAGTCGGTGTATGTGTTCCCTCCTCTGCTTCTCATACCTAAGGTGCTGAGAATTATAAGACGTAGAGGAGTAAGAACTATACTCATGGCTCCGGATTGGCCAAGAAGGACTTGGTACCCGGAACTTCAAGAGATGCTTACAGAGGTCTTATGGCCTCTGCCGCTAAGAAGGGACTTGCTTCAGCAAGTACCATGTCTGTTCCAAGACTTACCGCAGCTGCGTTTGTCGGCATGGCGGTGGAAAGCCGGATCCTAAGGGAAAAAGGCATTCCGGAAGAGGTCATTCCTACCCTGGTCAAAGCCAGAAAGGAGGTGACCGCACAACATTATCACCACATGTGGCGAAAATATGTTGCGTGGTGTGAGGCCAGGAAGGCCCCACAAAGAAATTTCAACTCGGTCGTTTCCTGCATTTCCTGCAAACAGGAGTGTCTATGGGCCTCAAATTGGGGTCCATTAAGGTTCAAATTTCGGCCCTGTCGATTTTCTTCCAGAAAGAATTGGCTTCAGTTCCTGAAGTCCAGAAGTTGTCAAGGGAGTATTGCATATACAACCCCCTTTTGTGCCTCCAGTGGCACTGTGGGATCTCAACGTAGTTCTGGGATTCCTCAAATCACATTGGTTTAAAACCAGTCAAATCTGTGGATTTGAAGCATCTCACAGGAAAAGTGACCATGCTCTTGGCCCTGGCCTGGACCAGGCGAGTGTCAAATTGGTGGTTTTTTCTCAAAAAAAGCCCATATCTGTTTGTCCATTCGGACAGGGCAGAGCTGCGGACTCGTCCCCAGTTCTCTCCCTAAGGTGGTGTCAGTGTTTTACCTGAACCAGCTTATTGTGGTGCCTTGCACCTACTAGGGACTTGGAGGACTCCAAGTTGCTAGATGTTGTCAGGGCCCTGAAAATATGTTCCAGGACGGCTGGAGTCAGGAAAACTGACTTGCTGTTATCCTGTATGCACCCAACAAACTGGGTGCTCTTGCTTCTAAGCAGACTATTGCTAGTTGGATGTGTAATACAATTCAGCTTGCACATTCTGTGGCAGGCCTGCCACAGCCAAAATATGTAAATGCCCATTCCACAAGGAAGGTGGGCTCATCTTGGGCGGCTGCCCGAGGGGTCTCGGCTTTACAACTTTGCCGAGCAGCTACTTGGTCAGGGGCAAACACGTTTGCTAAATTCTACAAATTTGATACCCTGGCTAAGGAGGACCTGGAGTTCTCTCATTCGGTGCTGCAGAGTCATCCGCACTCTCCCGCCCGTTTGGGAGCTTTGGTATAATCCCCATGGTCCTTTCAGGAACCCCAGCATCCACTAGGACGATAGAGAAAATAAGAATTTACTTACCGATAATTCTATTTCTCGGAGTCCGTAGTGGATGCTGGGCGCCCATCCCAAGTGCGGATTATCTGCAATACTTGTACATAGTTACAAAAATCGGGTTATTATTGTTGTGAGCCATCTTTTCAGAGGCTCCGCTGTTATCATACTGTTAACTGGGTTTAGATCACAAGTTGTACGGTGTGATTGGTGTGGCTGGTATGAGTCTTACCCGGGATTCAAAATTCCTCCCTTATTCTGTACGCTCGTCCGGGCACAGTACCTAACTGGCTTGGAGGAGGGTCATAGGGGGAGGAGCCAGTGCACACCACCTGATCGGAAAGCTTTACTTTTGTGCCCTGTCTCCTGCGGAGCCGCTATTCCCCATGGTCCTTTCAGGAACCCCAGCATCCACTACGGACTCCGAGAAATAGAATTATCGGTAAGTAAATTCTTATTTTTTCAGTACTTAATATTATGTTTTATTTGTAAAGCTCAAAAAAGCATCTATGTGAGGAAAGCCTTGGGCCCAGCCGGGAGCATGGGCTCGAGAAAGAGGGCTGGTGTGTCAGAGGTGTAATCTTAGAAGGAAAACACAAGGGAAGAGGGGCCTTGCTCGTTAGCACTTACATACAAAAAGGAAGGAGCTGGCACAAATAGGATGTCACCAGGGGCAGTGTCAGCAGTGTGTTGTGCCCATGTATTTTCAAAAGTGCATAGAGCTATTCAATTAGAGGTCCACAATTAACCCTGAGGCAGCAGTTTAAGCTTATTTCTGCCAGCACCTCCAGGGGATGCAAGCAGAAATAAGCGTGATGGGTTGATAATGGGTTTCTAATTGAATAGCTTGGGGACATTATCCGCAGGCATGAACAGTGTGACATAAGCAGTGGCTAACTGATTCTGCCGTCTAATTGACGGCATATTAGCAAAGACAGAGGAGTATGTAGGGCTAATAGGCTTTAATGAAGAGATGACTTTTGATGATACACTTGAAGCTTTGGAGACTAGTGACTAATCTAATCGGATGTGGGACAGTCAGGACCTCGGGTCAGGAGCAGTATAGGCAGTATCCTAGACACGGCAGTGAGAATGGGTAGTAAGTGTGGTAATGAGGTGCGGTCTTTGGTAAAGTATGATGAAGTAAAGAAAAATCCCCCAAAAGCTGGGTCGACCATGTGTGTCAACCATTTGCACCTGTCGACCATAACCACTGTCGACCTCTTACATGTCGACCTAATAACCATGTCATCCTTTTGTTCATGTCGACCATTAGTGGTCGACCTATTGACTGTCGACCAAATTAAGGTTGACCTATCATCCAGATACCGGTCGAGCATCACACATTTTCACTTGCAACACATAGAGGTACGCAGAGAAACTCATGAAGCCAGCACTACTGTAACTGGCAGACAGTATATGTGCAGTCGTGCTTCACCAGTAATTGAATCCCCCCCTTCCTTAAATAAAACAGTGTAGCCATTCTGTATGGTTCTTTATCCTGAGTATTTTGAAGGATTGTTCAAATAAACAGTTTATTATACATTAAAGAAAATAGTGTATTGTGTACTGCGTTTTATTTTTTTTAATTTATATTGTGGGTTATGTTTTATGCACTTGCCACGGATTACATTTCTGCTATACACGAGCCTCTAGGGGATGCGTTCAGTTTTTTCATTGTAGCCATGTCGGCATAATGTGTTGACATAGCGCCACCTATTTCCTGCTTGTCGGCTTTATGAATGTTGAACTAGCAAATATATTCTGCCTCAAAATTAAAAAACTACTTTACACAGAAGTTATATTGTAGTTTATTCAAGTACAAGCCTCCAGTGACATTTGCTTCCTATATTATCCACCAGATTTGATGACTGCTTTATATGGTAGACAGCATTTTAGGTGTTTTCTACTCATTATATCCACCTGGTTGATTCTTGAATACAATTTATAAAGCATTATGAAGAATATCAATCCACAGTCACCCGGAAGAAATCTGAGTTCCTGTCACATAACATCACAGCAGCAAACAATAGACCAGCTCAGCTTTTCCGTACACTGGAGATGCTTTGCAAGCCAGCATGCCTGCAGCCTGATAAAACCCTCTCCGAGGCAAGATGCAATGAATTTGCAAACTTCTTTGCAGATAAAGTATCTACCATCCGGGCTGGAATCTCCACAGTGCCATCAAAGGCGGGCCAAACTACCAAGCCAGCCACCTATTCACCTGGACCAGCTTTGACCCCATGGATGTAAACGATGTTGCTGAAATTGCCTGAATGTTGCGTCCCACTACCTGTGTTCTGGACCCGGCCTCAACCGGGCTCCTAATAGGCTTTATGGACATAATTGGCCCTGTACTTGCAGTAATAGTTCGGTGCTCTCTGCAGACAAGAATTTTTCCTAAACCCTCTAAAGCAGCAATTGTTAGACCTCTTCTTAAAAAAACTAATTTAGATCCCGACTGCATGACCAACTACAGACCGGTATCAAACCTTTCTTTTCTAGGAAAGGTGATTGAGAAAGTGGTTGCTAGTCAACTGGAAACACACCTGACAACTCATGATATTTATGATCCATTCCAATCAGGATTCAGGAGAAGACATAGCACTGAAACAGCCCTGGTGTGTGTGTGTGTGTGTGTGTGTGTGTGTGTGTGTGTGTGTGTGTGTGTGTGTGTGTGTGTGTGTGTGTGTGTGTGTGTGTGTTAAATGATCTTCTGATGGCAAGAGACAGAGGTGACCGTTCCATCTTAATCCTTTTGGATCTCTCTGCAGCATTTGATACCATGGACCATAGGATTCTGATTGAGCGACTGTGGACTGGATGGCACGGTATCCGTTCGGCTGGATATCATACCGAACCCGATGGCACAGTCCTTAGCTGGTTTAACTCATTTCTCACTGGCAGGTCCCAGGAGTTTCGTCTGGGGTAGACTCCTCGTCACTAGTGCCACTGCCCTGTGGTGTCCCACAAGGTTCTATACTATCCTCCATGCTATTTGCAGGATACATGCTACCAGTGGATGAAATAATCAGACGTAATGGCCTGGTCTACCACTGCTATGCAGATTATACACAACTGTATCTGTCCTTTGCTTCGGTTACTGAGAACCCAATAACAACCTTAAATGGCTGTCTAGCTGAGCTCCAGGGAGTGAATGAGTGCCAGTTGGCTGCAAATGAATACAGATAAAACAGAAGTCCTTATGATAGGACCGAAACATCAAAGGACAAGACTGCAGCATAGCCAACCAACTAGGGCTTCAGAATTACAAACCACTGATCATGTGCGAAATCTTGGCGTTGTTCTGGATGGTGGCTTGACACTTAAACATCAGATATTGGCCACAATCAAATCCTCATTCTTTCATCTGAGGAACATGGCCAGAATGAAGCACTTAATTTCCTCTGAAGATTTGCCAAAAGTCATACATGCATTTGTATCATCTCGATTAGACTGCTGCAATGCCCTCTATCTTGGTCTCCCAGTAAAAGAATTGCACTGCTTACAGCTGGTGCAAAATGCAGCTGCCAGATTATTAACCAGCCAGCCCCGTTCCAGCCACATTACACCCATTCTCTACTCCCTCCACTGGCTGCCTGTAAGATGGCGAATCGTTTTTAAGATTGGCTTACTTACTTTCAAAGCACGTCATGACCAGGGCCCAAGGTACCTGAAGCAGCTTCAGATTCCACACTACCCCACTCGATTACTGCGATCTGTAGATGAAGGACTATCAGCAGTACCTAGAATCTCCTGTAATTTATCTTGGGGTCGAGTTTTTAGCCATGTGGCTTCAACGCTATAGAACTCTATTCGCCGTACAGTTCAAGAGGCCCCCACTGTAGACTCGCTCAAAAATGAACTCAAGACTTTTCTGTTTACTCAGCGTTCCCCTTAATGTCCCTTTTAATATCTCCATTCTCTCTGTATTTTATGAGAAGCTTTTCTGTTCTTCATTGTTTCTGTACTGTATTGTATTAATTGTTAAGTGCATTGAGTCCTATTCGAGAAAGTGCGCTTATAATAATAATAATAATAATAATAATAATATAATATTATTATTATTAATATAATAATAATAATCTCCTATATAATAGCCCTGTGATTCTGTGCCTGGGTCTCTAACGCTGGGCGTGGCTAGGAGCTCTCATTGGGTTAGTGGCAGGTCTATCACACCCAGTCCACAGCTGATTGGGTGAGAAACGCCCTCCCACACAGGTTACATCCAATGGGAGGCTCTGCCCTTTGCCTGCTGTGTTTTCACAGAGCAGGATTAGCAATGGGACTGATGGAGCTGCAGCTCCAGCCCCACACCCCAAAATAGTCCCACTGCATCTGCAGCATCAAACCCTCCAACAATTTACACATAAACATTGATGCAAATTCGAAAGGGGGCGTAGCCACTCCCCTTTTTCTATACTTTCAATGGAAGCTTGCACAGTCAAAAAACGGTACAGACCATAAAATAAAGGGACTGTACCTGCCAAAAAGGTGCAGCTGGAGGATATGCCACTGCATCTGCAGTAAGTCTCTGTAGATAGGGGAAAAAACAATCCTTTTACTGCAGCGTCCTATGGGGGTCATTCCAAGTTGATCGCTAGCTGCATTCGTTCGCTGTGCAGCGATCAGGCAAAAACTCGGCACTTCTGTGCATGCGTATGAAGCGCAATGCGCACGTGCGGCGTACTATTACAACGAACAATGTAGTTTTACACAGGGTCTAGCGATGCTTTTCAGTCGCACAGGCAGCCGCAGAGTGATTGACAGGAAGAAGGCGTTTCTGGGTGTCAACTGACCGTTTTCAGGGAGTGTTCAGAAAAACGCAGGCGTGGCTGGCCGAAAGCAGGGCGTGTTCAAGACATCAAATCAGGAACTGAATGGTCTGAAGTGATCGCAAGCGCTGAGTAGGTCTGAAGCTACTCTGAAACTGCACAACATTTTTTTGTACCCGCTCTCCGATCCCTTCGTTCACACTTCTGCTAAGCTAAAATACACTCCCAGTGGGCGGCGGCATAACGTTTGCACGGCTGCTAAAAACTGCTAGCGAGTGATCAACTCGGATGTAATGTATGGACGCTGAATCAATGTAAAGGTGACAGTGCTGTGCAGTGCAGTGGGTGTGCAGTCAGGGCCGTTGCTAGAGTGTTCGGCGCCCCCCTGCAAACTATACATTTGCACCCTCGCATACTTTACAAACGCACAGCGCACATAATGACCCCTGTAGTAGAGACACTTACACATGTAATGCCCCCTGTACCAGAGACGCGAACACATGTAATGCCCCCTGAACCAGTGACGCTTACACATGTCATGCCCCCCTGTATCAGTGATGCTTGCACAAGTAACACACCCTGTAGCAGTGACGCTTACTCACGTAATGCCCCCTGTACCAGTAACGCTTACACAAGTAACACCCCCTGTAGCAGTGACGCTTACACACCTAATGCCCCCTGTAGCAGTGACGCTTACACACCTAATGCCCCCTGTAGCAGTGACGCTTACACACGTAACGCCCTCTGTACCAGTGCCGCTTAGATACGTAACGCCCCCTCTACCAGTACCGCTTACACACACAACGCCCTCTGTACCAGTGCCGCTTACACACGTAACGCCCCCTGTAGCAGTGCTGCTTACACACGTAATGCCCCCTGTACCAGTGTCGCTTACACACGTAACGCCCCCTGTACCAGTGACGCTTACACACATTATGCAGCAGTCACACATACATACACACACACACACACACACACACACACACACACACACACATTTATATACAAACACACACATATACTGTACATACATCACACACACACACACACACACACACACACACACACAGTCTCACACACACACAGTCACACACACACACACACACATACTGTACATACATTACACACACACACACACACACACACACACACACACACACACATACTGTACATACATTACACACATATACTGTACATACATTACACACATATACTGTACATACATTACACACATACACAGTCACACATATATACAGTATACACAGACACTGTATATACACACACACTCACTCTCTTTCCTGACACTTATCTAATGAAGTCTGGCTGGCCGAAGCTGTAGCAGCTCATCCTCCTGCTGCAGCATGGTCCCGTGTAGCTCCACCCCTTACTCCCATCTAGCTCCGCCCACTTTGTCTCCCTCCCGCCCACTGAATGTCACACAGGGGAGGGGAGGGGCGAGAGGAGGTTTTGTGCTGACGGCGCTGAGGGGGAGAGGAGCCTTTGCGCTGCCGGCACCGAGGGGGAGAAAAGGTTTTGTGCTTCCAGCGCCGCGGCATGTGAGACAGCAGCCGCCAGCAGCAGGGATAGCAGCAGAAGCTCAGCACAGGGATGCAGAGCAGGGAGAACGTCTCTCCTTCCTGGTGCCTCCCTGCACTGCATCCCTTTGCTGAGCGGCTAGCGCCGGCCCTGTGTGCAGTGTCAACTGACACTGACCAGCACTCTCACCTTTTACATTGATTCAGCCAGTCACACAGTTCTGCCAGCCAGTCACTATTGTTAGCACCAGTGTCCCAACGCACCGCATAATAGGGAAGTAGATGCACTACATAAACTACAGCTCCCAGCAGCCCTTAGCACCCAAGCATTCCGCCCCTTAGGGCTGCTGGGAGCTGTAGTTTATTGCGTACATCTTCTTCCCTGTAATGCGGCGCATTGGGACACCGGCCCAAACAATAGTGACTGGCTGCTGTGTGAGTCTCCGGGAGAGCCACTGCCAAAGGGAGGACAGCAGCTCAGCTGCTGACAGGAGGAGAAGCAGGAGAAGCATTACCTGTCCCTCCCCGACTCACAGTACCTCCGGCCCCATCCGCGCCACCCCCACGCACCCCCTCCAGCACCCGCAATAGCTCCGGACCCCCTCCCCCACCCACAGTGACCCCGCACCCATACCTCCCACCGCACCCGCCCCTCCCCCACCTGGGACAACCCCGCAACTGCTCCTCCCCCACCCACAGCAGCTCCGGACCACCACCTGCGGCACCCACGCACCATCCCCCACCTGCGGCACCACCGCAACTGCCCCTCCCGTGCCACCCCAGGATCCCATCCGCCTCTTCCCCGCACCCCCTACTCCTCCAACCAAAGCACCTACTAGGTCATTCACCAGGCCCTGTGTGCGCTGTTCACGCCGTTGCAAGGGGCTTCCACCCCTTAACCATTGCACGCCATTTGTCCGTGCAATATTTAACCACTCACACAATTATGATTGGATGTAATACTCCATATAATAAAAATATTGCACGCCACAAGGGTGTTCAAGTGTTAAGGGGGCGTAGCCCCTTACGACGGTTTGAAGAGCGCCCGTAGGGCGCGATGAATCACCTAGTTAATAATAATATTGAATAGTACACTAGCCCCCACAATAGGCTTTGCGTAATAGCCATATGGTTACTGGAAAGATGATGCATAGGCTAGACAGAAGTAATGCTTATTAGGTTGATGGAAACGCAATATTTCTGATGATAGGATTTAGTTATTTGCTCTCTACACTGCCATAATTAGGTATTTCGGGTGAACACTTTCTTCCGACCCACCTTCTTCAAAGAAGCACTGACCAGTTAAATTGTGCAACATGTGATGGGTATACCTGGTATGTGTAAAAGTACTTGCTTCATTTAGATTAACTGCAGTGTGTGTGTTTTTTTTTTTTCTTTTTTATTCTGTTGATAATATATTGCACTTTGTAGTTGCACAAGTACTAAAATAATAAAAGCCCTATGTCATTTGAGTACATTGTATAGTTTAAACGTCTGATCCTAAGTAGATCATTGATTATTCAGCTATAATGTTTAGCCACTAGATTAGCCCTATTCCCTGATTGGGTACTGAATGGTATGACTGTAAATCTGGCCTCACGATAGCTGAAGAATTGGAGTAAAGAGCAGGCATAACATTGGATCATTACTACTGTTAGGTTCTTTTTGATACATTTTCAAATGCCATTATTTAAATAGTTATAATCTAGTTACAAAAATATTTTCTTTAACGCATCCATCACAATGGTTACTTTTATACTGAGAAATAAATGGGTAACTGGGTTTTACAGACAGGTCAGAGAGTCGTTTCCTAAATAAAAGAGCTTGTAGCAGTCATGCTGCCCGGCCCATGTGCCAAATTACAAACACAGTGACTCTGTGATTCAACTAGGCTGGGGCCAAATTGATGCTTAGTTGTTGTTCAGCAAGTCACACATGCAAATTGTAGTTGTCATTTGCTAGCACACTATGGGCATGAATAACCAAGCAGTGTCATTTAAAAAATATGCGGATTGTCAGCAAATTATAAACTGGGAAGTTCATAGAAGGTAAATCTTACATATTGGGGTTGGAACCAGGATTGGGGAAAAAAAAAAATCTTAAAAAATGTAATGTTGTTAGGCTTTGATTTATTTTCCATTTATCAATAAAACCACAGCTTATTCCTATTACATCTGAATATATGTAGATAGACTATATGAAAGTACACTCCGAGGGTAGCAGTTGATTTACCGATGGACACAATACCAACGGTCATAATCCCGCCAGTCAAAATTCCGACATTAATTATACCGACATGTTCAAAATGCCAACATAGTTAGAATACCGACATTTGAAATGCCGACATGCATTTTTACGGAATTTTTGCCCAAAATAGACTTGTTCATACTTTACCATCCCAATAGACCTGGAGGGGAGATATAATAGTGTGCCGTGTGCAGCGAGGCACCATGCCCGAAGCATGGCGAGCGCTGCGGTAAATTTACATGGTGTCTAAGTCGGCCTATGTCGACATTGACACAAAACCCCCCGAAAAACTCATGTAGGTATTTTGAAATGTCGACATTTCAGCATTTTAAACATGGCGGCATGATGAATGTCATTATTTTGATCAAGTAGGTATTTTGACTGTCGGTCAATGGCTGTCAGGATTATGACCGTCGGTATTGTGTCCGTCGGTAAATTATACTGAACCCCACTCAGAGATAGATGAAATGAAAAATAATTAGTCCTGCTTATTATAATTAAATAAATCTGAGTAGGAATACAAAATGGAAAATTCAAAAGCACTTTCAGAGAAACACACGCACAAACGGGGCATATAGCAGTCTCATTGGGCATGCACTGGCGTTAAACATTTTGAATAAAAACACTAGTTTTTTTAGTATAATAGGCTTTTTTTTATTTTAAGAAGTCACCGTGCCATACCTGTAGTCACAGCATAATGAAAAAACAGCGTGGTTTTAAAAAAATAAACATTTTGTTTAGACCAAGGTGGGGTTAACCAGCCAACCCTGGTTGGAACATATAACCAGCATGCCTTATTTTGCCTTTAATAAAGTAACTGTTTTGTAAGTAGCTGAAAAACACTGCATGATAACTTAGGCCTGTAGGGTATATTTTCGCTATGCGGACGTCAAGTCTTCAGCTAGATATAAGGTTGCAGCTTCATCTTGTATGGGGCTGGCTCGGTAATGATACTGTGGGTGTTACACTTTAGCTATATAGCTTTTCATACAGTGCAGCCATAGCTGCTTTACTAAACTATTTTAAGTTGCTATGCTGAAAATAGCATGTCCTTTCAGCTTCTATGTGTTCTACGTGACTGGTGCTGCTGGCAGTGTAGGGCTGAGAAATAATAGGGGGATTTCCTGGTCCAATCATTTAGAGGGGATGATAGGGGTTTATATTATTAAGCTTGAAAAGCATGCTTAATGTTTAAGCAAGTATTTTAGCTATCAGTAAACATAGGTTCGTGTGTGTATATATATATATATATATATATATATATATATATATATATATATATAAATCTATAGCAAAAAAAGGAGATTGAGGGCGGGATGTATTAACATACTTCGCCACCCACTGCAGCAATGTACTAACATATGCGATTAACATCGCAATGCGGTGATGGAGGCTCCCCATGATACCTGTGAAGTGGTGTGCGGGGGGTCTCCGTCACCTCCCTGGGCTCTCCATCTCCTCCCTGGCCGGGAATCGGGCATCAGGCTGTCCCGGGCGCCGCCTCCTCCTTCCTGCAGCCGGAAGGACCTCTGGCTGTGTTGCTAAGGGAAGGAGGAGTTTAGCTTCCGGGACTAGGGCTACCTGGAAGGAGGTATGCTGGGGGGAAGGCGTCTGCGGGGCGGCGGCCGGCGGTAAGAAGCCCATAGGCTTCCATAGGGCATCGCCATCCAAAGGTGGCGATACCCTCAGGAGCAAAAATGTGGCGGCCAGGGGTTAGTACTTATGAAAATGCGATAAAACCCCCGAAAACGGGGGTTTTACCGCATTTTCCCTTTAGTACATCCCGCCCTGACTCACTGATTGACCCATCACAAAATCTCTTAAACCACAAGGCCTACAATTTTGAAACTTGCCAAGTAGCTTCTCCTTAGGTTCCAGGTGCTTGCTAAGAACCGGTTTTACAAATGTCTGCCCATCCATGGAAATCGCCAAAAATGTATGTATGTATGTGTATATGTATGTTCCAGCATAACTCCGGAATGCCTGCAGCAATTTACAACAAACTTGGTACACATATGACTTACCCCCACAGTGTTTGTTACGAGAGTGTAAGACACCCCTAGCATCCCTAGTGTTGTGGCAGCAGCACAAAGTATGTCAGTAGACAGCATAACTCTGGAATGCCTGGAGCAATTCACACCAAACTTGGTACACATATCATTTACAATCTGTCAACAAATACTGTGCAGGTAAGACACCCCTAGTGGTTGGACAGCAGCACAGCGTATTTCAGGAGACACTCCTAGCACCCCTAGGGGTGTGGCAGCAGCACAGAGTATGTCAGTAGACAGCATAAAGTTCTCCGGAATGCCTGGACGAATTTACACCAAACTTGCTACACATATGACTTACAATCGGGGAACAAACACTGTGCGGGTAACACACCCCTAGCACCCCTGGAGGTGGGCCAACAGCACAGACTATGTCAGGACATGCATGATATGTCGGTGACGTATGGGCTTCATGTGGCAGTGACATGATGTGAGGAGGGGAACGGAGGCAGCAGGAAGCCGCACACTGAGAGTTATATAGTGGGAGGAGCAGGGTCCCCAGCAGCACAGAGTATATTAGGAGATGCATGATATGTCAGGCAGGACAGGGCTGCATGTGATAGGGGCAGTGACATGATGTCAGGAGGGGAATGGAGGTAGCATGAACCCACACACAGAGTTATATAGTGGAAGTAGCACGGTCCCCCAGCAGCACAGAATATATCAGGAGATGCATAATGTGCTGCGCTTTATAAGAAACTAAATAAATCAATAATTTTACAGGGGCACTGACATGATGTGAGGAGGGGAATGGAGGCAGCAAGAAGCCACAGACTGAGAGTTGTATAGTGGGAAGAGCAGGGTCCCTTGCGGGACCAAAAAGGGGCCCGGCCACTACACAAAGTGGGTCAGGGAAGCAAGATATGCCTCTATACTAGAACTCCAACCAACGTAAATTAACGAACAACTATAATTTTAATTTACCATACTATTCCCTTAGTGAAGCACGGGTATTCAGCTAGTTCAGGCATATAACTCACATGTTTATATTACTGTTGGATGGGGAGAAGCAGTGGTGATTTTAGGAGACTTGCTCGAAATGTAAACAGTGTCAGTTTTGACACATTCAGCTAAGATGTAGCACTCTGCAGACCAAATAAAATTCAGCAATTTAATAATTAACTACATAGAAACATGAAAGATAAAGGGGTCCATTTTTCAAGGATTACATATTGAATGCAATCTGGCCGAGATCATACTGCCCTGGTTCATTGATATATGCGATCCTATCCCCCAAATGTGTGATCTCGCACCCGCAGGGACAGGGGTTCTGAAAGGAGCCCATCCCTCTGATGTGCTCTGCGGGCTGCCAGTGGTCTTGTGCATAGGTGATCACACGTGATCGTGATGCACTGAGGCCATTTCTGGCGGAGGATTCCGGGGAACCCTGCCGGAACCTTTTTCTATGATTTATAGCCCATAGGTTACAATGGGCTACCGCAATAAAAAGATTTACAGTAGCTGCAGGGAACAATATATGGAATACTTTGCATTCCCGATATTAATACATTGGGCAGCATCGCATCCCCCATAGAAACCTATGGGGGATGCGACTGCGGGCGGAAATAACCTGCTGTGATATCTCCTTTATACATAAAGGATTAAGCCTTAGGGGTGCCCGGGACACTTAAGACAGGGGAACTGGAACCGGATGTGTTGTCAGATCCGTTTGCATTCCATTAACCGGAAGTGACCTGTGTTGCGCTTTGTTGAATGCGGTTCACATGTATACTTTGGAGTTCCATTTACTGAAAACCATTGTAATAGTGTCCAATATAATTGAACACTATGTCTCCCTGTTCTGACAGCTGAGACACGCTGCCGCCGGACTGAGCGGCAGCGTGTCTCACTGACACCAGCTGGTGGGCGTATACGTATACGGCCCGCGGGCCGGAGGTTCCCCACCCCTGCTCTAGACCCAGTGCACTCATTACAGTACATAACCGGTTACAAAGGACCTAGGCAGGGAGGAGGAGAAGCTGGGATCCCTTGGTCACTTACAGCTCTCTCCCCACTTCTAGCTCTCCTCTGGTCATGAAGCTCCATCGGTAGCTCATAAAACCTGATACTCCTGTGCCTCTGCCTGCACTGGATACTGTCTTGCTCACATTCTTGCTGCCTAGTTCAGCTACTGCACAAGAAGGAGAGCTAGTGATGTCACTGTGCTCCGGCCAGGGGGCCCCAGGGTACAGTATGCCCTGCATCCCCCTCTTAATCTTGCTATGATGCCAGAAGGGCCCTGTGGTTACGGTCATGGGCAGCGGATACCCATTCTAAAAACAGATTAGTCACGCTTCCTTATGAGGGATCACTCCTCTTAGGCAATAATCTAGAAACCATGATTTAGAGGATGTCGGGTGGCAAATCCAGTGAGATTTCCACAGGATAAGCGTGGCAGATATTCAGGTTCATCTTCAAGACAGCAGTTTAGACAAGCCAGATTGTATAAACCAGGCAGTCATTATGAAGATAGAATTGAAAGTCAGTACGAAGAGAGGTATGGTTCTGGCATGACACACAGTCCTTATGTAGAGGATATAGAAGAGGTAATCAAAGGCAACGACTGCAGGTCCCCTTACATAAACACCTGTAGGGGGCAGAATTCCAGAATTCAGTGCTCAATGGGAGGAGAATGTCCGGGACAAATGGGTGCTGAATATCGTGTCAAAAGGTTATCGGCTAGAATTCTCAAAAATGCCAAGAAGGGACAGGTTTGTGGAGTCAAGAACGCTGCTCCTAAGTCAAGAGATGGTTGCTTTAACAGAAAGTCTGGAAACACTGTGTTCCTCAAGGGCAGTAGAAGTAGTTCCATCCTTAGAGAAAAAGAGCGGGTTCTATTCTCGTCTTTTTCTAGTGAAGAAGTCCAGAAAGATACTAGATTTGTAAGCTCTGAATCGGAGAATAAGAAAGAGAAGGTTTCATATTTAGACTTTGAAAACAATCCTGTTGGGGATAAATAGAGAATTTTTTTTGGCATCGAGATCTCAAGGATGCGTATTTCCATATTCCAATCAGAAAGGAAGACCGAAGGTTTCTAAGATTCAGTATATGAGGAGAACACTTCAATTTACATGTCATAAATTCGGTCTCGCATCAGAGAGAAATGGGTGACTATTTGGGCCTATCATGATGATCTACTTCTGGCAGGAGAATCAGGAGAAGTAATACAGGAAATGTTGGACCAGGCAGGCATTGACTTTCTTACAGTTGCACGGTTGGTTAATCAATTGAAACAAGAGCCAATTGAAGCCAAGGCAAGTTCTACAGTTTCTGGGTGTCCGCATAGATACCCTTCAGTATGTAGTCATGTGTTCAGAAGAGAGGCGTGTAAGAATTCAGAAGCTTGTCCTCTTCTTTCAGAAACGGGACAAAATACAGCTGCGTATAGAATTACGTCTGTTGAGAATTATGTTTTCCATGAAGATGATGCCGTGGGCAAGATGGAGAATGAGGACATTACAGTAGGACACCCTGAAGTATTCAAGAAAAAAAATACCTTTGCACCATCAAATAAGGTTGACGAAAAAAAACAGATAATCTCTGTCCTGGTGGAAGAATAATCAAAATTACGAGCAAGGGGTATCATTGCTGGAACCCCAGTTTTTGGTCTTAACAACAGATGCAAGTCTGACAGATTGGGGTGCTCATCTGTTGCAACAAAGCTGTCAGGGAAAGTGGTCACCAAGAGAGGCAGGATATTCGTCAAATCAACACGAAATGAGAGCGGTGTGAATGGCGATGCTCGAATCAGCTCAGAGGAAATCACCTAAAAGTCTTTTCCGACAATGCAGCAGTGGTGGCTTATTTAAATCACCAAGGAGGAACAAGAAGTCGGGCAATAATGATGGAAATATCGTAGACTTTGCAATGGGCAGAGGAACATTTGAAATCTCTGACGGCTCTACATGTCCCTGGCAGGGACAACGTGTTGGCAGATTATCTAAAATGAAATTAGTTCCAGTCTGGAGAGTTAGAGGGGCACCCCAGGCAAAAATTCATTTTAATGTGCAAAAAGAAGCCAAGGAAAGATGGAAAAATCTCCAAAAGGCATCAAATTACAGATTAGACATTCTTATAACATGTCAAAAAAAGTTTGATTTTATTTCCATCATTTACACTTTCAAAAGAACAGAAAACAAAAAATGGTGTCTTCAAAAGTTTTGGCAGCCTGCAGAGTTAATACCTTGTACTGCCCCCTTTGGACAGCTGAGACCTGGCAGTGTCATGGATTGTTCTCAATCATCGCCTGGAAAGACCAGGTGATGTCAATCTCAAAGGTTTTAAAAGCCCAGACTCATCTGACCTTGCTCCAACAATCGGCACCATGGGTTCCTCTAAGCAGTTGTGTAGAACACTGAAACTGAGAATAGTTGACGCTCACAAAGCAGGAGAAGGCTATAAGAAGATAGCAAAGCATTATCAGATGCCCATATCCTCTGTTCGGAATGTAATTAAGAAATGGCAGTCATCAGGAACAGTGGAAGTTAAAGCAAGATCTGGAAGACCAAGAAAAATATCAGACAGAACAGCTCGCAGGATTGTGAGAAAAGCAAGTCAAAATCCACGTTTGACTGCACGATCCCTCTAGGAAGATCTGGCAGACACTGGAGTTGTGGTACACTATTCCACTTTAAAGATATACTTGTACAAATATGGTCTTCATGGAAGAGTCATCAGAAGAAAACCTCTTCTACGTTCTCACCACAAAAATCAGCGTTTGAAGTTTGCAAGTGAACATATAGACAAGCCTGATGCATTTTGGAATAAAGTTCTGTGGACCGATGAGGTTAAAATAGAACTTTTTTGGCCGGAATGAGCAAAGGTACGTTTGGAGAAGGAAGGGCACAGAATTTAATGAAAAGAACCTCTGTCCAAATGTTAAGCATGGGGGTGGATCAATCATGCTTTGGGGTTGTATTGCAGCCAGTGGCACAGGGAACATTTCACGAGTAGAAGGAAAAATGGATTCAATAAGATTCCAGCAAATTTTGGACGCTAACTTAATGCCATCTGTGAAAAAGCTGAAGTTAAAGAGAGGCTGGCTTCTACAAATGGATAATGATCCTAAACACACCTGAAAATCCACGGTGGATTACATCAAGAGGCGTAAACTGAAGATTTTGCCATGGCCTTCACAATCTCCTGACCTCAACATAATTGAAAATCTATGGATAGACCGTAAAAGAGCAGTGCGTCACAGACAGCCCAGGAATCTCAAAGAACTGGAAGACTTTTGTAAGGAAGAATGGGCGAAGATACCTCAAACAAGAATTGAAAGACTCTTGGCTGGCTACAAAAAGCGTTTACAAGCTGTGATACTTGCCAAAGGGGGCAGTACAAGGTATTAACTCTGCAGGGTGCCAAAACTTTTGCAGACGCCATTTTTTGTTTTCTGTTCTTTTGAAAGTGTAAATGATGGAAATAAAATCAAACTTTTTTTTGACATGTTATAAGAATGTCTAATCTGTAATTTGATGCCTTTTGGAGATTTTTCCATCTTTCCTTGCCTTCTTTTTGCACATTAAAATGAATTTTTGCCTGGGGTGCCCAAACTTTCAATCCCCACTGTAAATATTCCAAATCATAGTTGAAAATTTCGGGCAACCAGAGATCTCATGGCTACCAATCTGAATACAAAGCTTCCTCATTTCTTTTCAAGGTATTATCTTCCAATGTCAGAGTTCAAGCTGGGATATGTGTTCCCACCCTTTCCACTAATAGCCAGAACATTGAAGAAGATCAGAGAGGAGATAGTGGAGGTGATTATAATAATCCCTTATTGGCCAAGAAGGACTTGGTTCCCAACATTTCAGAGGATGGGAATGTTGCTGGTGGTGCCGGAGCTATTACATCAGGGACCTCTGGAATACCCAAATCCGCAGAATCTTCAATTTATGGAATGAAAATTGAGCAGAATTTACTGAGGAAGAAGGGTCTGTCTGAGTCGGTGATACAGCTACTTACAGGCCAGGAAGAAGGTTTCTTCGGATATTTATTACAGGATTTGGAGAACCTTTATCGCTTGGGCGAAAGATAGATTTGATGTATTGAATGCTAAAACAGCTCAAGTTTTGTGTAAAGAAGGGGTTGTGATTCTGCACTGGCCTGGAATAAATTAGAGTACAATAAGTAGAGAGATCAAAAGTGGACAATAAATGTTAGATAAATTTGTGTTATATGTCCATTTGGTGTTTTTTTTTTTTTTTTTTTTTTTAGCCTGCAGTGCTTTGGTTGCCAATTTTATTTTTTAGGCGAAGAAATAATAATAGTTAAGTTTAAATCTATTGTTTAATATCATCTTGGATTGATACTACAAAGAGTGCATCCAAACAAGAGTCGTCTTTCTCTTTTCTTGGCATTTACAGCTCAAGTTTTGCAGTTTCTTCATGACTGTTTTGTCAATGGTTTGGCGGTTTCAACGTTAAAAGTGCAGATATCGGCTCTGAGCGTTTTGTTAGACAGAAAATTATTTGAGGACGATTTAATAAAGAAATTCTGTCAAACCGCAAGAAGAATAAGGCCACAAATTAGATCAATAGTGCTACCTTGGGATCTAAATCTAATATTGAACGCTTTGATGGAACATCCGTTTGAGCCATTACAAGAAATCGGTATGAAGTTTCTGACATGGAAAGTGGTTTTCCTTGGGGCTGTTACATCGGCAAGAAGAGTTGGAGAAATGCAAGCGCTTTGGGCGGAGAGACCATATTTGAAAGTTCTGTCTGATAGGATTGTTCTAAGGACAAATCAGTCTTTTCTATCAAAGGTCGTGTCAACATTTCACGTTAATCAAGAGATCATTTTGCCATCTTTTTTTGTCCTCAGCCAAAGCATGAAGAAGAGGAAAGATTGCATGCACTGGATCTTGTAAGAGCAATTACTATTTATTTGGAAAGAGTCAAAGAATTCAGGAAGGAAAAATGTTTATTCCTAGTACCTGTTGAATCTCGGAAAGGTTGTACACCAACGAAAAAAACCATTGTAAAATGGATTAGAGAAGTAAGCACATTTGTGTACCAGAAGGATGGCCGGTGGCGGGGGTTGTTCATAGTGGAGTGCTGTGAATACTGAGCAGCGGGTGGTCAGGCAGGTGTGTAGGTGGGTGGGCAAGGAAAGCTGTGTATGCAGGCAGGAACTGGAAGATGTGTATGCAGGCGGGTGGGCTGGCAGGGTGGTGAGACACGGCGGCTGTGACCTATGATATCACACTGCCGCGTCTTCAAGGCATACATCACAACCGGAGCACGACTGATCCTCTAAGAAGAGCCTGGGCCAACAGTTCACTCTGAAGGTGCAGGAAGCTGCTCTGGCTCCGCGGCACACCTTGCAGATGGTCGCGGCACACTGGTCGAAAAAGCATGTACTAGATAATAGCAGAGACAGTCAGAAAGACAGGGAGGAAGAGGAGGGACACGCTTATATATCCATGGTGGGCGGGTACTAGAAGAAAAAACCTATCTACGCTGAGGAAATGGGTCATTAACCCATAGTAGGGCTGCTATGAAGTACTTCAATGACATGGAATTATCGTAAGTATAATTCACTGTTTTTTGTTGTTTTTTGCATATGCTTCTCTATATAATTGTATTTGAATTGATAAATGTGACTAGTATGTATTACAGGTTGAGTATCCCTTATCCAAAATTCAAAATCCCACATGTTTTGTTCCCCTACTGAGAGAGTTCTATCTATCTATCTATCTATCTATCTATCTATCTATCTATCTATCTATCTATCTATCTATCTATCTATCTATCTATCTATCTATCATGTATATGTCTATCTCAGTAGGGAACCCAAAAATATGGGATTTTGGATAAGGGTTACTCAACCTGTAAAATAGCACTGTCTAGGCAGACAGACTCTTATGCATTTGATTTTTCATTACAGTGATAGATTGAAGGAATAATAACACTACAGGACACCTGCATGTTAAATCTTTCGTATGATTGTGTGCATATAAAATTAACTATTATTAGTGCAGCAAGTGAGTCCATCACTGGTGGGGGCAGTTTAAGAGGGGAGGGGCAGTGTGCAGCCTCTGTGCTGGCCCCCTCCTGTCTCACCAGCACCTTCTACAAGTAGACTCTGGCACTCTAATTTCCTACTGAGCATGTACAAAGCTGTGTGAAAATGGCGGTGGTGGAAGACTCTGTGAAGAGGTAACTATAGTAGACGAGTGCAGGGTGAGTTGTGTGCATTGCATACAGTACATATGCCCATGATCACCACCTACCTCTGAGTGTTATCTGTTTGCTTGGTAGAACTGCCTTTTGGAATTCATTTTTTTCTCTAGAAAAACCAATTGTGCTGTTAGTTGCCAGCCCACCAGCAGCCATGCGCTGTAATGCAGATACAGACCTGGCATTTCAGCAATTAATTAATAATGTGAGCAAAATCACTAGACATTGCCAGAATGCTTTACACTCAAAATCATGAATTTACTAAAGGACTTGGGCCTAATTCAGACCTGATCACAACAGCAAATGTGTTAGCTAATGGGCAAAACCATGTCAGTGCGGGTTGAGCAGACATAACATGTGCAGAGAGTGTTAGATTTGGGTGGGGTGTGTTCAAACTGAAATCTAAAATTGCAGTGTAAAAATAAAGAGCCAGTATTTACCCTGCACAGAAACAATATAACCCACCCAAATCTAACTCTCTCTGCACATGTTATTTCTCTGACGTCCTAGTGGATGCTGGGAACTCCGTAAGGACCATGGGGAATAGCGGCTCCGCAGGAGACTGGGCACATCTAAAGAAAGCTTTAGGACTAACTGGTGTGCACTGGCTCCTCCCCCTATGACCCTCCTCCAAGCCTCAGTTAGATTTCTGTGCCCGACGAGAAGGGTGCACACTAGGGGCTCTCCTGAGCTTCTTAGTGAAAGTTTTAGTTTAGGTTTGTTATTTTCAGTGAGACCTGCTGGCAACAGGCTCACTGCATCGAGGGACTAAGGGGAGAAGAAGCGAACTCACCTAAGTGGATTGGGCTTCTTGGCTACTGGACATTAGCTCCAGAGGGACGATCACAGGCCCAGCCTGGATGGGTCCCGGAGCCGCGCCGCCGGCCCCCTTACAGAGCCAGAAGAGCGAAGAGGTCCGGAAAAATCGGCGGCAGAAGACGTTCCTGTCTTCAATAAGGTAGCGCACAGCACTGCAGCTGTGCGCCATTGCTCTCAGCACACTTCATACTCCGGTCACTGAGGGTGCAGGGCGCTGGGGGGGGCGCCCTGAGACGCAATAAAACATGATAAAAATACCTTACATGGCAAAAAATGCATCACATATAGCTCCTGGGCTATATGGATGCATTTAACCCCTGCCAGAATATACAGAAAAACGGGAGATAAGGCCGCCGAAAAGGGGGCGGAGCCTATCTCCTCAGCACACTGGCGCCATTTTCCCTCACAGCTCAGTTGGAGGGAAGCTCCCTGGCTCTTCCCTGCAGTCACTACACTACAGAAAGGGTTAAAAAAAGAGAGGGGGGCACAAATTAGGCGCAGTATTAAAACATACAGCAGCTATAAGGGGAAAAACACTTATATAAGGTTATCCCTGTATATATATATATATATATATATATATATATATATATATATATATATATATATATATATAGCGCTCTGGTGTGTGCTGGCATACTCTCCCTCTGTCTCCCCAAAGGGCTAGTGGGGTCCTGTCCTCTATCAGAGCATTCCCTGTGTGTGTGCTGTGTGTCGGTACGTTTGTGTCGACATGTATGAGGAGAAAAATGATGTGGAGACGGAGCAGAGTGTCTGTAACAGTGATGTCACCCCCTAGGGGGTCGACACCTGAGTGGATGTACTGTTGAAAATTACGTGACAGTGTCAGCTCTATATAAAAAAAAGTTGACATGAGACAGCCGGCTACTCAGCTTGTGCCTGTCCAGACGTCTCATAGGCCGTCAGGGGCTCTAAAGCGCCCGTTACCTCAGATGGCAGATACAGACGCCGACACGGATACTGACTCCTGTGTCGACGGTGAAGAGACAACCGTGATTTCCAGTAGGGCCACACGTTACATGATTGAGACAATGGAAAATGTTTTATACATTTCTGATAATACGAGTACCACCAAAAAGGGGTATTATGTTCAGTGAGGGAAAAACTACCTGTAGTTTTCCTGAATCTGAGAAATAAAATGAGGTGTGTGATGATGCGTGGGTTTCCCCCCGATAACAATTGATAATTTCTTAAAAAGTATACCCTTTCCCGCCAGAGGTTAGGGTGCGTTGGGAAACACCCCCTAGGGGGGATAAGGCGCTCACACGCTTGTAAGAACAAGGGCTCTACCCTCTCATGAGATGGCCGCCCTTAAGGATCCTGCTGATAGAAAGCAGGAGGGTATCCAAAAATGTATTTACACACATACTGGTGTTATACTGCGACCAGCAATCGCCTCAGCCTGGAGGTGCAGTGCTGGGTTGGCATGGTCGGATTCCCTGACTGGAAATATTGATATCCTAGATAAGGATAGTATATTATTGCCTATAGAGCATTTAAAAGATGCATTTCTATATATGCATGATGCACAGCGGAATATTTGCTGACTGGCATCAAGTATAAGTGCGTTGTCCAATTCTACCAGTAAAATGGTCAGGTGATGCGGATTCCAAACGGCATTTGAAAGTATTGCCTTTGAAAGGGGACATTTGGGGTCGGTCTTTTAGACCTGGTGGCCACGGCAACAACTGGGAAATCCACGTTGTACCCCAGGTCGCCCCTCAAAATAAGACGCCGTATTATCAGGCGCAGTCCTTTGTTGGCAAGCGGACAAAAAGTTCCTCTTTTCTGCTCGTGACAGAGGGAGAGGAAAAAGGCTGAAGAGATTAGCCAGTTCCCAGGAACAGAAACCCTTTCCCGCCTCTGCCAAGCCCTCAGTATGACGCTAGGGCTTTACAAGCTCAGGCACGATGGGGGCCCGTTCTCAATGAATTTCAGTGCGCAGTGGGCTCACTCGCAAGTAGACCCCTGGATCCTTCAGGTAATATCTCAGGGGTACATATTGGAATTCGAGACGTCTCCCCCTCACCGTTTCCAAAAGTCGGCTTTACCGACGTCTCCCTCTGACAGGGAGGCAGTTTTGGAAGCCATTCACAAGCTGTATTCCCAGCAGGTGATAATCAAGGTACCCCTCCTGCAACAGGGAACGGGGTACTATTCCACACTATTGTGGTACCGAAGCCAGACGGCTCGGTGAGACCGATTCTATATCTAAAATCTTTGAACACTTACATACAGAGGTTCAAATTCAAGATTGAGTCACTCAGAGCAGTGATTGCGAACCTGGAAGAAGGGGACTACATGATGTCTCGGGACATCAAGGATGCTTACCTTCATGTCAAAATTTACCCTTCTCACCAAGGGTACCTCAGGTTATGGTACAGAACTGTCACTATCAGTTCAGACGCTGTCGTAGGGATGGTCCACGGCACCCCGGGTCTTTACCAAGGTAATGGCCGAAATGATATCCCTTCGAAGGAAGAGAATTTTAGTTATCCCTTACTTGGACGATTCCCTGATAAGGGTAAGATCCAGGGAACAGTTGGAAGTCGGTGTAGCACTATCTCAGGTAGTGTTGCGGCAGCACGATTGGATTCTCAATATTCCAAAATCGCAGCTGGTTCCGACGACTTGTCTTCTGTTTCCTAGGGATGATCCTGGACACAGTCCAGAAAAAGGTGTTTCTCCCGGAAGAGAAAGCCAGGGAGTTATCCGAGCTAGTCAGGAACCTCCTAAAACCGAACCAAGTCTCAGTGCATCAATGCACAAGGGTTCTGGGTAAAAATGGTGGCTTCCTACGAAGCAATCCCATTCGTTAGATTCCACGCAAGAACTTTCCAGTGGAACCTACTGGACAAATGGTCCGGGTCGCATTTTCAGATGCATCAGCGGATAACCCGGTCACCAAGGACAAGGGTATCCATCCTGTGGTGGTTGCAGAGTGCTCCTCTTCTAGAGGGCCGCAGATTCGGCATTCAGGACTGGGTCCTGGTGACCACGGATGCCAGCCTGCGAGGCTGGGGAGCAGTCACACAGGGAAGGAATATCCAGGGCTTAGGGTCAAGCCTGGATACATCACTTCACATAAATATCCTGAAGCTAAGGGCCATTTACAATGCTCTAAGCTTAGCAAGACCTCTGCTTCAAGGTCAGCCGGTGTTGATCCAGTCGGACAACATCATGGCAGTCACCCACGTAAACAGACAGGGTGGCACAAGAAGCAGGAGGGCAATGGCAGAAGCTGCAGGGATTCTTCGCTGGGCGGAAAATCATGTGATAGCACTGTCAACAGTATTCATTCCGGGAGTGGACAACTGGGAAGCAGACTTCCTCAGCACGACCTCCACCCGGGAGAGTGGGGACTTCACCCAGAAGTCGTCCACATGATTAAAAAACTCGACAGGTATTGCGCCAGGTCAAGAGACCCTCAGGCAGTAGTTGTAGACGCTCTGTAACACCATGGGTGTACCAGTCAGTGTATGTGTTCCCTCCTCTGCCTCTCATACCCAAGGTACTGAGATTGATAAGATGGAGAGGAGAAAGCACTATATTCGTGGCTCCGGATTGGCCAAGAAGGACTTGGTAACCGGAACTTCAAGAGATGCTCACGGAGGATCCGTGGCCTCTACCTCTAAGAAGGGACCTGCTCCAGCAAGGACCCTGTCTGTTCCAAGACTTACCGCTGCTGCGTTTGACGGCATGCCGGTTGAACACCGGATCCTGAAGGAAAAAAGGCATTCCGGATGAAGTCATCCATATCCTGATCTAAAGCCAGGAAGGATGTAACCGCAAAAACATTATCACCGCAATTGGCGAAAATATGTTGCGTAGTGCGAGGCCAGTAAGGCCCGACGGGGGAAATTCAACTGGGTCGATTCCTACATTTCCTGCAAACAGGAGTGTCTATGGGCCTTGAAATTGGGGTCCATTAAGGTTCAGATTTCGGCCCTGTCAATTTTCTTCCAAAAAAGAACTAGCTTCAGTCCCTGAAGTTTAGACGTTTGTAAAAGGGGTACTGCATATACAGCCTCCTTTTGTGCCTCCAGTGGCAAATTTGGGATCTCAATGTAGTTTGGGTTCCAAAAGTCACATTGGTTTGAACCACTTAAATCTGTGGAGTTAAAATATCTCACATGGAAAGTGGTCATGCTGTTGGCCCTGGCCTGGGCCAGGCACGTGTCTGAATTGGCGGCTTTATCCTGTAAAAGCCCTTATCTGATTTTCCATTCGGACAGGGCGGAATTGAGGACTCGTCCTCAGTTTCTCCCTAAGGTGGTTCCAGCGTTTTCACCTGAACCAACCTATTGTGGTGCCTGCGGCTACTAGGGACTTGGAGGAATCCAAGTTGCTGGATGTTGTCAGGGCCCTGAAAATATGTTTCCAGGACGGCTGGAGTCAGGAAATCTGACTCGCTGTTTATCCTGTATGCACCCAACAAGCTGGGTGCTCCTGCTTCTAAGCAGACTATTGCTCGTTGGATTTGTAGTACAATTCAGCTTGCACATTCTGTGGCAGGCCTGCCACAGCTAAAATCTGTAAAAGCCCGTTCCACAAGGGAAGTGGGCTCATCTTGGGCGGCTGCCCGAGGGGTCTCGGCTTTACAACTTTGCCGAGCAGCTACTTGGTCAGGGGCAAACACGTTTGCTAAATTCTACAAATTTGATACCCTGGCTGAGGAGGACCTGGAGTTCTCTCATTCGGTGCTGCAGAGTCATCCGCACTCTCCCGCCCGTTTGGGAGCTTTGGTATAATCCCCATGGTCCTTACGGAGTTCCCAGCATCCACTAGGACGTCGGAGAAAATAAGAATTTACTTACCGATAATTCTATTTCTCGTAGTCCGTAGTGGATGCTGGGCGCCCATCCCAAGTGCGGATTGTCTGCAATACTTGTACATAGTTATTGTTACAAAAATCGGGTTATTATTGTTGGGAGCCATCTTTTCAGAGGCTCCTCTGTTATCATACTGTTAACTGGGTTCAGATCACAAGTTATACGGTGTGATTGGTGTGGCTGGTATGAGTCTTACCCGGGATTCAAAATCCTTCCTTATTGTGTACGCTCGTCCGGGCACAGTATCCTAACTGAGGCTTGGAGGAGGGTCATAGGGGGAGGAGCCAGTGCACACCAGTTAGTCCTAAAGCTTTCTTTAGATGTGCCCAGTCTCCTGCGGAGCCGCTATTCCCCATGGTCCTTACGGAGTTCCCAGCATCCACTACGGACTACGAGAAATAGAATTATCGGTAAGTAAATTCTTATTATCTGCCCCCCTGCAGTGCACATGGTTTTTCCCATTAGGGAATTTGTTGCTGCGATCAGGTCTGAATTAGGCCCTTTTTGGTCTGTCTATTTTGATCCAATGGTGACACTCATTGGTCTGTGTCATGTGTGATGTCAGTCAGATTGCCCCGTTTACAATAACTCTACAGACAAACAGTATGAATCCACTGACAGTCTGTAGCAGAATCAAACCACCGTACAATCAGTATGATCTATGGAGGCTTAGGTGTGTTAAAGTGTAGTATAAAAAAAAAAAGGGTTGCACTTTAGAAAAATTATTTGCTTCAACGTTTCGGAGCCTTGCTCCTTTATCAAAATCAAATGATACAAATGTCAAATACAGACACATATAGTGCTTACCACCTCCGTGTTCAATTGCCGCGGCCAGCTCTCGCTCAAGGTCCTGGTGACGTCATCAGCACACGTCCGTGCAGATAGTCCGGGAACCTCCTGGGGGCGTGGTCGGATGACATATACCCTCTCACTGCAGGGATCCCTAGATGTCACAGGTGCTAAGCAACGCCTATGCCACGGGACAACCCTGTTGAGAAGGATAGTGACATACCCATCACCATAATATAACTAATCATAGTTATATCTAAACAGTACAATAACTCCAAAGCATGATGACTGGCAGGGATTAAGTGTCTATCAATAGGGTGCATCCATTATAACCTATGCAATTTCAAATATATAATACTATAATCCTAGGGATACATCTGGCCATTTAAATCTACATTATATTAAACAAATACTGCCTGATGGAAAAAGTACACCCTATGAAGTAATACGGTCTGCCAAAATGTGCGATATATTGTCCAATAACCATCTATAGATATGTAATGAATCATAAAAAGGATGAATAATAAATAATTTCATTGACACCAGGGGTTTAATCATCTGTAGGGTAGAGATCCACTTTGTCTCACGTTGGAGTAAAATGCGACCCCTATCGCCACCTCTCAGACTGGGAGATACCCAATCAATCATTTTGTATCTCATTGATGACAAAGGACGCTGATGTTCTTTAAAATTTCTAGCAACGGTTTGTTCGGATCCTTTTCCTTCCAATGCTGGAAGGTGCATCGCTATCCATTCTTTTAATTGCCTTATGGTTTTTCTCACATAGAGTTTACCGCAGGGACATCTTATGTAGTATACAACATATTTGCTGGTGCAAGTTAAGGAATATTTGATGAAAAACTTTTTACCTGTCATAAGATGAAAAAACATGTTTCCAGACCACAAGTGGTGCAACCCGTGCATTTGTAGTTGCCAGGTTTACGAGTCAGGAAGTGTGCAGGTGTAGATACATGGGTTGATATGTTGTTATGAACTACGACATCTTTAGTGTTTCTGCCACTTCGATAGGATGGTATAATAGCTGTTCCTTTCAATGCAGGTAAGCTCTTATCCTCGGTTACAATGGGCCAAGACCTCAGATAATTGGTCACTCACTGTTGTGAATTCCTGGTACCAAATAACCAATGCGTGGTTTGCGTTGCGTGAATGATAACCCCCAAACGGACAAAATTTGAATTGCCCTTCCAGTGTGTAGAGTTTAATAAACTACAAAAATGGTCCTGTCACTTTTTACCGTATCTGCTATGGGTGCTCCTCGGGTAACGCCAAGAATCATGGATTAATATTTACTTACATTAAGATGTTTCAGACTAACATGTCTATAGATTTACCAAAGTTTTAACACTCATTTATATTTACAACCGTGAAAATCAGAAACTCACGTGCGAAAAACGGGTAGAACAGCTAGTTCTGTATAAATTGCAGTGGAGTCTTTTTCATAATCTCACTGACCGCGGTCTGTCTCTCTCTTGTCCCTGTGCAGGTCCTGGTGAACACAGTGTGCTGCTTGTTGATGCTTGTTGCAAAACTAATTCAGCATGTGGTGTTTGGTCCGTTACGTGTCAGTGAGAGACAGGTGAGTACAATTACCAACCATTTTCTAACTGTGGGCAACAGTCTGTTATGGGAAACCGTGCACTACATACTCAATGGGGGATCAGTATGATATCCTGGCTGTCGGAATCCTGGCGGTCAGGAGACCGACGCCGGGATCCCGACAGCCGGAATACCGCTGGCAAGCGCAGCCAGTGTGTACGCGGCTTTAGAAAGCAAATAACGGAAATTGAGAGCAAATATTTTTACATTCTTCTTGTTGCTCAGTGACTGTTTGGGCAGTCATTTATTTTGAGAAATGTGTAGGTCATTTTCTTTTTTTTTTTTCTTATTAACTTTTACATTTTTTGTTTGGATTGTGCAGTTTTTAAATTGGTGTTTGTGCAGATGGTTTGGTAAAGACTATCTATCACTTGCTCTCCATGTATTTTTAGCATCTGAAAGACAAGTTTTGGAACTTCATCTTCTACAAGTTCATCTTCATCTTCGGAGTACTGAATGTCCAGCATGTGGAAGAGGTGGTGCTGTGGTTTCTCTGGTTTGCTGGCCTGGTCTTCCTCCTCCTTATGGTGCAGCTCTGTAGAGACCGATTTGAATATGTACGTATAATAGGACATGTACTGTGGCGAGATTCCACCCTTTTGCTCTGTATCATGTTATTATATGTACCACAAAACCCAACATGTACAGTTAATGTACTATTTTACTTACTTGTACGTGCCTAATGTGATCATGTACTTAATGTGTCCCCAGCTCTCCTTCTCTCCCACCACCCCAATGAGCTGCCACATCCGTGTTTTAGTTCTTCTGTTCACCATGCTTGTGGTCTGCTGCGGGCTGGCCGTGCTGTGTGTGTTCGCTGGATATGAACACGGGATGCACACACTGGCATTCATGGCTGCTGAGGTTAGTACAGTAATCTGTGTTAGACACACATATATATGTAGACCTCGCAAAGAATGGAGAAAGGGTGCACCAATTGTAGTCTGTTTGATGAAGGTCCACAATCAGTGCACTGCTTCATTGAAATGTCAATCCCTTGTAAAGCCATTCAATGTACTGCTTCCCAGGAAAATGCAATTTCTCTGGCATCCATAAGGGATACTGGGGTTTACTTAATACGATGGGGTATAGAAGGGGTCCAAAGGAGCCGGTGCACTTTGAATTTCTTCCACTGGGTGTGCTGGCTCCTCCCCTCTATGCCCCCTCCCACAGGCAGTTTAGAAAAAAGTGCCCTCAGGAGAGTATGCACACTCTGGGCGCTCCAGAGGATTTTTCTTCTGTTTCTCTTAAACTTTATTTCTCTAACATCCTAGTGGATGCTGGGGACTCCGTAAGGAACATGGGGATAGACGGGCTCCGCAGGAGACATGGGCACTTTAAGAAAGAATTTAGGTTCTGGTGTGCACTGGCTCCTCCCTCCATGCCCCTCCTCCAGACCTGTTTGATACTGTGCCCAGACGAGCCTGGTGCTTTTCAGTGAGCACTCCTGAGTTCGCTGAGAGAAAGTATTTTGTTAGGTTTTTTATTTTCAGGGAGCTCTGCTGGCAACAGACTCCCTGCATCGTGGGACAGAGGGGAGAGAAGCAGCCCTACTCTCAGAAGCTAGGTCCTGCTTCTTAGGCTACTGGACACCATTAGCTCCAGAGGGATCGTACGCAGGATCTCACCCTCGCCGTCCGATCCCAGAGCCGCGCCGCCGTCCCCCTCGCAGAGCCGGAAGACAGAAGCCAGGTGAGTATGAGATGCAAGAAGTCTTCAAATCGGCGGCAGAAGACTCCATTCTTCACTGAGGTAACGCACAGCACTGCAGCTGTGCGCCATTGCTCCCACACACCTCACATACTCCGGTCACTGTAAGGGTGCAGGGAGGGCGCCCTGGGCAGCATTTGGATCCTCTTTTTGGCAAAAGTAAACATATATACAGTTGGACACTGTATATATGTATGAGCCCCCGCCAAGAAAATGCATATTTAAGCGGGACAGAAGCCCGCCGTCGAGGGAGCAGGGCTTCTTCCTCAGCACTCACCAGCGTCATTTTTTTCTCCACAGCTCCGCTGAGAGGAAGCTCCCCAGGCTCTCCCCTGCAGATTCACGGTAGAAGAGGGTAAAAAGAGAGGGGGGGGGGCACATAAATTAGGCGCAAAAACACAATATAAACAGCAGCTACTGGGTTAACATTAAGTTACTGTGTTATCCCTGGGTTATAGCGCTGGGGTGTGTGCTGGCATACTCTCTCTCTGTCTCTCCAAAGGGCCTTGTGGGGGAACTGTCTTCAAAAAGGGCATTCCCTGTGTGTGTGGTGTGTCGGTACGCTTGTGTCGACATGTCTGATGAGGAAGGCTATGTGGAAGCAGAACGGGAGCAAGTGAATGTGGTGTCTCCGCCGATTGGATGGATATGTGGAAGGTTTTAAATGATAATGTTAATTCCTTGCATAAGAGGTTAGATAAAGCTGAAGCCTCAGGACAGTCAGGGTCCCAACCCGTGCCTGATCCTATGTCGCAGAGGCCGTCAGGGTCTCAGAAGCGCCCACTATCCCAAATTGTTGACACAGATACCGACATGGATTCTGACTCCAGTGTCGATGACGATGATGCAAAGTTACAGCCAAAGTTGGCTAAATCACTCCGATAATAAGAATTTACTTACCGATAATTCTATTTCTCATAGTCCGTAGTGGATGCTGGGAACTCCGTAAGGACCATGGGGAATAGCGGCTCCGCAGGAGACTGGGCACAAATAGAAAGCTTTAGTACTACCTGGTGTGCACTGGCTCCTCCCCCTATGACCCTCCTCCAAGCCTCAGTTAGGATACTGTGCCCGGACGAGCGTACACAATAAGGAAGGATTTTGAATCCCGGGTAAGACTCATACCAGCCACACCAATCACACCGTATAACTTGTGATCTGAACCCAGTTAACAGTATGATAAACAGAGGAGCCTCTAGAAAAGATGGCTCACTACAACAATAACCCAATTTAGTTAACAATAACTATGTACAAGTATTGCAGACAATCCGCACTTGGGATGGGCGCCCAGCATCCACTACGGACTATGAGAAATAGAATTATCGGTAAGTAAATTCTTATTTTCTCTGACGTCCTAGTGGATGCTGGGAACTCCGTAAGGACCATGGGGATTATACCAAAGCTCCCAAATGGGCGGGAGAGTGCGGATGACTCTGCAGCACCGAATGAGAGAACTCCAGGTCCTCCTCAGCCAGGGTATCAAATTTGTAGAATTTAGCAAACGTATTTGCCCCTGACCAAGTAGCTGCTCGGCAAAGTTGTAAAGCCGAGACCCCTCGGGCGGCCGCCCAAGATGAGCCCACTTTCCGTGTGGAATGGGCTTTTACAAATTTTGGCTGTGGCAGGCCTGCCACAGAATGTGCAAGCTGAATTGTACTACAAATCCAACGAGCAATAGTCTGCTTAGAAGCAGGAGCACCCAGCTTGTTGGGTGCATACAGGATAAACAGCGAGTCAGATTTTCTGACTCCAGCCGTCCTGGAAACGTATATTTTCAGGGCCCTGACTACGTCCAGTAACTTGGAGTCCTCCAAGTCCCTAGTAGCCGCAGGTACCACAATAGGCTGGTTCAGGTGAAACGCTGAAACCACCTTAGGGAGAAATTGAGGACGAGTCCTCAATTCTGCCCTGTCCGTATGAAAAATTAGGTAAGGGCTTTTATAGGATAAAGCCGCCATTTCTGACACGCGCCTGGCTGAAGCCAGGGCCAATAGCATTACCACTTTCCATGTGAGATACTTTAAGTCCACAGTGGTGAGTGGTTCAAACCAATGTGATTTTAGGAACCCCAAAACCACATTGAGATCCCAAGGTGCCACTGGAGGCACAAAAGGAGGCTGTATATGCAGCACCCCTTTGACAAACGTCTGAACTTCAGGAACCTGAAGCCAGTTCTTTTTGGAAGAAGATCGACAGGGCCGAAATTTGAACCTTAATGGACCCTAATTTTAGGCCCACAGACAGTCCTGTTTGCAGGAAATGCAGGAAACGACCCAGTTGAAATTCCTCTGTAGGGGCCTTCCTGGCCTCGCACCACGCAACATATTTACGCCAAATACGGTGATAATGCTGCACGGTTACATCCTTCCTGGCTTTTATCAGGATAGGGATGACCTCATCCGGAATGCCTTTTTCCTTCAGGATCCGGCGTTCAACCGCCATGCCGTCAAACGCCGCCGCGGTAAGTCTTGGAACAGACAGGGCCCCTGCTGGAGCAGGTCCCTTCGTAGAGGTAGAGGCCACGGGTCCTCCGTGAGCATCTCTTGAAGTTCCGGGTACCAAGTCCTTCTTGGCCAATCCGGAGCCACGAGTATAGTCCTTACTCCTCTCCTTCTTATGATTCTCAGTACCTTGGGTATGAGAGGCAGAGGAGGGAACACATACACTGACTGGTACACCCACGGTGTTACCAGAGCGTCTACAGCTATTGCCTGAGGGTCCCGTGACCTGGCGCAATACCTGTCTAGTTTTTTGTTGAGGCGTGACGCCATCATGTCCACCTTTGGTTTTTCCCAACGGTTCACAATCATGTGGAAGACTTCTGGGTGAAGTCCCCACTCCCCCGGGTGGAGGTCTTGCCTGCTGAGGAAGTCTGCTTCCCAGTTGTCCACTCCCGGAATGAACACTGCTGACAGTGCTATCACATGATTTTCCGCCCAGCGAAGAATCCTTGCAACTTCTGCCATTGCCCTCCTGCTTCTTGTGCCGCCCTGTCTGTTTACGTGGGCGACTGCCGTGATGTTGTCTGACTGAATCAGCACCGGCTGACCTTGAAGCAGAAGTCGTGCTAGGCTTAGAGCATTGTAGATGGCCCTTAGCTCCAGGATATTTATGTGAAGTGACGTCTCCAGGCTTGACCACAAGCCCTGGAAATTTCTTCCTTGTGTGACTGCTCCCCAGCCTCTCAGGCTGGCATCCGTAGTCACCAGGACCCAGTCCTGAATGCCGAATCTGCTGCCCTCTAGAAGATGAGCCCTCTGCAACCACCACAGAAGAGACACCCTTGTCCTTGGAGACAGGGTTATCCGCTGATGCATCTGAAGATGCGATCCGGACCATTTGTCCAGCAGATCCCACTGGCTGGAACGTTCTTGCGTGGAATCTGCCGAATGGAATCGCTTCGTAGGAAGCTACCATCTTTCCCAAGACTCTTGTGCATTGATGCACTGAGACTTGCCCCGGTTTCAGGAGGTTTCTGACCAGTTCGGATAACTCCCTGGCTTTCTCCTCCGGAAGGAACACCTTTTTCTGGACTGTGTCCAGAATCATCCCTAGGAACAGAAGACGTGTTGTCGGAACCAACTGCGATTTTGGGATATTTAGAATCCAGCCGTGCTGCCGTAGCACTACCTGAGATAGGGCTACTCCGACTACTAACTGTTCTCTGGATCTTGCTCTTATCAGGAGATCGTCCAAGTAAGGGATAATTAAAACGCCTTTTCTTCGAAGAAGAATCATCATTTCGGCCATTTCCTTGGTAAAGACCCGAGGTGCCGTGGATAATCCAAACGGCAGCGTCTGAAACTGATAGTGACAGTTTTGTACTACAAACCTGAGGTACCCTTGATGAGAAGGGTAAATGGGGACATGGAGGTAGGCATCTTTGATGTCCAGAGACACCATATAGTCCCCCTCTTCCAGGTTCGCGATCACTGCTCTGAGTGACTCCATCTTGAATTTGAACCTCTGTATGTAAGTGTTCAAAGACTTCAGATTTAAAATTGGTCTCACCGAGCCGTCCGGCTTCGGTACCACAAACAGCGTGGAATAATACCCCTTCCGTTGTTGCAGGAGGGGTACCTTGATTATCACCTGCTGGGAATACAGCTTGTGAACTGCCTCCAATACTGCCTCCCTGTCGGAGGGAGACGTTGGTAAAGCAGACTTCAGGAACCGGCGAGGGGGAGACGTCTCGAACTCCAATTTGTACCCCTGAGACACTACTTGCAGGATCCAGGGGTCCACTTGCGAGTGAGCCCACTGCGCGCTGAAATTCTTGAGACGGGCCCCCACCGTGCCTGAGTCCGCTTGTAAGGCCCCAGCGTCATGCTGAGGACTTGGCAGAAGCGGGGGAGGGCTTTTGTTCCTGGGAAGTGGCTGTCTGTTGCAGTCTTTTTCCCCTTCCTCTGCCCCGGGGCAGAAAAGAGGAACCTTTTGCCCGCTTGCCCTTATGGGGACGAAAGGACTGAGCCGGATAAGACGGCGTCTTCTTATGTTGAGAGGTTACCTGGGGTAAAAATGTGGATTTCCCAGCAGTTGCCGTGGCCACCAGGTCCGATAGACCGACCCCAAATAACTCCTCCCCTTTATAAGGCAATATTTCCATATGCCGTTTAGAGTCCGCATCACCTGACCACTGTCGCGTCCATAATCCTCTTCTGGCAGAAATGGACAGCGCACTCACTCTTGAAGCCAGAGTGGAAATATCCCTCTGTGCATCTCGCATATATAGAAATGCATCTTTTAAATGCTCTATAGTCAACATATATATTGTCCCTATCCAGGGTATCAATATTTTCAGTCAGGGAATCCGACCAAGCCACCCCAGCGCTGCACATCCAGGCTGAGGCGATTGCTGGTCGCAGTATAACACCAGTATGTGTGTATATACTTTTAAGGATATTCTCCAGTTTTCTGTCACCTGGTTCCTTGAGGGCGGCCGTATCAGGAGACGGTAACGCCACTTGTTTTGATAAGCGTGTGAGCGCTTTATCCACTCTAGGGGGTGTTTCCCAACGCGCCCTAAACTCTGGCGGGAAAGGGTATAATGCCAATAACTTTTTTGAAATTATCATTTTTTTATCGGGGGAAACCCACGCTTCATCACACACCTCATTTAATTCGTCTGATTCAGGAAAAACTACAGGTAGTTTTTTCACACCCCACATAATACCCTTTTTAGTGGTACTTGCAGTATCAGAAATGTTTAACACCTCTCTCATTGCCGTGATCATGTAACGTGTGGCCCTACTGGAAGTCACGTTTGTCTCCTCACCGTCGACACTGGAGTCAGTATCCGTGTCGACGTCAGTATCCACCACCTGAGGTAACGGCCTTTTTAGAGACCCTGATGGTTTTTGAGACGCCTGGACAGGGACCAGCTGATTAGTCGGCTGTCTCATGTCATCAACCGTCTTTTGTAAGGAGCTGACACTGTCACGTAAATCTTTCCATAAAGCCATCCACTCAGGTGTCGACTCCTTAGGGGGTGACATCTCTATTATAGGCAATTGCCCCGCCTCCACATCATTTTCCTCCTCATACATGTCGACACAAACGTACCGACACACAGCACACGCACAGGGAATGCTCTGATAGAGGACAGGACCCCACTA
Source organism: Pseudophryne corroboree (assembly GCF_028390025.1). Taxonomy (NCBI): domain Eukaryota; kingdom Metazoa; phylum Chordata; class Amphibia; order Anura; family Myobatrachidae; genus Pseudophryne; species Pseudophryne corroboree. The sequence goes on from NC_086454.1 coordinate 290,524,403, forward strand.
GCCCTTTGGGGAGACAGAGGGAGAGTATGCCAGCACACACCAGAGCGCTATATATAGATATAGGGACATCCTTATATAAGTGTTTCTCCCTTATAGCTGCTGTATTGTTAATCACCCGCCAATTAGTGCCCCCCTCTCTTTTTTACCCTGTTTCTGTAGTGCAGGACTGCAGGGGAGAGTCAGGGAGACGTCCTTCCAGCGGAGCTGTGAGGGAAAATGGCGCCTGTGTGCTGAGGAGATAGGCTCCGCCCCCTTCTCGGCGGCCTTTCTCCCGCTTTTTTGTGAAAATCTGGCAGGGGTTAAAATTCATCCATATAGCCCAGGAGCTATATGTGATGTATTTTTAGCCAGCCAAGGTGTTTCTATTGCTGCTCAGGGCGCCCCCCCCTAGCGCCCTGCACCCTCAGTGACCGGAGTGTGAAGTGTGCTGAGAAGCAATGGCGCACAGCTGCAGTGCTGTGCGCTACCTTGTGGAAGACAGGATGTCTTCTGCCGCCGATTTGCCGGACTCTTCTTACTTCTGGCTCTGTAAGGGGGCCGGCGGCGCGGCTCCGGGACCGAGCTCCAAGACTGGGCCTGTGAGCTGTCCCTCTGGAGCTAATGGTGTCCAGTAGCCAAGAAGCCCAATCCACTCTGCACGCAGGTGAGTTCGCTTCTTCTCCCCTTAGTCCCTCGATGCAGTGAGCCTGTTGCCAGCAGGTCTCACTGAAAATAAAAAACCTAAACTAAAACTTTCACTAAGAAGCTCAGGAGAGCCCCTAGTGTGCACCCTTCTCGTTCGGGCACAAAAATCTAACTGAGGCTTGGAGGAGGGTCATAGGGGGAGGAGCCAGTGCACACCAGGTAGTACTAAAGCTTTCTATTTGTGCCCAGTCTCCTGCGGAGCCGCTATTCCCCATGGTCCTTACGGAGTTCCCAGCATCCACTAGGACGTCAGAGAAATATGATTATAGCAATTAAGGATGTTTTGCACATCGCAGAGGAAACCCCTGTCCCTGACACAAGGGTTTATATGTATAAGGGAAAGAAACCTGAGGTAACTTTTCCCCCCTCACACGAACTGAATGTGTTATGTGAAAAAGCTTGGGAATCTCCAGATAAAAAAATGCAGATTTCCAAACGGATTCTTATGGCGTATCCTTTCCCGCCAAGGACAGGTTACGATGGGAATCCTGCCCTAGGGTGGACAAAGCTTTAACACGCTTATCCAAAAAGGTAGCCCTGCTATCCCAGGATACGGCTACCCTCAAGGATGCTGCTGATCGCAAACAGGAGGGTACCCTGAAGTCCATTTATACACATTCAGGTACCTTGCTCAGACCGGCAATCGCGTCGGCCTAGGTCTGTAGTGCAGTAGCGGCATGGACTGATACCTTATCAGAGGAGTTGGATACCCTAGATAGGGATACTGTTTTATTGACCCTGGGGCATCTTAAAGACGCTGTCATTTATATGAGAGATGCTCAAAGAGACATTAGTCTACTGGGTTCTAGAATAAATGCTATGTCAATTTCTGCCAGAAGGGTCCTGTGGACTCGGCATTCTGGAACTTTGGGCGATCTACAATGCTCTGCTTCAGGCCTCTCCTCTGCTCAGGGATCAAGCGATCCAAGTTCAGTCGGACAACGCCACGGCAGTGGCTTACATAAATCGACAAGGAGGGACAAAAAACAGAGCCTGCATGCGAGAGGTGTCAAGCATACACCTCTGGGCATAAAGAAAAGCAAGAGCAATGTCCGCCATCTTCATTCCGGGGGTAGACAACTGGGAAGTGGACTTTCTGAGTCATCACGATCTCCACCCGGGAGAGTGGGGTCTCCACCAACAGGTGTTTCAACAGATCTTCGACTTGTGGGGTTGCCCACAGATAGACGACTTGATGGCTTCTAGACTCAACAAGAAGCTTCCCTGGTATTGCTCAAGAACCATGGACCCTCAAGCAAGTGCAATAGACGCGCTGACGTCTCCTTGGCCTTATCAGTCGGTTTTCCTGTTTCCTCCGATTCCGTTGCTCCCGATGGTGCTCAAACGAATCAGGAGTCAGGGAGTCCAGGCAATTCTGATTGCCCGTATTGGCCTCAGGGGCGTGGCACGCAGATCTTCTGGACATGTCTGTGACAGACCCTTGACCCCTGCCACTACGAAAAGATCTTCTACAACAAGGGCCGTTCGTCTACCCGGACTTACGGCGTCTTCGTTTGACGGCTTAGAAGTTGAGCGGAACATCCTAGCTTGCAAAGGCCTTTCCAGGAAGGTTATTGTAAACATGGTTCAAGCCAGAAAACCGGTCAAAACACTATTATATCTGGAGGAGTTATGTCTCCTGGTGCGAGGAACGCACATATCCACCTGCAGAGTACCACTTAGGACGTCTCTTACGTTTCCTGCGGGCTGGTGTGGATAAGGGCTTACGTCTGGGTTCCCTTAAGGTCCAGATTTCAGCGCTCTCAATTTTCTTACAGAAAAAGTTGACAGTGTTGCCAGAAGTTCAGACCTTCTTGCAGGGAGTTCTCCACTTACAACCTCCATTTGTGCCGCCCACGGCACCCTGGGACTTGAATGTGGTGTTGGAATTTCTACAGTCCTCCTGGTTTTAACCTTTGATCACGGTAGAAGACAAGTACCTCACGTGGAAGTGATGTTGCTGGCCTTGGTCTCTGCTAGGCGTGTCTCAGAATTGGGGGCCTTATCGTGTAAAAGTCCCTACTTGGTCTTCTACGAGGACAGAGCTGAGCTCAGGACTAGACAGCAGTTCCTGCTGAAGGTTGTCTCTGCATTCCACTTGAATCAACTTATTGTAGTTCCGTCAAATTCTGGTATATCTGCTCCTCCGAAGTCGTTAGATGCTGTGAGAGCCTTGAAGATCTGTCAAGAGAACGGATCGGATCAGAAAGACGGATTCCTTGTTCGTGCTATATGATGCACAGAAAAAGGGTTGCCCTGCTTCTAAGCAGTCCATTGCTCATTGGATTAGGTTAACTATCCAACAGGCCTATGTGTCGGCAGCCTTGCCCGTTTCAAAGTCTCTGAAGGCCCACTCTACCAGATCAGTGGGGTCTTCCTGGGCTGCTGCCCGTGGAGTCTCGGCCTTGTAACTATGCCGAGCTACTACCTGGTCGGGGAAGAACACCTTTGCGAAGTTCTACAAGTTTGATACCCTGGCCACAAAGGATTCCCAGTTTGGGCAGGCGGTTCTGCAGGCGTCTCCGCCCCTTCTGGATGCTTTGGGACATCTTCATCGTATTAAGTAATCCTAGTATCCCTTATGGATGCCAAAGAAAATGGGATTTTAATACCTACCGGTAAATCCCTTTCTTACAGTCCATAAGGGATACTGGGTGCCCGCCTCAGTGCGTTGACTTCTCTACAGGTATTGTCTTTCCAAAAGTTACCTGTTCAGCTGTTGATGTTTTGTTCTAGCCGTTGCTGGTTGTTTTATGCTATGGTGTGCTGGTGTGTGAATCTCACCACTCGTTGTTATGTTACTTCTCTCAAGTATGTCCTTTCTCCTTCTTGCACTATTTTACCTATAACTGCCTGTGTGAGGAGGCATAGAGGGGAGGAGCCAGCACACCAGGTGGAATAAATTTTAAAGTGCACCAACTCCTTTGGACCCCTTCTATACCCCATTTTGTTAAGTAAACCCCAGTATCCCATATGGACTACGAGAAAGGGATTTACCGGTAGATATTAAAATCCAGTTTTATTGTCGATTATGGATAATGATGTATTTTGTAATTTAGTAGCTCTCATTCATTTGATGAAATTTAATGGTGCTCTGTAAAGGAACTTGCATCTGTGTTTTACTAACCTCTAAAGTGGGGTAGACAACGTGTGGAACTCCAGCTGCTGTGGAACATTACATCCCAGAATGCATTGCCACACGTTGCCTACCCCTAGTGTACTATATGTTGCTCTACTATATATATGCTGCAAAAGTGTACTGTATATTGATACCCTTGATTAACGTTCTGCTTGCCATGCTTTTGGTTACAGCATCTGTAGTCACTGTGTGCGCACAATACGCTGCAGCGCAGTTCAGGCGAATGATCACATTTAATGTGTCTTCAGGGCAAATCGGATTCTGGCAAGGAGTGTGTAATAGTATCATAAAGTAATATAAGTGTGTAATCATAATCTAATGCCCACGTGCAGGCCTGTCAGTCATGCCAGTCATCTCACATTTGTTTAATAAACTTAAATTGTTTTATTGCACTACCATGATTTAGTGATAACTAAGCCCATTTGCTGTTGAATGTGTCATTGCTCTTGTTAACTTTAGCAGGTTTGTACTATATAATGTTGAAATGAAAGCAAGCAAATGTTAGTAAGAGGACAGTCCATGTTAGCACTGCAGATGTTTACAGAGTAATGGGATTGAGCCAATATGATTTTGAAGTTGTACCTAATAGGTGATGCCCGGCGGGACTTCACAATATGAGGGCAATTCATTTGGTAGTGATGTCCACAATGTGCCAACAACATGGTCAAGTTTGCCTTGAACCCCGCAGAGGTGTACAGGAAAATTGGGAATGTTGGAGGCCATATTCTACTGCACTGAGCATGGCCGCATGTCGCAGAGAATTGAATATGGGCCTAGGTATCTAATACTGGCTGTGGGTATATACTTTTCAGCTGTCTACAGAGGGAGTAAACTATTGCTAGGTACACACTATGCAATATATTGGGGGTAATTCTGAGTTGATCGCAGCAGCAAGTTTGTTAGCAATTGGGCAAAACCATGTGCACTGCAGGGGGGGCAGACATAACATTTGCAGAGAGAGTTAGATTTGGGCGGGTTATTTAGTTTCTGTGCAGGGTAAATACTGGCTTCTTTATTTCTCTACCGTCCTAGTGGATGCTGGGGACTCCGTAGGACCATGGGGAATAGACGGGCTCCGCAGGAGACAGGGCACTCTAAGAAAGAATTAGGAATACTGGTGTGCACTGGCTCCTCCCTCTATGTCTCTCCTCCAGACCTCAGTTTGAATCTGTGCCCGGACGAGCTGGGAGCACCTTAGTGAGCTCTCCTGAGCTTGCTAAATAGAAAGTATTTTGTTAGGATTATTTATTTTCAGAGAGATCTGCTGGCAACAGACTCTCTGCTACGTGGGACTGAGGGGGAGAGAAGCAGCCCTACTAACTGCGGATAGGTCATGCTTCTTAGGCTACTGGACACCATTAGCTCCAGAGGGATCGAACACAGAAACGCACCCTTGGTCGTCCGATCCCGGATCCGCGCCGCCGTCCCCCTCGCAGAGCCAAAAGCCGGCGTGAGAAGCAAGAAGACGTCAAAAGCGGCGGCAGAAGACTCCAGTCTTCATATGAGGTAGCGCACAGCACTGCAGCTGTGCGCCATTGCTCCCACATTAAACCCACACACTCCGGTCACTGTAGGGTGCAGGGCACAGGGGGGGGGGGGGGGGGCGCCCTGGGCAGCAATTGAGAACCTCTTGGCAAAAAGCAGCATATATACAGTTGGGCACTGTATATATGCATGAGCCCCCGACATTATTTTACACAAAATCGCGGGACAGAAGCCCGCCGCTGAGGGGGCGGGGCTTCTTCCTCAGCACTCACCAGCGCCATTTTCTCTCCACAGCTCCGCTGAGAGGAAGCTCCCCAGGCTCTCCCCTGCAGATTCATGGTAGAAAGAGGGTAAAAAGAGAGGGGGGGCACATAAATTTAGCGCAAAATCAATATATGCAGCAGCTACTGGGTAAACACTAAGTTACTGTGTAATTCCTGGGTCATATAGCGCTGGGGTGTGTGCTGGCATACTCTCTCTCTCTGTCTCTCCAAAAGGCCTTGTGGGGGTTCTGTCCTCAAATAGAGCATCCCCTGTGTGTGTGGTGTGTCGGTACGCTTGTGTCGACATGTTTGACGAGGAAGGCTTTGTGGAAGCAGAGCAGGTACAAATGAATGTGGGATCGCCGCCGACACCCGATTGGATGGATATGTGGAAGGTTTTAAATGATAATGTAACTTCCTTGCATAAAAGGTTGGATAAAGCTGAAGCCTTGGGACAGTCAGGGTCTCAACCCATGCCTGCTCCTACAGCGCAGAGGCCGTCAGGGTCTCAGAAGCGCCCACTATCCCAAATTGTTGACACAGATATCGACACGGATTCTGACTCCAGTGGCGATGATGCAAAGTTGCAGCCTAAAATGACTAAAGCCATCCGCTACATGATTATAGCAATGAAGGATGTATTGCACATCTCAGAGGAAAACCCAGTCCCTGACAAGAGGGTTTATATGTTTGGGGAAAAAAGGCATGAGGTGACATTTCCCCCTTCACATGAGTTAAATGAGTTATGTGAAAAGGCTTGGGAATCTCCAGATAGAAAAATGCAGATTTCCAAACGGTTGCTTATGGCGTATCCTTTCCCGCCAGTGGACAGGTTACGCTGGGAATCCTCCCCTAGGGTAGACAAAGCTTTGACACTCTTATCTAAGAAGGTAGCCCTGCCGTCACAGGATACGGCCACCCTAAAAGATCCTGCGGATAGAAAGCAGGAAGGTATCCTGAAGTCTGTTTATACACATTCAGGTACCATGCTAAGGCCGGCAATTGCGTCGGCCTGGATGTGTAGTGCTGTAGCAGCATGGACAGATACTTTATCTGAGGAACTTGATACCTTGGACAAGGATACTATATTACTGACCCTGGGGCATATAAAAGACGCTGTCCTATATATGAGAGATGCCCAGAGAGACATTAGCCTACTGGGCTCTAGAATAAATGCTAAGTCGATTTCTGCCAGAAGGGTCCTGTGGACTCGGCAATGGACAGGTGATGCCGACTCAAAAAGGCACATGGAGGTTTTACCGTATAAGGGTGAGGAATTGTTTGGGGACGGTCTCTCGGACCTAGTTTCCACAGCTACAACTGGGAAGTCAAATTTTTTGCCATATATCCCCTCACAGCCTAAGAAAGCACCATATTACCAAATGCAGTCCTTTCGTTCACAAAGAGGCAAGAAAGTCCGAGGTGCGTCCTTTCTTGCCAGAGGCAGGGTTAGAGGAAAGAAGCTGCACAATACAGCTAGTTCCCAGGAACAGAAGTCCTCCCCGGCTTCCACTAAATCCACCGCATGACGCTGGGGCTCCACAGGTGGAGCCAGGATCGGTGGGGGCGCGTCTCCAAATTTCAGCCACCAGTGGGTTCGCTCACGGGTGGATCCCTGGGCTATACAGATTGTGTCTCAGGGATACAAGCTGGAATTCGAAGTGATGCCCCCGCACTGTTACCTCAAATCGGCCCTGCCAGCTTCCCCCATAGAGAGGAAAATAGTGTTAGCGGCAATTCACAAATTATATCTCCAGCAGGTGGTGGTTAGGGTTCCCCTCCTTCAACAGGGAAGGGGTTACTATTCCACAATGTTTGTGGTACCGAAACCGGACGGTTCGGTCAGACCCATATTGAATTTAAAATCCCTGAACATTTACCTGAAAAGGTTCAAATTCAAATGGAATCGCTCAGAGTGGTCATTGCAAGCCTGGAAGAGGGGGATTTTATGGTGTCTCTGGACATAAAGGATGCGTACCTGCATGTCCCCATTTATCCACCTCATCAGGAGTACCTCAGATTTGTGGTACAGGACTGTCATTACCAATTCCAGACGTTGCCGTTTGGTCTGTCCACGGCATTGAGAATATTTACCATGGTAATGGCAGAAATGATAGTGCTTCTGCGAAAGCAAGGAGTCACAATTATCCCATACTTGGACGATCTCCTCATAAAGGCGAGGTCCAGAGAGCAGTTGCTGATCAGCGTAGCACACTCTCGGGAAGTGTTGCAACAGCACGGCTGGATTCTGAATATTCCAAAGTCGCAGCTGATTCCTACGACGCGTCTGCCCTTCCTGGGCATGATTCTGGACACAGACCAGAAGAAGGTTTTTCTCCCGGCGGAGAAGGCTCAGGAGCTCGTGACTCTGGTCAGAGGCCTCTTAAAACCAAAACAGGTGTCGGTGCATCAATGCACGCGAGTCCTGGGAAAGATGGTGTCGTCATACGAAGCCATTCCCTTCGGCAGGTTCCATACGAGGACTTTTCAGTGGGATCTGTTGGACACGTGGTCCGGATCGCATCTTCAGATGCAGCGGCTGATCACCCTATCCCCCAGGGCCAGGGTGTCTCTTCTGTGGTGGCTGCAGAGTGCTCACCTTCTCGAGGGTCGCAGGTTCGGCATTCAGGACTGGGTCCTGGTGACCACGGATGCAAGCCTCCGAGGGTGGGGGGCAGTCACACAGGGAAGAAATTTCCAGGGTCTGTGGTCAAGTCAGGAGACTTGTCTGCACATCAATATCCTGGAACTAAGGGCCATATACAACGCCCTAAGTCAAGCGGAACCTCTGCTTCGCAACCAACCGGTTCTGATTCAGTCAGACAACATCACCGCAGTGGCTCATGTAAACCGCCAAGGCGGCACAAGGAGCAGGGTGGCGATGGCGGAAGCCACCAGAATTCTTCGCTGGGCGGAGAATCACGTAAAAGCACTGTCAGCAGTGTTCATTCCGGGAGTGGACAACTGGGAAGCAGACTTCCTCAGCAGGCACGACCTCCACCCGGGAGAGTGGGGACTTCATCAAGAAGTCTTCACACAGATTACAAGTCATTGGGAACTGCCACAGGTGGACATGATGGCATCCCGCCTCAACAAAAAGCTACAAAGTTATTGCGCCAGGTCAAGAGACCCTCAGGCGATAGCTGTGGACGCACTGGTGACACCGTGGGTGTTCCATTCGGTTTATGTGTTTCCTCCTCTTCCTCTCATACCCAAGGTGCTGAGAATCATAAGAAAAAGAGGAGTGAGAACAATACTCATTGTTCCGGATTGGCCAAGAAGGACTTGGTATCCGGAACTGCAAGAAGTGCTCACAGAGGACCCATGGCCTCTGCCTCTCAGACAGGATCTGTTGCAACAGGGGCCCTGTCTGTTCCAAGACTTTCCGCGGCTGCGTTTGACGGCATGGCGGTTGAACGCCGGATCCTAGCAGAAAAAGGCATTCCGGATGAGGTTATTCCTACGCTAATAAAGGCTAGGAAGGACGTGACGGCTAAGCATTATCACCGTATATGGCGAAAATATGTTGCTTGGTGTGAGGCCAGGAATGCCCCTACAGAGGAATTCCAGCTGGGCCGTTTCCTTCACTTCCTACAGTCGGGAGTGACTTTGGGCTTAAAATTGGGGTCCATTAAGGTCCAGATTTCAGCCCTATCCATTTTCTTTCAAAAGGAACTGGCTTCTCTTCATAAAGTTCAGACGTTTGTAAAGGGAGTGCTGCATATTCAGCCCCCTTTTGTGCCACCAGTGGCACCTTGGGATCTTAACGTGGTGTTGAGTTTCCTGAAATCACACTTGTTTGAGCCACTTAAAACCGTGGAGTTAAAATATCTCACGTGGAAGGTGGTCATGCTATTGGCTTTAGCTTCGGCTAGGCGTGTGTCAGAATTGGCGGCGTTGTCACATAAAAGCCCCTATCTGGTTTTCCATATGGACAGGGCAGAATTACGGACTCGTCCGCAATTTCTGCCAAAAGTGGTGTCATCTTTTCATTTGAACCAACCTATTGTGGTGCCTGCGGCTACTCGTAACTTGGAGGATGCCAAGTTACTAGATGTAGTCAGGGCTTTGAAGGTTTATGTAGCCAGAACGGCTGGAGTCAGGAAAACTGAGTCGCTGTTTAGCTTGTATGCATCCAACAAGCTGGGTGCTCCTGCTTCAAAGCAAACTATTGCTCGCTGGATCTGTAACACGATTCAGCAGGCTCATTCTGCGGCTGGATTGCCGCCTCCAAAATCAGTAAAAGCCCATTCCACAAGGAAGGTGGGCTCTTCTTGGGCGGCTGCCCGAGGGGTCTCTGCATTACAACTTTGCCGAGCAGCTACTTGGTCGGGTTCAAACACTTTTGCAAAGTTCTACAAATTTGATACCCTGGCTGAGGAGGACCTTGTGTTTGCTCATTCGGTGCTGCAGAGTCATCCGCACTCTCCCGCCCGTTTGGGAGCTTTGGTATAATCCCCATGGTCCTTACGGAGTCCGCAGCATCCACTAGGACGTTAGAGAAAATAAGATTTTGCTTACCGGTAAATCTATTTCTCGTAGTCCGTAGTGGATGCTGGGTGCCCGTCCCAAGTGCGGACTTCTTCTGCAATACTTGTATATAGTTATTGCTTAAATAAGGGTTATTTTATGGTTGCATCAGGGTTATCTGATGCTCTGTTGTTGTTCATACTGTTTTTTTTTAATTCAACAATTTTTATTAGATTTTTATATAGAAATACAAAAAACAGGGAAGACCTTCATGGTACAGACAAACCAAAGACCGGAGAGAAACCGGTATAGTTACAGTGTTCCAACGTAAAGTGCTTTTAAATCACATCAGTGAAATCAACAAATACATATATGGTCGGTAGCTGTGGGTTTGGGTAAAAGGCAAAGGATGGACAATCTTAATCTACATGAGGTCTAAGAAATGATGAAAACAGTACCCGTTTGCGTCTCAGCATACGAAATCATCATATACCCAAGGTCAAGCACCTAGTTTTACCTGAGAGTTCACAGAACATCAATATACCGGAGAGGTCAATGGGGAAGACAATACAAGTATGATCAGTTCCTGAATGAGTAACGGCCAAAGACATCTTAATTAAGAATAATAAAAAGGCATTTCCGGCATGGTTAGCCATTCTAACCAAAGAGAAGGTTCAGTATCTAATTGGCCTCGGACTAAACATACAGCGTGGGGTATTAAGATTAGTATGATTACATTTCCTAGGAAAAGAACAGGAGGTCTCAAAGGAACAGTACATAGGCCTAAGTTATCAATAGTGTTGTTCATACTGTTAACTGGGTACTTTGATCACGAGTTATACGGTGTGATTGGTGTGGCTGGTATGAGTCTTACCCTGGTTTCCAAAATCCTTTCCTTGTACTGTCAGCTCTTCCGGGCACAGTTTCCTTAACTGAGGTCTGGAGGAGGGACATAGAGGGAGGAGCCAGTGCACAAAAGTATTCCTAATTCTTTCTTAGAGTGCCCAGTCTCCTGCGGAGCCCGTCTATTCCCCATGGTCCTTTCGGAGTCCCCAGCATCCACTACGGACTACGAGAAATACATTTACCGGTAAGTAAAATCTAATTTCTCTAACGTCCTAGTGGATGCTGGGGACTCCGTCAGGACCATGGGGATTAGCGGCTCCGCAGGAGACAGGGCACAAAAATAAAGCTTTAGGATCAGGTGGTGTGCACTGGCTCCTCCCCCTATGACCCTCCTCCAAGCCTCAGTTAGGTTTTTGTGCCCGTCCGAGCAGGGTGCAATCTAGGTGGCTCTCCTAAAGAGCTGCTTAGAAAAAGTTTTTAGGTTTTTTATTTTCAGTGAGTCCTGCTGGCAACAGGCTCACTGCATCGAGGGACTTAGGGGAGAGAAGTCAACTCACCTGCGTGCAGGATGGATTGGCTTCTTAGGCTACTGGACACCATTAGCTCCAGAGGGATCGAACACAGGCCCAGCCATGGAGTCCGGTCCCGGAGCCGCGCCGCCGACCCCCCTTGCAGATGCCGAAGATGGAAGAGGTCCAGAAGCAGGCGGCAGAAGACTTTTCAGTCTTCCTGAGGTAGCGCACAGCACTGCAGCTGTGCGCCATTGTTGTCAGCACACTTCACACAGCGGTCACGGAGGGTGCAGGGCGCTGGGGGGGCGCCCTGGGCAGCAATGTATAATACCTTTTTATGGCTAAAAAATACATCACATATAGCCCTTGAGGCTATATGGATGTATTTAACCCCTGCCAGATCTCACAAACTCCGGAGAAGAGCCCGCCGAAATAGGGGGCGGGGCTTATTCTCCTCAGCACACAGCGCCATTTTCCTGCTCAGCTCCGCTGTGAGGAAGGCTCCCAGGACTCTCCCCTGCACTGCACTACAGAAACAGGGTAAAACAGAGAGGGGGGGCACTTTTTTTGGCGATATTACTATATTTAAGCTGCTATAAGGATACAACACTTATATAGGGTTGTTCCCATATATATTATAGCGCTTGGGTGTGTGCTGGCAAACTCTCCCTCTGTCTCCCCAAAGGGCTAGTGGGGTCCTGTCTTCAATAGAGCATTCCCTGTGTGTCTGCTGTGTGTCGGTACGTGTGTGTCGACATGTATGAGGACGATGTTGGTGTGGAGGCAGAGCAATTGCCGGTAATGGTGATGTCACCCCCCAGGGAGTCGACACCGGAATGGATGGCTTTGTTTATGGAATTACGTGATAATGTCAGCACATTACAAAAATCAGTTGACGACATGAGACGGCCGGAAAACCAGTTAGTACCTGCCCAGGCGTCTCAGACACCGTCAGGGGCTGTAAAACGCCCTTTACCTCAGTCGGTCGACACAGACCCAGACACGGACACTGAATCTAGTGTCGACGGTGAAGAAACAAACGTATTTTCCAGTAGGGCCACACGTTATATGATCACGGCAATGAAGGAGGCTTTGCATATCTCTGATACTACAAGTACCACAAAAAGGGGTATTATGTGGGGGGTGAAAAAATTACCTGTAGTTTTTCCTGAATCAGAGGAATTGAATGATGTATGTGATGAAGCGTGGGTTAACCCAGATAGAAAAGTGCTAATTTCAAAAAAGTTATTGGCATTATACCCTTTCCCGCCAGAGGTTAGGGCGCGCTGGGAAACACCCCCTAAGGTGGATAAGGCGCTCACACGCTTATCAAAACAAGTGGCGTTACCGTCTCCTGATACGGCCGCCCTCAAGGATCCAGCTGATAGGAGGCTGGAAACTACCCTAAAAAGTATATACACACATACTGGTGTTATACTGCGACCAGCCATCGCCTCAGCCTGGATGTGCAGTGCTGGGGTGGTCTGGTCGGATTCCCTGACTGAAAATATTGATACCCTGGATAGGGACAGTATTTTACAGACTTTAGAGCAATTAAAGGATGCTTTTCTTTATATGCGAGATGCTCAGAGGGATATTTGCACTCTGGCATCGAGAGTAAGTGCGATGTCCATATCTGCCAGAAGAAGCTTATGGACACGACAGTGGTCAGGTGATGCGGATTCCAAACGGCATATGGAAGTATTGCCGTATAAAGGGGAGGAATTATTTGGCGTCGGTCTATCGGATTTGGTGGCCACGGCAACTGCCGGGAAATCCACCTTTTTACCTCAGACCCCCTCCCAACAGAAAAAGACACCGTCTTTTCAGCCGCAGTCCTTTCGGTCCTATAAGAAGCGGGCAAAAGGACAGTCATATCTGCCCCGAGGCAGAGGAAAGGGTAAGAGAGGGCAGCAAGCAGCTCCTTCCCAGGAACAGAAGCCCTCCGCGGGTTCTGCAAAGCCCTCAGCATGACGCTGGGGCTTTACAAGCGGACTCAGGAACGGTGGGGGGTCGACTCAAGAATTTCAGCGCGCAGTGGGCTTGCTTACAGGTGGACCCCTGGATCCTGCAGGTAGTATCTCAGGGTTACAGGTTGGAATTCGAGAAGTCTCCCCCTCGCCGGTTCCTAAAGTCTGCTTTGCCAACGTCTCCCTCAGACAGGGCGACGGTATTGGAAGCCATTCACAAGCTGTTTTCTCAGCAGGTGATAGTCAAGGTACCCCTCCTACAACAGGAAAAGGGGTATTACTCCACGCTATTTGTGGTACCGAAGCCGGACGGCTCGGTAAGACCTATTCTAAATCTGAAATCTTTGAACCTGTACATACAAAAATTCAAGTTCAAGATGGAATCACTCAGAGCAGTGATAGCGAATCTGGAAGAAGGGGACTTTATGGTGTCCCTGGACATCAAGGATGCTTACCTGCATGTCCCAATTTGCCCTTCACATCAAGGGTACCTCAGGTTCGTGGTGCAAAACTGTCATTATCAGTTTCAGACGCTGCCGTTTGGATTGTCCACGGCACCTCGGGTCTTTACCAAGGTAATGGCCGAAATGATGATTCTTCTGCGAAGAAGAGGCGTATTAATTATCCCTTACTTGGACGATCTCCTGATAAGGGCAAGGTCCAGAGAACAGCTGGAGGACGGAGTAGCACTAACCCAAGTAGTGCTGCAACAACACGGGTGGATTCTGAATTTTCCAAAATCTCAGTTGACCCCAACAACACGTCTGCTGTTCCTGGGAATGATTCTGGACACGGTTCAGAAAAAGGTGTTTCTTCCGGAGGAGAAAGCCAAGGAGTTATCCGAACTTGTCAGGAACCTCCTAAAACCAGGAAAAGTGTATGTGCATCAATGCACAAGAGTCCTGGGAAAGATGGTGGCTTCTTACGAAGCAATCCCATTCGGCAGATTCCACGCACGAACTTTTCAGTGGGATCTGCTGGACAAATGGTCCGGATCGCATCTGCAGATGCATCAGCGGATAACCTTATCGCCACGGACAAGGGTGTCTCTTCTGTGGTGGTTGCAGAGTGCTCATCTGTTAGAAGGCCGCAGATTCGGCATACAGGACTGGGTCCTGGTGACCACGGATGCCAGTCTGAGAGGCTGGGGAGCGGTCACACAGGGAAGAAACTTCCAGGGAGTATGGTCAAGCCTGGAGATGTCTCTTCACATAAATATACTGGAGCTAAGAGCGATTTACAATGCTCTAAGCCTGGCAAAACCCCTGCTTCAGGGTCAGCCGGTGTTGATCCAGTCGGACAACATCACGGCAGTCGCCCACGTAAACAGACAGGGCGGCACAAGAAGCAGGAGAGCAATGGCAGAAGCTGCAAGGATTCTTCGCTGGGCGGAAGATAATGTGATAGCACTGTCAGCAGTGTTCATTCCGGGAGTGGACAACTGGGAAGCAGACTTCCTCAGCAGACACGATCTACACCCGGGAGAGTGGGGACTTCATCCAGAAGTCTTCCACATGATTGTGAACCGTTGGGAAAAACCAAAGGTGGATATGATGGCGTCTCGCCTCAACAAAAAACTGGACAGGTATTGCGCCAGGTCAAGAGACCCTCAGGCAATAGCTGTGGACGCTCTGGTAACACCGTGGGTGTTCCAGTCAGTGTATGTGTTTCCTCCTCTGCCTCTCATACCCAAAGTACTGAGAATTATACGGCAAAGGGGAGTAAGAACGATACTCGTGGCTCCGGATTGGCCAAGAAGAACTTGGTACCCGGAACTTCAGGAGATGCTCACGGAAAATCCGTGGCCTCTACCTCTAAGACGGGACCTGATTCAGCAGGGACCGTGTCTATTCCAAGACTTACCGCGGCTGCTTTTGACGGCGTGGCGGTTGAACGCCGAATTCTAAGGGAAAAAGGCATTCCAGAAGAGGTCATTCCTACACTGGTTAAAGCCAGGAAGGAGGTGACTGCACAACATTATCACCGCATTTGGAGAAAATATGTTGCGTGGTGTGAGGCCAGGAAGGCCCCCACGGAGGAATTTCAATTGGGTCGATTCCTACATTTCCTGCAAACAGGATTGTCTATGGGCCTCAAGTTGGGGTCCATTAAGGTTAAAATTTCGGCCCTGTCGATTTTCTTCCAGAAAGAATTGGCTTCAGTTCCTGAAGTCCAGACTTTTGTAAAAGGAGTACTACATATACAGCCCCCCGTTGTGCCCCCAGTGGCTCCGTGGGACCTTAATGTAGTTTTGGATTTTCTCAAATCCCATTGGTTTGAGCCACTCAAATCGGCGGATTTGAAATATCTTACATGGAAAGTAACCATGCTACTGGCCCTGGCTTCAGCCAGGAGAGTGTCAGAATTGGCGGCTTTATCGTATAAAAGCCCATATCTGATTTTCCATTCGGACAGGGCAGAACTGCGGACGCGTCCTCAGTTTCTGCCTAAGGTGGTGTCAGCGTTTCACCTGAACCAGCCTATTGTGGTGCCTGCGGCTACTAGCGATTTGGAGGATTCCAAGTTGCTGGACGTTGTCAGGGCATTGAAAATATATATTTCAAGGACGGCTGGAGTCAGAAAATCTGACTCGCTGTTTATACTGTATGCACCCAACAAGCTGGGTGCTCCTGCTTCTAAGCAGACGATTGCTCGTTGGATTTGTAGCACAATTCAACTTGCACATTCTGTGGCAGGCCTGCCACAGCCTAAATCTGTCAAGGCCCATTCCACAAGGAAGGTGGGCTCATCCTGGGCGGCTGCCCGAGGGGTCTCGGCATTACAACTCTGCCGAGCAGCTACGTGGTCGGGGGAGAACACGTTTGTAAAATTCTACAAATTTGATACCCTGGCTAAAGAGGACCTGGAGTTCTCTCATTCGGTGCTGCAGAGTCATCCGCACTCTCCCGCCCGTTTGGGAGCTTTGGTATAATCCCCATGGTCCTGACGGAGTCCCCAGCATCCACTAGGACGTTAGAGAAAATAAGATTTTACTTACCGATAAATCTATTTCTCGTAGTCCGTAGTGGATGCTGGGCGCCCATCCCAAGTGCGGATTGTCTGCAATACTTGTACATAGTTATTGTTACAAAAAAATCGGGTTGTTCTTGTTGTGAGCCGTCTGTTCAGAGGCTCCTACGTTGTCATACTGTTAACTGGGTTCAGATCACAAGTTGTACGGTGTGATTGGTGTGGCTGGTATGAGTCTTACCCGGGATTCAAAATCCTTCCTTATTGTGTACGCTCGTCCGGGCACAGTATCCTAACTGAGGCTTGGAGGAGGGTCATAGGGGGAGGAGCCAGTGCACACCACCTGATCCTAAAGCTTTATTTTTGTGCCCTGTCTCCTGCGGAGCCGCTAATCCCCATGGTCCTGACGGAGTCCCCAGCATCCACTACGGACTACGAGAAATAGATTTATCGGTAAGTAAAATCTTATTTTTTTACACTGCAGTTTAGATTTCAGTTTGAATACACCCCACCCAAATGTAACTCTCTCTGCACATGTTATATCTGCCCCTCCTGCAGTGCAGATGGTTTTGCCCAACTGCTAACAAATTTGCTGCTGAGATCAACTCAGAATTAGGCCCATTGTCCGTTCAGTGCACCTGTGTGTGTGTATACAGAAGATATATCCGGGGCTAAAACCTGTCAGATTTGGCCACGAATCCAACAAAACACATGGATCCGTGGCTAATCTGCCGATCCACGTGCTTTCCGACAAGTCAGATTTTCTGACTTGTCGGATAAACGGTAGTTTAAACTCCTGTTTATCCGACAAGTCAGGAAATCCGACTTGAATTGAATACAGCCCTATATAGGGGTTCAGTATGTTTGACTGGCGGAAGGGATGCCGGAAGTCACAATAATGACGCTGACATCCCGATCTTTGAAATCCCAACAGGGGAGTGTATTTTTCCCCCTTCCCCTAACCCTCCCTTCCCGCAGCCTAACCCTAACCTCGCCCCTTAGTGCCTAACTTTAACCTCCCCGCGGTGGTGCCTAAACCTAACCCCACCCCGCGGTAGTGGCTAAACATTACACTCTTCTCCCCCCATTCCCCCCAGTGGTGTCTAACCCTAACACCCCTTCCAGGGTGGGGAGTTAGGGTTAGACACCACTGGGGGAAGGATAGGGTTGGGCTGTGGTGAAGGGGGGTGAAGAGTGCCTAAACCTACCCCCCCCCCCAGCCTTCCACTATCTAACACTAATTCTCCCCCCTCAGCCCTAACCCGATTGCTGTACTTAAGGTTGGGATGCTGGCTGTCTGAAAGCTGTATTCTCACGGGTGTCTGTATTCCGACTGCCGGGATATTTAGGTGGGTCTATGTTTGAGCTCAGTTATCATTACTAAAGCTTATCTGTAAGGCATCACAAAACCCTGCAATGTCTTACAGCTAGTATAACAGCCTACAAATTCTGATCTGCTTTGTACTGCTTGGTCACATAGCCAGACTGCACAAACCTTCAGCCATGACCAGTAATCACTCCTTCCTAAGCTTACTGAACAAAAGCGAGCATGCTCATAATTGGCAGGGGGATTCCCTTGAGGTGAGGATGGGGTCTACAGTATGTCATCAGAACATGACTGACCGCTTTGGCCTGGTCCTGACACTTGCTAGTGACATGTAAGCATGTATATATGACTTGGGAGAAGAAACATAAGAAATAGATGGCAAATATATATTAAATAGCACAAAATTCCATGGTGGCACATTGATCTGCAAACCATCGGCTTTAAGCATAAAATAGCTGGTTTTCATAGAGGTGTGGTACTACCCTTTCAAATCTTGGAAGGTGCAGGTTCTAGGACTAGCTAAAAGAAACCATCTTACCTTGTACAGTGCCACAGAATGGATTTAGATAACTTCTTATGCTCTCATACGCGAACACCTGTATGTTTTCTCTCTTGTAGTGCTTGTTGGTAACAACGAGGACAGCTCATGTTGTGTTGCGGTAAGTACGGAATGTTCCTGAACTTCTAGTCAGAGTGAATCTGTGCAGAGGTATTTTACAAGCTCCAGCTCTGCTGATCAGAGGTCTCCGCTCTTTAGAGGAACCCACACTGAGGAAGTGGGACTTATGGGATTAACAAAACCTAGATATAACTAAGACAAGATAGGTTCCATGTCTTTTAGCATAGGTATTAGCTCGGGCAGCAAAATGATAAAGTCCGCTCTGATAGTTATTCCGATAGTTAAACTTTTTAGGAGTCACTTAAACTTCATGTGACTCTTACTGAGCCTATTCTGTTCAGTCAGATCTGTGTGGTTTGGTCTTGTATAGATGGTGTATGTGAGCACATTATCCTATATAATAAAAAGCTAACTCTGGTCCTAACCTCTATGGGGTAATTCAAGTGTTTTGCATATTTGCGGCCACTAGGTGGCTCCTGAAGGAGCAATTCAAGTGTTGATCCGTTCAGGCATGCACAGCTGCCGGCGTTGACATTACTGTTATGTTATGTTCTGTCATTTTGACGGGCTTGTAACTAGTGATTACATAATTGAACAGGTTTCACTCGTCTAAAGGTGTGTACACACGGTGAGATAAATCTATAAGATTTTGACTATGTAGTCAAAATCTTATGAAAAGTTAGTGCACATCTTAAGGTGAAAGTCACCTTGCGATCCCGATTCGGTGCCGATGCACGGTCCCGCGCAGTCGGCATCGCAAGATAAGAGACTGTGCAGGCAAGTCAATTTTGACTATCTCTATAGAAGAGATAGTCAAAATTGACACTTAGCCAAAATCGCACATAGTCAGTATCGCAAGCACATAACGAGTGTGCTTGCGATACTGACTATGTGCCGACCTAGCCCCTGTCGCATTGTGAGAATCGGACATAGCCGAATCTCACCGCGTGGATGGGCCATTAGGCAGCTTGTGATACAGATTCGATCCCGATGCGCGCTCCCGTGGGGTTGGTATCCTAAGGCTAGATAGACTGTGCAGGCAAGTCAATCTTGACAATCTAGTGTACTATCTAGTACAAAGTATAGTCAAAATTGGCACTTAAGGCCAGTACTCACCAGCCGATGTTGGAGAGATGTGTGCTGAGTGAACCGCTCAGCACACATCTCCCCCCCCCCCCACTCAGCACAGCGCGATATGTACTGAGCGTGCGGGGGAAGACGGGGGGGGGGGGCGCTCATTTCACCCAGCAGGTGAAGTGAGCGACCCTCTAGATTGGCCTGCATGCAGGCCAATCTAGCACCAGCGATAGCGATGCGCGGGGCTGCGCATCGCTATCGCTATGAGGGGTACACGCGGAGAGATCACTGCTTAAAATCTAAGCAATCTAGTCAGATTGCTTAGATTTTAAGCAGCGATCGCTCCATGAGTACTCCCCCTTAGTCAAAATCGTACATAGACAAAATCTCTAGCATAGATAATAAAAATCTGTGCTATCTAGGCTCTGGGGGAGTTCAAGGGAAATTGCGTAGTCAAAATCAGGCATAGCAAGGATCTCACTGAGTGTACACACCTTTATAATCAAATCTTACAACCAGTACAATACAATCTGGTCAATTATCAATTGAAAGTCCTTTTGAAACAAGTGGGACTCCAATTAGCAGGGATGCAAACCCCATGGCTAATTGGATTCCCCCCAGGGCGGTGATATGACAATTACCTCGCCTGATTGCTTTGCATGTTGCCATGCTACATATTTAAGTCAGAATATTTCATACATCTAGCTTATTCAGGTTTCACCTTAGCATTAGGTAATGTTTGTTCATGCTGCTTGCGTTGTATTGGAGCTGAATAGCGACAAAGGGGTATATTTACTAAGGTGCAGGTTTTTTTAGAAGAGATGTTGCCCGTAGCAACCAATCAGATTCTACTTAACATTTATCTAGCTGCTTCTAGAAGATAATAGAATCCGATTGATTGGTTGCTATGGGCAACATCTCCACTTCAAAAAAACAAAACCACACTTTAGTAAATATACCCCAAAGATTCTGCACAATGCCTGTATAATGCAGTGAAAACATTTAATTTCTTTTGTGTGTCCTTCATTAATGTTTATCAATGGCAGTTACAGATGTCTGAAGTCCATCATGCTAAATGCAGCTAATACATCTGTTTATGCAAACTGTAATTCAATTTGTTTGCTTTTGTAGTTATGTGATTCACCTTTGGGACCTGAATCACGAAGGAACATGGGAAGGCAAGGGGACATACGTATATTACACAGACTTTGTGATGGAGCTTGGTCATCTGTCTATGGATCTGATGCATCATATTCATATGCTGGTCAGTATAGATTTCCCCCTCTCAGTCTGGCTACTCCATACTTAATAGGCCAGCTTTGTGCTTCATGTCCTACAGTTATGTTTCATGAGTGTCCTGTATTTTGCCATATGGTCATCTGTTTTTTGTACTGAGCTTTACAGTACTTCTCACTATATGGCGCTGTGTAAATTTGTGGCATCAAATAAAAAAAGATAATTATAGTAATAAGTAAGGGCACAAAAATGGTCTTGTTGGAAGAAGGCTTCTCTTATGAGGTTGTTACTAACTCTGTAAGCAGCGGCCATTCCTGTGCTGCCAACGCACTGGTTAGTGGGTCATTGCCCAACACTTAATGCACTTTCCCTAATAGCCGTGTTTATCAGGAAGCTGTGGACCTTGCACTCATTGCCTGTTCTCTCTTTCTTCCCTATCTCAGTTATTTGGGAATATTTGGTTGTCAATGGCAAGTCTGGTCATCTTCATGCAGCTGCGCCACCTTTTCCACGAACTGCAACGCAGACTACGACGCCACAAGAATTATTTGCGGGTCGTCGGGAACATGGAGGCTCAGTGAGTTTTTGTGTTATGTTCAAACAATAAAATGTGATGGAATATGTTGGTGCTACATAAGTAAACATTATTGATAATATATATATATATATATATATATATATATATACACATTTTATATCTAAATAAAATATATAATTTTCAGTTCCAGGATTAAAGTTCCCCTGTTACCTATACAGAATGGTGACAGCTGTCCCAATATTCATGCAACTTTTGCAGTTGGCTGTAGTGTAATGATGCGTAACTTTATCCCACAAAATACATGACTCCAATGTGTATAGGTAAAGAGGGCTCTGAACTATTACTTGTACTACTAGGTTCAGCTTAACAACGATCCTGAATAATTGTTTCCCACATCTTGCTTGTACTGAGATCTTCCCATGCTGATGTGCACTGCTGATCCTGGTAATGTTATGTTTTCTTTATTAGTTTTGCTATTGCCACTCCTGAGGAACTGGAAGCGAATAATGACGACTGCGCCATTTGCTGGGATTCTATGCAGGCTGCGCGCAAGCTGCCCTGCGGGCATCTGTTCCACAAGTAGGTCTTCTATGATCTGTATGGCTTCATGAATGTAATCCTCGTGTTTATTAGGTGTAGATTTTGTAAGAAAAGAATAATCTAAAAAGGTTGTACCGTAGCTTACTACTCCATGGGTTTATATGTGGAGTGTGCGTTATAATCTATTTTGCGTATAAATGAAAAAGACAAGATCACCATGGATGTAGGTGGAATTAAGAAATTGTATCCAACGACACACAAACCAACAGTGTTACCAAAATAAAAAAATGTATAAGACCAAAACTGCTCCTAATCCTACGTGCAACCAGTGCTGGTTACTCAGATCAGGGTGTTGCTCAGGTAATGTAGGTGACTACTTGCTGAATGACGTATAAATAGCGTAATATGACTTCTGCAATGGTAAAAACACAAACCACCTCAATGATAAGTTGACTTGAATTTCACAATTACACAGGTCCACAGTGCATTAGTCAGAATGCGCAGTATTTCAGTAACACGTACTACCGCACTATGGGGCTAATTCAGAACTGATCGCTGCTGTGCGTTTTCAGGTTTGAACTGCGCCGACGGCTGTCTCAGCCCTGCGATCGCCTCTGCCTCAGGCAGTGTCGGGAGGGGGCGGGCCGGCGGCGTTTGGCTGGCATTTAGGGGGCGCGGACCTTTGGGGGGGCGGGCCGCGGTGGATGCGTGACGTCACACGTAGCCGCTGCGACTCTCACAGCGACGAGTAGCTCCTGCCAGCGGCAGGAGCTGCACTGGCAGGGAGCTATGCTTTTGTACTTGTGCAGGGGGTCGGGCCTGACATGCGGGGCGGACTAGCCCTGTGCTGGCCGTCCCCCCGCATGGCAGGGAAGCTGATCGTAGAGGTGCTAAATTTAGCACCTCTACGATCAGGTCTGAATTAGGCCCTATATCTCAGTGTATCAACAATAGAGGTATATAGCCATGACTTGGCAAATATAAATTAAAATAAAAGGTAACTGCACTGAATGAAAGCTCTTAAATGTTATGATGGTACAGTATAAGACCTATCTACTAGTAGTCCACGCTGAGGGCAACGAGTCATTCCATACGAAGTGGTCCATTGACCATTTTTTTTTTTTAAATGAATTTTTTTTTAGTTATCTCCCCTATATTTTCAGTCTCAAATTAAGCTTGAGACTGAAGTGGAACTGGACTTGTATCATAAATTACTTTCTAAAAGATTAAATTTTTCAATAACATTTTTTTAATGAAAAATTGTTATAAAAGAAGTATATATTTTATTTTGTCCCTACCAGTGCTGAAATATTTGCATTTGCATAAATGCCTAAAAACACAAAAATTGCTTTCTGCCTTGATTTAAAGATGGCCACTATTTCGAAAAGGAAGCAAGTAAACAAATAATACTAGTGGTTTTGAACTATTGGCATATAGGGGAGATAACCAGAGCTGAAGTTGAAGATGCCAGACGCGAGTGAGCAGTCGAGTCCCGTGCAACTCTGCTAGCATCGGGCGTCTTTTTGTTTGCTGAAGATGCATCTTAGTCGCACCAGGAGACTGTGCTGATTTGATTTAATTTGCGACACTTGTATAACTGTGTGGGACTGAGTCCATGGGGATCATTCCGACCCGATCGCACGCTGCAATTTTTTGCAGCCGTGCGATCGGGTCACAACAGCGCATGAAAATGTGCAGGCACTACGGCTGTAGCCGGGCAGCGACGAGAAGAACGAAGAAAGCGTTCGCAGCGGCGACTGCAAGAAGATTGACAGGAAGAGGCTGGCCAGGGGTGTCAACTCACCGTTTTCTGGGAGTGTCGAAGAAAACGCAGACGTACCCGGCCGTTTGCAGGGAGGGATCCTGATGTCAGCTCCAGGAAGGATCATCGCAGCGGGTAAGTCTTGAGCTGTTCAGAGACTGCACAAACTTTTTGCTTGTGCAGCTTTCTGCACAGCCGAAGGCAGCCCTGCATAGCGATTTCCCCCTCCTCCATAGGCGGCAATTACCTGGTCGTAGCAGTGCATAAAATAGCCTGAGTGCGACCAGGTCGTAATGATCCCCTATATATGGAGCTTAATGGAACGTGTATTGAAAAAGCAGCTGGTACATTGTAGCACTTCGTGTGCAGATTCAGAGATTCGGGGTCATTCCGAGTTAATCGCTCACTACCAACTTTTTGCAGCCGTGCAAACGCATAGTCGCCGCCCACAGTGGAGTGTATGTTAGCTTTGCAAGTGTGCAAACGCTTTTGCAGCCGAGCACTACAAAAACAGTTGTGCAGTTTCTGAGTAGGTCTGAACTTACTCAGCCCTTGCGATCACTTCAGCCTGTCCGGTCCCGGAATTAACTTCAGACACCCGCACTGCAAACGCTTGGACACGCCTGCGTTTTTCCAAACACTCCCAGAAAACAGTCAGTTGACACCCATAAACGCATTCTTCCTGTCAATTTTCTTGTGATCGGCTGTACGAATGGATTCTTTGTTAAATCCATTGTCCAGCACGATCCACTTTGTACCCGTATGACGAGCCTGCGCATTGCGGTGCATACGCATGCGCAGTTTTACCGAGTTTTGACCTGATCGCAGCGCTGCAAAAAGTTGCTAGCGAGCGATCAACTCGGAATGACCCCCACAGTCATACACTGATACACAAGTACAGCATATCAAATTAATCAGCACAGTCTCCTGGTGCGTCCCAGCCCCATCACGTTGCTAATACTACGACGCATTTTTCGTCAAAAGACGCCTGGTGCTGGCAGAGTCTTTTGGTATCCTGCGCACCTGGAGGGGCTGTTTGACGCAACTGTAGCAATGATGTAGGAGGACACATCTGTATAGTAAACATCAGTGCTGTGAACTAAGATTCTTGCTCCAGAGTAATTATGAGCCCGCCTTCTCTGAGATTTAAAAGTATTTCCAGTAGTAACTCACCAGTGCAGGTTCCTGTGCTGTTAGTGCAAGACTGATGATCTCAGAGACTTTAGGACTATAGAGTAAGCAGTGTAAATATTTTATAATGGTACAATGCTTATTCAGTCCATTAACCATAACTCCATGGTGATTGAAGAGGTCATTATTTTCCGAGTCCGTATCCGGTGTCACAAATCACGCTGTTATGGCCTCTCACCGGATCATTTACCGGTGTCCCCGTTTCATGTCTCAATTAGCCAGAGGTATATAAGAACTACCTTGTGAGTAATGCAATGTGGTCTTTAGCCTGCTAAGATGCTTCCTGTGAGCTCCTGCAGTTTACGGTCTAGAGACTTGAAGTGCCATACCATCTTGCTGCGTTACTGGCTGCTGCATGCCGGTTCCATTCCGGTGTCTCCTGCATTGTGGTTCCATTCTGGTGTCTCCTGCATTGTGGTTCCATTCCGGTGTCTCCTGCATTGTGGTTCCATTCCGGTGTCTCCTGCATTGTGGTTCCATTCCGGTGTCTCCTGCATTGTGGTTCCATTCCGGTGTCTCCTGCATTGTGGTTCCATTCCGGTGTCTCCCGTATTGCGGTTCCATTCCGGTGTCTCCCGCATTGCGGTTCTATTCCGGTGACTCCTGCATTCCGGCTCCGTTCCGGTGTGTCCTGCATTCCGGCTCCGTTCCGGTGTGTCCTGCATTCCGGCTCCGTTCCGGTGCCTCCTGCATTCTGATTTAATTCAGGTGACTCTTTCAGTCCATTTCTACAGTATTCCTCAGCTGTGTGTTTAGTATCCAAGTTCCATATAGTTTCTAGCTGCACCTCCAGTGCCTACAATCGCCAGCAGCTATTTATTATCTATCAACATCACACAGTTGTTTCTGCTTCCACTATTGTCCATGAGTAGAATTAGACCATCCAGTTTCCACAGCGTTCCTTTAGCTCCAACCCAGCCCAAGTTCACAAACAAACACATATGTGACATCTAGAAAGTGACGGAGCAAGCAATATTCTTCCTTAATGACGATGATGCCATAGACTCCATTATATGTAGGTGTTGTTGTGGCATTATAATTATGTCATTGTTACAAAGCAAAACCCATGATTCTTGGAATGATGATGTTTTACGGGTCACTTAGGTAGTGGGCCCTTATCCACACACACAAAAAAAAAAGACTGGGTTATTTTTTAATTATTATAGTTTTACCCCAGAAATTAAAAAACAATACTATTAAGTTCAAAACCAGGTGTATTCCTGATAACGCTCTCAGCGAGGAAGAAAGCAGTTTCCTCAGTCTCCACTACTTTAGATATCTTCCTGATGAAGCAGTCAGTTTGCCTGTGAAATGCGTGCCAAAGCATTCCTAGAGCAATAGCACTCTCTTACCTAGAGTTTTAGTTGAAGTATTTCTCTAGCATCCATAAGGGATATTGGGGGAAACTAGTAAGATGGGGGTATAGACGGGGTCCAAAGGAGCCAGTGCACTTTAAATTTCTTCAACTGGGTGTGCTGGCTCTTCCCCCTCTATTCCTCCTCCCACATGCAGTTTAGAAAAAGTGCCCTCGGGAGAGGATGCACATCTCTGCAGCTCCAGAGAGTTTTCTTCAATGTCTTTTAAAACTTTTATTATTCTCGGTATGCTGTCTGGGTAACGGAAAAACCTGCACCATGGGAGTTAGGAGGGAGAGGGGGGCGGTCACCGGCCTTACTAGGTACAGAGCCACTTCTACGCCGCAGGACCACCTGAGGGGTTGTTGTTCATCGGGGCACTGCGCCTTGGCTGTCACACCCCTAATGCTGCCTGAAGGTGGCATCGGTGGTGAGTACAAACCGGGGGCCCCGCTAGGGGGGTCCCCCGGTTCAAAGTGCAGCTAACCACAGGTGCGGCGTACGGGACCCTCCCTGGGTGGTCCCGATAGGATCCATCGTGTGTAAACTTGCACAAAACTGCTTGACTAGCACTTGTGTTATGTTTTAAGCTGTTCAGGAGTCTTTGCCAGTAAAAAAAATATGTACAGCTCCGCTGCCATTGGAGGGGGCGGAGCTTTCTCATAGCGGGACTTGGAGCGTTTTGGCACCACCTTCTGCTTACTGCAGCCATCTACAGCACACACACACAGCGCTTCCTGCCTCACAGACACGCTGGAAAACTGGTACAGGGTGTAGCAAAGGGGGAGAGCCGCTTGTGTACACTATCCTGAGCATATTTAGGATTGCAATTATTAGTGTTTTACAGAGCTGACAGTCTCACTGGGGCTGTGCAGCTGAGGGTGTTCTGGTATCATCCCTCTCTCTTTGTCTCCTCTCACATATAATAGGGCAGGCTTGCATTATAACGGGCTTCCTACGCTGTCTGGTATCCTAGCAGCGCTGCTGGCTTCCGGGTTGGTCCGGTCACGTGACCCGGTCTTTTCGACGTGGGAAAGAGTCTTCCTGATGAAGTCTTTGAATCTGTAGTGGTTCTTTCTTTGTAGTTCCTCCAACGCGTTTCAACCTTTCGGTCTTCCTCTGGGAGTGCAGAAAACTCAGCTACTGCAACAAGCTGTTGCAGATTTAGCTGCTTGGGCAGATGCACAGCCCCCCCTCTCTCCTGCAGGTCTCCAGAAGCGTGGTTTACCTGCACTGCTATCTGATACAGATGATGATATACAAGATGATGGGGATGTCCTTCTGGATACTGTGGCCCAGAAGGTATTCCTACCAGAGGACAAGGCGAAAACTCTTCAGGAGATGGTCTGCATGGTGCTCCGACCTACTCGAGTATCCGTACATCTCTGCATAAGATTGCTGGGAAAGATGGTTGCCTCATACGAGCCAATCCAGTACGGGAGCTTCCATGCCAGAACGTTTCAGTTGGACCTCCTGAGCAAGTGGTCCGGCTCACATCTACAGATGCACCGGATGATTTGTCTGTCACCTCAGACCAGGTTTTCCCTCCTGTAGTGGCTACAGTCCTCCAATCTCCTGGAAGGCAGGAGTTTGGGGAACCAGAATTGGACCCTCCTCACGACAGATGTGAGTCTAAAGGGCCATACACACTGGAAGATATTTTTGAAAGATAATGACGATTGTGAACGATATATCGTTCACATCGTCTAGTGTGTATGGCCCTCCAATCAACGATTTACGCACACGCGCTCGTTGATTGGAGGTCGGCGGTTGGCCGTGCTGCCTGCTGAATGTGAGCAATGTCACTTGTGACATCGCTTATCACGGCATGTGTGTACAGAGCCGCAATGAGCGATGTCCACAATGTGACATTGCTCACCTCCCCGGCAGCGGCTCCCTCCCTATGTCGGTCGGACCCATACCTAATATTAGGGACCCCCAGTGACTGAGAAGCCTTGCCGATTGGCCTGGGGGCTTAACCCTATATCTGCAGATATACGCAACTAAGATCTCCATATTATCTGATTATTATGTAGTATTATTTTTCACTCAGTGTGCATTAGGGAACACAAATAGTTTTTTTCTTACACAGAATTACCCCTCCCTTTTAGCACCTGAGTGATATCACAATCTGATTGAGCAGCTTGCCAATATATGTGCATTGTATTTAGAGAGGCATGGATGGGTCAGCATTAGGAGGGATTGCTGACTCCAGAGTGCCATTGGAGAAGTTAAGGTTGTCTCCAGGTAAGCGGCTCTCAGATGCTGTTAGAGCCATTATCATGTGGCCTTACACTGGGCATTCAGACCCAGACATATATGTAATTATTTATGGGGTGGGTGTGGGGTGCGGTGGCCCCTATGTCTGTATGGCTGGGCGGCTTCAGGTCGGCACACCCTAACACTTTATTAACACTTATGATTTTATTTATCACTTTGTATCTATTTTTGTATTATTTTAATCACACTTCACATACATAGCACTTATGTGCTTCTTATTAACTTTCACCTGTGTGCCGACCTGGGGTAGCCGACCTGTGCCGACGTGATGGGGTCATGCACCCCGGACCCATACCTAGTATTAGGGACCCCCAGTGACTGAGAAGCCTTGCCGATTGGCCTGTGGGCTTAACCCTATATCTGCAGATATACGCAACTAAGATCTCTATATTATCTGATTATTATGTAGTATTATTTTTCACTCAGTGTGCATTAGGGAACACAATTTTTTTTTCTTAATTAAAATATGTAAAAAAGGTGCCAATTCCAAAGATATCTTTCGTCTTTCAAATTGTTTGAAAAATTGCTTAGTGTGTGCACTCAATTTCGTTTGTCAGGGCTCTAGGAAGTTCAAGGGAAATTGCTCATCGTCCACATTGTTCATATTTCACATTGGTCATGTCTTCTAGTGTGTAGGGCCCTTAAGAGGATGGGGAGCTGTCACCCAAGGGGCGCAGTTCCAGTGCAGGTGGTCAGGCCACGTAAGCCTTCTTCCAATCAACATTCTGAAACTTTGGGTGATCTACAATGCTCTACTTCAAGTCTCTCCTCTACTCAAGGATCACGCGATCCAGGTACAGTCGGACAACGCCACGGTGGTGGCATATATCAGTCGACAAGGAGGGACAAAAAGCAGAGCCTGCATGCGAGAGGTGTCAAAGATACTCCTCTGGATGGAAAGAAATACCAGAGCCTTGTCGGCAATCTTCATTCCGGGTGTGGACAACTGGGAGGCGGACTTCCTGAGTTGTCATGATCTCCACCCGGGAAAGTGGGGGCTCCACCATCTAGTGATTCAGCAGATCATCGACCTGTGGGGTTGCCCACAAATAGACATGATGGCTTCTCGTCTCAACAAGAAACTTCCCTGGTATTGCTCGTGGACCAGGGACCCTCAGGCGAGGGCAGTGGATGCACGTGCATCGCCTCGGCTTGTCTACCTGTTTCCTCCGATCCCATTGCTCCCAAGAGTGCTAAAGCAAATCGGGAATCAAGGTGTCCAGGCAATTCTAATTGCCCCGGAATGGCCTCGGAGGGCGTGGTACGCGTATCTTCTGCACATGTCCGTCGAAAAACCTTGGCCTCTACCACTCAGAAGAGATCTTCTTCAACAAGGACCGTTTGTCTACCCAGACTTACGGCGACTTCGTTTGAAGGCATGGAGGTTGAGCGGAACATCCTAGCTCACAAGGGCCTTTCCAAGAAGGTTATTGCAACCATGGTTCAGGCCAGGAAACCTGTGACGTCAAAACACTATCATCATATCTGGAGAAGGTATGTCCCTTGGTGCGAAAAACGCACGTATCCGCCTGCAGAGTTTCACTTGGGACGTTTCCTACGTTTCCTGCAGACTGGTGTGGATAAGGGCTTACGTCTGGGTTCCATTAAGGTCCAGTTTTCAGCTCTCTCCATTTTCTTTCAGAAGAAATTGGCACTGTTGCCAGAATTTCAGACCTTCTTGCAAGGGGTACTCCACATTCAACCTCTCTTTGTGCCGCCTACGGCACCCTGGGCTTTGGATGTAGTGTTGACATTTCTCACAGTTCTCCTGGTTTGAACCTCTGATGACGGTAGAAAATAAGTACCTCATGTGGAAGACTGTGATGTTACTGGCCCTGGCTTCTGCTCAATGTGTTTCAGAATTGGGGGCCTTATCGTGTAAAAGTCGGGTCTGGGACTGAGGGTCGACAGCACAAAGGTCGACACACCTTAGGTCGACGCTAATTGGTCGACACACCTTAGGTCGACATGGACAAAAGGTCGACATGGACAAAAGGTCGACAGGAACAAGGTCGACATGGAAAAAGGTCGACATGAGTTTTTTATGTTTCTCTGACGTACTAGTGGATGCTGGGAACTCCGTAAGGACCATGGGGAATAGCGGCTCCGCAGGAGTCTGGGCACAACTAAAAGAAAGCTTTTAGACTACCTGGTGTGCACTGGCTCCTCCCACTATGACCCTCCTCCAAGCCTCAGTTAGATTTTTGTACCCGGCCGAGCTGGATGCACACTAGGGGCTCTCCTGAGCTCTTAGAAAGAAAGTATATTTTAGGTTTTTTATTTTACAGTGAGACCTGCTGGCAACAGGCTCACTGCAACGAGGGACTAAGGGGAGAAGAAGCGAACGTACCTGCTTGCAGCTAGCTTGGGCTTCTTAGGCTACTGGACACCATTAGCTCCAGAGGGATCGACCGCATGGAACTGGCCTTGGTGTTCGGTCCCGGAGCCGCGCCGCCGTCCCCCTTACAGAGCCAGAAGCAAGAAGAAGTCCGGAAAATCGGCGGCATGAAGACTTCTGTCTTCACCAAGGTAGCGCACAGCACTGCAGCTGTGCGCCATTGCTCCTCATACACACTTCACACTCCGGTCACTGAGGGTGCCGGGCGCTGGGGGGGGGGCGCCCTGAGCAGCAATAAAAACACCTTGGCTGGCAAAACAATCACAATATATAGCCCCAGAGGCTATATATGTGATAATTACCCCTGCCAGAATCCTTAAAAAAGCGGGAGAAAAGTCAGCGAAAAAGGGGCGGAGCTATCTCCCTCAGCACACTGGCGCCATTTCTCCCTCACAGCTCCGCTGGAAGGAAGCTCCCTGGCTCTCCCCTGCAGTCTACACTACAGAAAAGGGTAAAAAAGAGAGGGGGGGCACTAAATTTAGGCGCAGTAAATATTATAGCAGCTATAGGGGACATAATTCAGTTAGTCCCTGCATTATATAGCGCTCTGGTGTGTGCTGGCATACTCTCTCTCTGTCTCCCCAAGGGGCTTTTGTGGGGTCCTGTCCTCTGTTAGAGCATTCCCGGTGTGTGTGCGGTGTGTCGGTACGGCTGTGTCGACATGTTTGATGAGGAAAATTATGTGGAGGCGGAGCAGATGCCTATAGAAGTGATGTCACCCCCTGCGGGGCAGACACCTGAGTGGATGGTTTTATGGAAGGAATTACGTGCAAGTGTCGACTCCTTACACAAAAAATTTGACGACATGCCAAATGCGGGACAGCCGGTTTCTCAGCTCGTGCCTGCCCAGGTGTCTCAAAGGCCATCAGGGGCTCTAAAACGCCTGCTACCTCAGATGGCAGACGCAGATGTCGACACGGATACTGATACCAGTGTCGACGACGATGAGTCTAATCTAATGTCCACTAGGGCCATTCGTTGCATTATTGAGGCAATGAAAGAGGTGTTACACATTTCGGATATAAACCCAGGTACCACTAAAAAGGGTATTATGTTTGGGGAGAAAAAACTACCCGTAGTTTTTCCCCCATCTGAAGAATTAAATGAAGTGTGTGAAGAAGCGTGGGCTTTCCCCGATAAAAGATTGGTAATCTCTAAAAAATTACTAATGGCGTTCCCTTTCCCGCCAGAGGATAGGGCACGTTGGGAAACACCTCCTAGGGTGGATAAAGCGCTCACACGTTTGTCTAAAAAGGTGGCACTTCCGTCTCCGGATACGGCCGCCCTGAAGGAGCCTGTGGATAGAAAGCAGGAGGCGATCCTGAAGTCTGTATATACACACTCAGGCATTATACTTAGACCAGCTATTGCGTCAGCATGGATGTGCAGTGCTGCCGCTGCATGGTCAGATTCCCTGTCAGAAAATATTGACACCCTAGACAGGGACACTATTCTGCTAACCATAGAGCATATAAAAGACTCAGTCTTATACATGAGAGATGCACAGAGGGAGATCTGCCGGCTGGCATCTAAAATAAGTGCATTGTCCATTTCTGCTAGGAGAGGCTTATGGACTCGGCAGTGGACAGGGGATGCAGATTCCAAAAGGCACATGGAAGTTTTGCCTTATAAGGGTGAGGAGTTATTCGGGGATGGTCTCTCGGACCTAGTTTCCACAGCGACAGCTGGGAAGTCAGCATTTTTACCCCATGTTCCCTCACAGCCTAAAAAAGCGCCGTTTTATCAGGTACAGTCCTTTCGGACCCAGAAAAACAGGCGAGGAAAAGGCGGGTTCTTTCTGTCCAGAGGCATAGGTAGGGGAAAAAGGCTGCAACAAACAGCAGGTTCCCAGGAGCAAAAGTCCTCCCCCGCTTCTTCCAAGTCCACCGCATGACGGTGGGACTCCACAGGCGGAGCCAGGTACGGTGGGGGGCCGCCTCAAAAGTTTCAGCGATCAGTGGGCCCGCTCACAGGTGGATCCCTGGATCTTGCAAGTAGTATCTCAGGGGTACAAGCTGGAATTCGAGGCGTCTCCCCCCCGCCGTTTCCTCAAATCTGCCTTGCCAACAACTCCCTCAGGCAGGGAGGCTGTGCTAGAGGCAATTCACAAGCTGTATTCCCAGCAGGTGATAGTCAAGGTGCCCCTACTTCAACAAGGACGGGGTTACTATTCCACACTGTTTGTGGTACCGAAACCGGACGGTTCGGTGAGACCCATTTTAAATTTGAAATCCTTGAACACATACATAAAAAAATTCAAGTTAAGATGGAATCGCTCAGGGCGGTTATTGCAAGCCTGGACGAGGGGGATTGCATGGTATCCCTGGACATCAAGGATGCTTACCTGCATGTCCCCATTTATCATCCTCACCAGGAGTACCTCAGATTTGCGGTACAAAATTGCCATTACCAATTCCAGACGCTGCCGTTTGGACTGTCCACGGCACCGAGGGTGTTTACCAAGGTAATGGCGGAAATGATGATACTCCTTTGAAAAAAGGGAGTTTTAATTATCCCGTACTTGGACGATCTCCTAAAAAAGGCGAGATCCAGGGAGCAGTTGTTGGTACGAGTAGCACTATCTCAGGAGGTGCTACACCAGCACGGTTGGATTCTGAATATTCCAAAGTCACAGCTGGTTCCGACGACACATCTACTGTTCCTGGGAATGATTCTGGACACAGTCCAGAAAAAAGTGTTTCTCCCGGAGGAGAAAGCCAAGGAGCTGTCATCTCTAGTCAGAGACCTCCTGAAACCGAAACAGGTGTCGGTGCATCACTGCACGCGAGTCCTGGGAAAGATGGTGGCTTCTTACGAAGCAATTCCTTTCGGCAGGTTCCATGCCAGAATCTTTCAGTGGGACTTGTTGGACCAATGGTCCGGATCGCATCTTCAGATGCATCGGCTAATAACCCTGTCTCCAAGAACCAGGGTGTCTCTGCTGTGGTGGCTGCAGAGTGCTCATCTCCTAGAGGGCCGCAGATTCGACATACAGGACTGGGTCCTGGTGACCACGGATGCCAGCCTTCGAGGCTGGGGGGCAGTCACACAGGGAAGAAACTTCCAAGGACTATGGTCGAGTCAGGAGACTTCCCTACACATAAATATTCTGGAACTAAGGGCCATTTACAATGCCCTAAGTCAGGCAAAACCCCTGCTTCTACACCAGCCGGTACTGATCCAGTCAGACAACATCACGGCGGTCGCCCATGTAAACCGACAGGGCGGCACAAGAAGCAGGACGGCAATGGCAGAAGCCACAAGGATTCTCCGATGGGCGGAAAATCACGTGCTAGCACTGTCAAGAGTGTTCATTCCGGGAGTGGACAACTGGGAAGCAGACTTCCTCAGCAGACACGACCTCCACCTGGGAGAGTGGGGACTTCATCCAGAAGTCTTCACACTGATTGTAAATCGTTGGGAACGGCCACAGGTGGACATGATGGCGTCCCGCCTAAACAAAAAACTAGAGAGATATTGCGCCAGGTCAAGGGACCCTCAGGCGATAGCGGTGGACGCTCTAGTGACACCGTGGGTGTACCAGTCAGTTTGTGTTCCCTCCTCTGCCTCTCATACCAAAGGTACTGAGAATAATAAGAAAACGAGGAGTAAGGACAATACTTGTGGTTCCGGATTGGCCAAGAAGAGCTTGGTACCCGGAACTTCAAGAGATGATCTCAGAGGACCCATGGCCTCTGCCGCTCAGACAGGACCTGCTGCAGCAGGGGCCCTGTCTGTTCCAAGACTTACCGCGGCTGGGTTTGACGGCATGGCGGTTGAACGCCGGATCCTAAAGGAAAAGGGCATTCCGGAGGATGTCATTCCTACGCTGATTAAAGCCAGGAAAGATGTAACTGTAAAACATTATCACCGTATATGGCGGAAATATGTTGCTTGGTTTGAGGCCAATAAGGCCCCAACAGAGGAATTTCAGCTGGGTCGATTTCTGCACTTCCTACAGGCAGGAGTGACTATGGGCCTAAAATTAGGCTCCATTAAGGTACAGATATCGGCTCTGTCGATTTTCTTCCAAAAAGAACTAGCTTCACTACCTGAAGTTCAGACATTTGTAAAATGAGTGCTGCATATTCAGCCCCCTTTTGTGCCTCCAGTGGCACCCTGGGATCTCAACGTGGTGTTGAATTTCCTAAAATCACATTGGTTTGAGCCACTAAAGACCGTGGATCTAAAATATCTCACGTGGAAAGTGGTCATGTTATTGGCCTTGGCTTCGGCCAGGCGTGTATCAGAATTGTCGGCTTTGTCATTTAAAAGCCCTTATCTGATTTTCCATATGGATAGGGCAGAATTGAGGACTCGTCCCCAGTTTCTCCCTAAGGTGGTATCTGCTTTCATTTGAACCAACCTATTGTAGTGCCTACGGCTACTAGCGACTTGGAGGATTCCAAGTTACTGGACGTAGTCAGGGCCTTGAAAATGTATGTTTCCAGGACGGCTGGAGTCAGGAAAACTGACTCGCTATTTATCCTGTATGCACCCAACAAACTGGGTGCTCCTGCTTCTAAGCAGACTATTGCTCGCTGGATTTGTAGCACAATTCAGCTGGCGCATTCTGCGGCTGGACTGCCGCATCCTAAATCAGTTAAAGCCCATTCTACAAGGAAGGTGGGCTCATCTTGGGCGGCTGCCCGAGGGGTCTCGGCTTTACAACTGTGCCGAGCTGCTACTTGGTCAGGGGCAAACACGTTTGCAAAATTCTACAAATTTGATACCCTGGCTGAGGAGGACCTTGAGTTCTCTCATTCGGTGCTGCAGAGTCATCCGCACTCTCCCGCCCGTTTGGGAGCTTTGGTATAATCCCCATGGTCCTTATAGAGTTCCCAGCATCCACTAGGACGTCAGAGAAAATAAGAATTTACTCACCGGTAATTCTATTTCTCGTAGTCCGTAGTGGATGCTGGGCGCCCGTCCCAAGTGCGGATTGTCTGCAATACTTGTACATAGTTATTGTTCACTAAAGGGTTATTGTTATGAGCCATCTGTTGAGAGGCTCAGTTATGTTTCATACTGTTAACTGGATATGGTATCACGAGTTATACGGTGTGATTGGTGTGGCTGGTATGAGTCTTACCCGGGATTCAAAATCCTTCCTTATTGTGTCAGCTCTTCCGGGCACAGTATCCTAACTGAGGCTTGGAGGAGGGTCATAGTGGGAGGAGCCAGTGCACACCAGGTAGTCTAAAAGCTTTCTTTTAGTTGTGCCCAGACTGCTGCGGAGCCGCTATTCCCCATGGTCCTTACGGAGTTCCCAGCATCCACTACGGACTACGAGAAATAGAATTACCGGTGAGTAAATGCTTATTTTTTTGGGTGTCGTTTTCTTCGTAGAGTGACCGGGAACCCCAATTAGTGCACCGCGTCCCCTCGCATGGCTCGCTTCGCTCGCCATGCTTCGGGCATGGTGCCTTCGCTCCGCTACCGCTTCACTCGGCACACTTTACCGTTCCAATCGTAGTCCACGTGGATCGTTAAGTATGAAAAGGTTCAAAAAAAGAAAAAAATCGTGAAAAACTCATGTCGACCCTTTTCCATGTCGACCTTTTGTCCATGTCGACCTAAGGTGTGTTGACCAATTGGCGTCGACCTAAGGTGTCGACCTTTGTGCTGTCGACCTGGAGTCCGGATACCGTAAAAGTCCCTACTTGGTCTTTTACAAGGACAGAGCAGAGCTCCGGACTAAATAGCAGTTTCTGCCAAAGGTTGTCTCCGCGTTTAATCTGAATCAAGCTATTGTGGTTCCGTCCAGTTCTGACGCTTCTGCTCCTCCGGAGGCATTGGATGCTGTGCATGCCTTGAAGATCTATGTCAAGTGTACAGTTCGGGTCAGAAAGACAGATTCCTTGTTCGTGCTCTATGATGCGCAGAAGAAGGATTGCCCTGCTTCAAAGCAGTCCATTGCTTGTTGGATTGGGCTTACTATCCAACAGGCCTATGTGTCGGCAGCCTTACCTGTTCCTAAGTCTCTGAAAGCCCCCTCTACTAGATCAGTGGGCTCTTCCTGGGCGGCTGCCCGTGGAGTCTCAGCCTTGCAACTATGCCGAGCTGCTACCTCGTCGGGGAAGAACACTTTTGTGAAGTTCTACAAATTTGATACCCTGGCCAAAGAAGATACCCAGTTTGGGCA
Source organism: Pseudophryne corroboree (assembly GCF_028390025.1). Classification (NCBI taxonomy): domain Eukaryota; kingdom Metazoa; phylum Chordata; class Amphibia; order Anura; family Myobatrachidae; genus Pseudophryne; species Pseudophryne corroboree. Next base: position 290,561,210 of record NC_086454.1, read on the forward strand.
GGCGGTGCTGCAGCAGTCTCCGCCCGTTCCTGGAAGCTTTGGGACGTCCCCATCGTATTAGTTTCCCCCAATATCCCTTATGTATGCTAGAGAAAATAGGATTTTAATACCTACCGGTAAATCCTTTTCTCGTAGTCCATAAGGGGTATTGGGCGCCCGCCTCAGTGCGTGGACTTTTCTGCAGGTTCATGTTCTATAGTTACCTGTTCAGCTGTTGCTGTTGTTGTTACCAGCCGTAGCTGGTTGTTGTAAGTTAGTGGTGTGCTGGTGTGTAAATCTCACCACCCTTTCGGTTATCATGTTCCTTCTCTCATATATGTCCTTTCTCCTTTGGGCACGGTTTTTACCTATAACTGGCTGTGGGAGGAGCAAGCACACCCAGTTGAAGAAATTTAAAGTGCACTGGCTCCTTTGGAGCCTGTCTATACCCCATCATACTAGTTTCCCCAAATATTCCTTATGGACTACGAGAAAAGGTTTTACTGGTAGGTATTAAAATCCTAATTTTTTTTCTTAGTATCTGCAAAGCTTCATCACCTTCTATCATATATTCTTCTTTGTAGCATTGTGAGGTTTTAGTTTTCTATGGAATTTGTTAATGTCAGTATTTTACTTTGTAAAATGTAGTAGTCACTTGTTGGAGGATTTAGGTTTGTTGGCACACCCAAAGCCACAACAGAATCTGAAGACAAGTTTGTGAGCGTTTGCGTAATAGAGCGTAATGTGAGCGTTTCAGTTGTGAAGACTTCAGTTTTGACCGGTTGAATGGCAGCAAGATAGGCATTGCTAAGATGGCAGAATAAGAGTCTTTCCTTGAGCCATGGTGCCCTTCCAATGGACTACTGAAGACTGGAATAAGGTTGAGGACCAATGAGTCAAACGTTTAAAGCTTTGGTTCATCCTGCAGGGATTTTGCACACTGTCAAGAAGGTAAAAGGATGGTTCCTCTGTGTGACAACATCTGCCAAAAATGGTGTAGGAAGCGTGATGGTCTGGGGCTTTTTTTGAATGATCCCTAGTTGGTGACTTGCACAGGACGATTGGCCCACTGAACTTAAAGAGATACCATAGCATTTTGAAGCTCGGGCAAAAACATTGGATCTATGTTTAGTTTATCCCTTGCAAAAGATTGATACTGCCTGTCTGCATAACCTTGATTTCTACTATTATTTCTTTACCATGGTTACTTTTGCTGTTAACCTCCACAGCGTGTAAGAGGAGGCTATGTTTCAACCCAGATGCTACTAAAAATCATAGATCCTATTACTGTGTTAAAAGGTGAATATTATGAATTTTATACACCGTTGAGTCACATTACTGTGACCACCTACATTTGGAGGCTTTCGGGCCAAGAGTGGCAGTATTTCTGAAACAGCACAGTTTGTGAACTGTTCGTGTGCTGCTGTGGTGAAGGTGTATCTTCACTGGACAAATGGCACCATTACGAATAACTGAAATTGCGGAGCACCATGTGCCATTGATGTCAGAGGTGAACGTCTGCTGCAAAAGTGAGTGAGGGCTGACTGATACGCTACAGTGGAGTAGCTCACTGTCCAAATGAACCTGGGGGCTACCAGACTTGTGTCTAAAACGTCAGTTCAGCCAGTCTAGCTGCTGTCCGTGCTGCACACGGCGATTACATTGGCTGTTAGCTGGTGGTCATGATATTATAGCTCGACCGTGTATGTTGGAAACTATCACTAGCAGTTTTATATGTCCTGGTTACATGCTAGATGCAAATGCATATGGATTATGCAATATATTAAGCTTGGCTGTCTGACACGTGTACTTCACAAATCTCTTTAATTAGAGGTAATGACTAATGTATAATTAAGGTACATAAATAGGAGATGATGTATACAAGTGAAATTGTTGTAATTTAACAGGTGCATCATCCACTGTTGAGATAGTGGTAGAAATGTAAAAAAATTGACTCTCTCCTTGAACGCATGCTGTTTCTGAGATAGTTGTGACTGTCAGGTTTCCCAAATTGGGTGTATTTTGCATATACAGGTTGAGTATCCCATATCCAAATATTCCGAAATACAGATTTTTTTTTAGGGAGACTGAAATAATGAAAACTTTGTTTTCTGATGGCTCAATGTACACAAACTTTGTTTAATAAACAAATTTATTAAAAATATTGTATTAAATGACCTTCAGGCTGTGTGTATAAGGTGTATATGAAACATAAATGAATTGTGTGAATGTACACACACTTTGCTTATTACACAAAGGTATTAAAAATATTGGCTACAATTACCTACAGGCTGTGTGTATAAATGCATTCTGTGCTTAGACTTGGGTCCCATCGCCATGATATCTCATTATGGTATGCAATTATTCCAAAATACGGAAAAATCCAAAACCCAAAATACTTCTGGTCCCAAGCATTTTGGATAAAGGAGACTCAACCTGTAGTATCAATCTCTGTACCCATACTATAGTGTTTTTGTTTCCATCTTATTGCACTCATAAAACACAATCAATATCGTAATCACGGAATTATAATCTAGTAACTTTATAGCAAAACTACCATTGTATCTTTGTGTATTATTTTTTCGTTAGCAGCAAATTAGTGATATTTAATTGCACGATTATTAGTTAGTGGGTTAGAAAAGAGTAAATTGCTATGAATCTTGCCCCTAACCAGTTTTCATATATATGGGCACATACAGATGTGTCCTTATACATCTTGCATCAATACACCATGCAGCGGGAGATGCCTGTCGTGACTGAACTGAAGGGTCCAGTGCAACTCTGTTAGTGTCGGGTGTCTTTTTTTTAATTTTTTTATTACAAAAATGCTATTTGCACCGCTATGCGAATAGGGCGCAAAACCAGACTCGGCTGATTAAAATGTTATGTGGCATGCCTATATTATGTGTGCGTCTGTAACTGCACACAAAATGCTACATTACAGTATTTTCTAGGAAAACACTGTAATGTACTATTTCGTATGCAGATACAGCCGTGGTTGTACACAGAATATAGGCATGCCGCATATCATTTTAATCAGCATAAGCTGCTTGTTCGTCCTATTTGCATTGTATGAGATCACTCTGCCCCAACCTACATACGCTATTAAATTATTATTATTACATTTTATTAATAAGGCGCCACAAGTGTTTCGTAGCGTCGTACAAAGGACAGTACAGGGAGACAAAACTTAGCATTACAGTAAATAAATAACAGAAATAGAGTACAGGTAACAATGAGCACCACAATTCTCAAGACATAATACAGCTGAGATGTAAGTAGTGAGGGAGTGATCATCGTACTACTAGGGGCTGGTGGCCATAGATAGAGATGAGTCTTTACCAGCAGGAGAAAAGGCGGGCAAAGATGGTCGCTGAGTAGTTAAGAGCTGCGAGTGAAATGTGTCGAGAAGAGGGCTTAGATAACAAGAGGAAAGAGGGCGCTGCTCTGAAGAGCTAACACTCTAGTGGGAAGGGTCAACAGACAGATGACATGAGGTGCAAGCAAGCGGGAGGTTGCCTGATGGCAGTATGTAAGCAAAGCAAAGATGTTCAAGGCAGGGGGATGGAGGAGCGGCCTCGTGACTAGGTTATGCGTCGGGAGGGTATGCTTTGATGAATAGGTGGGTTTTTAGTGCCCGTTTGAAGCTTGGCAAGGTCGGGGAGAGTCTAATGGAGCGGGAGAGTGCGTTCAACTGAAGGGGTGCAGCACGGGCCTAGTCTTGAACTTGAGCATGGGAAGCAGTGACCAGGGCGGTAGAGAGCAGGCGGTCATTGGTAGACCGTAGGGGGCGGGAGGGAGTATGAAGGGAGAGGAGGTTGGAGATGTAGGTGAGCAGTGGAATTAGAGATGGCCTTGTATGTGAGGGTGAGGAGTTTTGAAGAGAATTCTGTAGGGGAATGGGAGCCAGTGTAGATTTTGTCGAAGGGAAGTGGCAGATGTGGAGCGGCGGGAGAGGAAGATAAGCTTAGCTGCGGAGTTCAGGACAGATTGGAGGGGAGCAAGCGAGGCCAGTGAGGAGAACATTGCAGTAGTCGAGTCGTGAGATGACCAGTGAGTGGATAAGTTTAGTTGCACTCTGGGAGAGAAATGGGCTGATGCGACCAATGTTGCGTAGCAGGAACCGACAGGATTGTGCCAGAGCTTGGATGTGGGGTGCAAAGGAGAGGGAGGAGTCAAGTGACGCCCAAGCACCGGAGTTGGGGAACAGGGGAGATGGTGGTGTTGTCAAATGGTACTTGTGTGTGTGGGTGTATATGTATTATTTAATGAAATCGCATTCCTCACAGTGGGATTGTGTATGTAGGTCAGTTCCCTGACCACTAAAAATCCACCAGTTCATAAAAACAATAGTAGCTATCCTGCAGATTATACAATTTTCTCTAGCATCCATAAGGGATATTGGGGAGACTTAGTACAATGGGTATAGACGGAGTCCAAAGCAGCCGGTGCACTTTAAATTTCTTCAACTGGGTGTGCTGGCTCCTCCCCTCTATGCCCCCTCCCACAGGAAGTTTAGAAAAAGTGCCCTCAGGAGAGGATACACACTCTGCAAGCTCCATAGTTTTTCTTCAGTTTCTTTTTCAGTCTTTGTTATTTTTGGTATGCTGTTCGGGAAACGGACACCGACCTTGTGAGGTATCAAAGCCGCTTCCACGCTGCAGGACCACCGACTTGAGAGGTTGTTGTACAGCGGGGCAGTGTGCCTTTGCGGTCACAATCGCAGCACGCTGCTCACCACTAACATTAGCCTGAAGGTAACATCAGTGGTGAGTACAAACCGGGGGCCCCGCTAGGTGGGTCCCCCAGTTCATGGTGCGACAGAAAGCTGGGACGGCATACAGGACCCTCCTGGGGGGACCCGCTACAGCCCCCCTGCGTACACTGGCAGCGGTGGGTAAAACTAGCACTTGTGTGATGTTTTCTACTCATGGGGAGACTTTTGCCAGTATAAAAACTACAGACGCTCCGGCGCCATTGCAGGGTGCCTCCAACGCGGCTAGAGGCGAGACAAGAAAACCAGCGATCGCCAGTTCTTAGGAGAGCACCGGTACTGCTTCCACTAAGGCCTCAGCATGACGGTGCTCACCCACTGCGAGGAGATCTCGAGGTGGGAGCTCGGCTGCGTCACTTCAGCCACATCTGGGAAAGTTCCTGCCTGGATGCCTGGGTCAAGGACCTCATTTCTCAGGGCCACAAGCTTAAGTTCAACAGTGTTCCTCCCTAACGATTTTTTAGATCAAACTTGCCAGCTTTGGAGGATACGCATGTTACGCTGCAACAGGCCATCCTAAAATTGGAACAATTCCAAGTCATTGTTCCAGTGTCGCTGCAACAACAGGGACGGGGTTACTACTCCAACCTGTTCGTGGTACCGAACCGGATCGTTCAGTAAGGCCCATTTTGAATCTAAAATCCTTCAACCCTTGCCTAAAGGTTTTCAAGTTCAAGATTGAATCCTTGCGAGCAGTGATTGTGAGCCTGGAAGAATGGTAGTTCATGGTCTCCCTGGATATCAAAGACGCCAATCTCCATATCCCGATTTGGCCACCTCATCAGGCTTACCTGAGGTTTTCCCTGCTGAATGATCATTACCAGTTCCAGGCACTACCCTTCGGCCTGTCCACAGCTCCGAGGGTGTTCATGAAGGTGATGGCGGAGATGATGTTACAACTCAGGGTCCAGGGGTCAATGTTGTCCCTTATCTGGAAGGTCTACGGATCAAACCAAGATCCAGGGAGCTTTTATTGCTCCATATAGAACGCACTATCCGGCTTCTGTTACACCATGGGTGGATCCTCAATTTACAGAAGTCCCACCTGGAGCCCACTCAGAGGCTTCTGTTCCTGGGGATGTTACTGGATACTGTGACCCAAAAAGTGTTCCTTCCAGAGGACAAGGCGAGAACACTTAAGGAGATTTTCCGCACGGTTCTCCGGCCTCCTCGGATATCCATCCATCTTTGCGTAAGATTGCTGGGGAAAATGGTTGCCTCGTACGAGGCGATCCAGTATGGACGGTTGCATGCCAGGACTTTTCAATTGGATCTCCTGAGCAAGTGGATCACATCTTTAGATGCGCCGGATAATTCAGCTGTCGCCACAGGACAGGGTTTTTCTCCTGTTGTGGCTGCAGTCCTCTAACTTACTGGAGGGCCGAAGTTTCGGAATTCAGAATTGGATCCTCCTTACGACGGATTCGAGTTTGAGATGATGGGGAGCTGTCACTCAGGGGGCTCAGTTCCAGGGCAGGTGGTCAGCCCACGAAGCCTCCCTTCCGATCAACATTCTGGAACTTCGGGCTATCTACTTCAGACCTCTCCTCTGCTCAGGGATCACGCAATCCAGGTACAGTTGGACAACGCCACAGCAGTGGCGGGCGTACATCAGTCGACAAGTGGGGACAAAAAGCAGGGCCTGCAGCGAGAGGTGTCAAAGATACTCCTCTGGGCAGAAAGACATGCAAGAGCACTGTCTGCAATATTCATTCCGGTGGTGGACAACTGGGAAGCGGACTTCCTGAGTCATCACGATCTCCACCCGGGAAAGTGGGGGCTTCACCATCAGATGTTTCAGCAGATCATCGACTGGTGGGGTTGCCCACAAATAAACATGATGGCCTCTCAACTCAACAAGAAGCTTCGTTGGTATTGCTCACGAACCAGGGACCCTCAGGCGAGGGCAGTGGATACCCTGACATCGCCGTGGCCTTACTGGCTGGTCTTCCTGTTTACTCCGATTCCATTGCTACCAAGGGTGCTCAAGCAAGTCAGGAATCAAAAAGTCCAGGCAATTCTGATTCCCCTGGATTGCCCTCGGAGGGCTTGGAACGTGACTCTTCTGGACATGTCCGTCGAAGAGCCTTGGCCTCTGCCACTGAGAAAAGATCTTCTTCAACAAGGGCTGTTCGTCTACCCGGACTTACGGCGGCTTCGTTTGATGGCATGTAGGTTGAGCGGAACATTCTAGCTCACAAAGGCCTTTCCAAAAAGGTTATTGCTACCATGGTTTAGGCCAGGAAACCTGTGACGTCAAAACATTACCATCCTATCGGGAGGAGATATGTCTCTTTGTGCGAGGACCGCACGTATCCGCCTGAAGAGTTTCACTTGGGATGGTTCCTTCGTTTCCAGCAGGCTGGTGTGGATAAGGGTTTACGTCTGGGTTCCATTAAGGTCCAGATTTCAGCTCTCTCCATTTTCTTCCAGAAGAAATTGACAGTATTGCCAGAAGTTCAGACCTTCTTGCAAGGGGTGCTTCACATTCAACCTCCTTTTGTGCCACCCACGGCACCCTGGGACTTGAATGTAGTGTTGGACTTTCTACAGTCCTCCTAGTTTGAACCTCTGTCGTCCGGTAGAAGACAAGTACCTCACGTGGAAGACGGTGATGTTGTTGGCCCTGGCTTCTGATAGGCGTGTCTCAGAATTGGGGGCCTTATCATGTAAAAGCCCCTACTTTTATGAGGACATAGCGGAGCTCAAGAATAGGCAGCAGTTCTTGCCAAAGGTTGTCTGTGCGTTCCATTGAATCAGCCTATTGTGGTTCCGTCCAGTTCTGGCTCTTCTGCTCCTCCGAAGGCATTGGATGCGGTGCGAGCCTTGAAGATCTATGTCAAGAGAACGGCTCGAATCAGAAAGACTGATTCCCTGTTAGAGCTATATGATGCGCAGAAATTTGGTTTCCCTGCTTCGAAGCAGTCCATTGCTCGTTGGCTTTGACTTGCTATCCAACAGGCCTATGTGTCGGCAGCCTTACCTGTTCCTAAGTCTCTGAAGGCCCACTCTACTAGATCGGTGGGTTCTTCTTGGGCGGCTGTCCGTGGAGTCTCGGCCTTGCAACTATGCCGAGCTGCTACCTGGTTGAGGAAGAACACTTTTGTAAAGTTCTACAGGCTTGATACCCTGGCCAAAGAGGATTCCCAGTTTGGGCAGGCGGTGCTGCAGACGTTTCCACACATTCCTGCCCGTTCTGGAAGATTTGGGACGTCCCCATCGTATTAGTTTCCCCCAATATCCCTTATGGATGCTAGAGAAAATAGGATTATAATTACCTAACAGTTAATCCTTTTCTCGTAGTCCATAAGGGATATTGAGCGCCCGTCTCTGTGCGTTGACTTTTCTGCAGGTTTTCTTTATATGGTTACCTGTTCAGCTGTTGCTGTTTTGTTGCTGGTTGTTTTGTTAGTGGTGTGCTGATGTGTAAATCTCACCACCCTTTGTTGTTATGTTCCTTCTCTCATGTATGTCCTCTCTCCTTCGGGCACTGTTTTACCTATAACAGCCTGTGGGAGTGGGCATAGAGGGGAGGAGCCAGCACACCCAGTTGAAGAAATTTAAAGTGCACTGGCTCCTTTGGACCCCGTCTATACCCATCGTACTAAGTCTCCCCAATATCCCTTATGGACTACGAGAAAAGGATTTACTGGTAGGTAATTAAAATCGTATTTTTCTCTCTCTCTGTAGTTGAGATATATTATACAAAGTTATTTAATAATAAGTATCTTTCTCTTGCAAGGGATATAATGATCCATTTTACCCTTAAGCATTATAGTTAATTTTTATTATAATAGTTTTCTTTACATAAGCAGGCACCACATAAGAGTCTTTTTCTCTCTCTCTCTTTGTATTTCCGTTATGACTATTGACTCTCTGGTGCACCTCCAACTAGTACAAATATACGTTAGGTATTACTATGGTTAACTTTTCTATTAATCTGTAATTGCTGGTGCAGAATTCCTCCCTTTTTCAATAGGGTTATGTCTAGTTTATCAAGGGTTTATCCTACAGCACCCCGCCAGTATCCTATGGTCACCACGCCAGTGTGCCGCGAAACGGAGGGAGCGGTAGCGCTGTGCTCCCTGCTCCCGCACACCATCGCCTCTTGCAGGGTGCAGGGCGCTGGAGGGGAGCGCCCTGGGCGGCTTATACTGACTTAGATCGCTGGCGGGGGGACATATTTCGTTGGCCGGACACCGGGTATGTCACCCTGCCAGGGTGCCGCAGCGATCGCGCTGCGCGCCTTTTGTTCCCACACACCACCGGCTTCCGAGGGTGCAGGGCGCAGGGGGGGACGCCCTGGGCAGCGATTCTATTTATGTGTATATACAGGGGGCTATGCCCTGTATATAGGTTCTCCCAGCTCAATATATATATACTTTTTGAGCGGGCTTAAGCACGCCTAGAAGGGGCGGAGCTTAGCCCTCACAGCGGAGTCAGCGGCATTTTCCTCAGGTCCCCGCCAAGGCTTGCTGTATAGTAAGAAGGAGGGGGGGGCACAGTGTTTTTTAATGCTATATGGAGTCATATAGCATTATGTTTTATAAGGGGCGTGTTGTGATACGTAAATTCAGTGTTTCCCAGTTTGTTTACCCACTATCTGTTAGTCGACATATGTGAGGGCTTTGTCACAAGCTGCTGTGGGGATAGCTGTCGGCTTCGCCGGCGCATGACGGTACTTGATTCGGAAGATTAAGTATTAGCAGGTTGGTGTGTGCTTAAGAAAGTAAACACGCTAGGGGAGACAGTTGTTTGTGGGTGCCCTGTCGGCATCAACGGTATTTACTGGGTAAAAAAAATAACAGGCTGTTATTGCCTTGTACCTATATATATATTTATAGATATATGTGGGAGGAGTCTTATTGAAAGTGTATATGTATGCTTCCCTCAGACCCCTCAGGGTTCCAAGATTGTTATTTCTCTTACGTCCTAGAGGATGCTGGGGACTCCAAAAGGACCATGGGGTATAGACGGGATCCGCAGGAGCTTGGGCACACTAAAAAGACTTAAGACTGGGTGTGAACTGGCTCCTCCCTCTATGCCCCTCCTCCAGACCTCAGTTAGACAGGAGTGACTGGATGCACATTAGGGGAGCTCTCCTGAGTTTCTCTAGGAAAAGACTTTATGTTAGGTTTTTTATTTTCAGGGAGCCCTGCTGGCTACAGGCTCCCTGCAGCGTGGGAGTGAGGGGAGAGAAGCAGACCTACTTCTGTGAGTTTCAAGGCTCTGCTTCTCGGCTACTGGACACCATTAGCTCCAGAGGGTTCGATCACTTGGTGCGCCTAGCTGCTTGTTCCCGGAGCCACGCCGTCACCCCCTCACAGAAGCCAGAAGTCGGGTGAGTATTAGAAGAACAGAAGACTTCAGGACGGCAGAGAACTTCAGTGACGGAAGGTAAAGCACAGCGGTAACGCTGTGCTCCATGCTCCCACACACACATCACCAACGCTTGTCACTGGGTGCAGTACCTGTTTACTATTCCCTGCTGTCGACATATGCTAAGTTTCTGTCGACCATAACGTTCCTGGTAGATCCACATCCGGGGCATGTCAGTACATGGTCATACACATTCAGAACACATTACTGTCACTAGGGACCTGACAGGTCTGGACAATCCACTTGCGTATAGGTTATATATATATATATATATATATATATATATGCATGGTTAGGATATGTGTGTTTTATTGTGTATTACATGATGTATATCCATGAATGCTGAAATAATGGTATTCTTCTCATGTGCTGGTCGCTCTGTTGATTAAGCTCTAGATTGGCCGTGATGAGTTGGTTTTCGATCCTCTCATGGAGTCCGAATATTATTCTCTTTCCGACGCGGAGAGAACATTGTGGCAGTCAACTCCTGGTCGACGCAGAGCCGGTCGCAAAGGATCATACACAGGAAGCTAAGTGATATTTTATTACTGTACTTATTTGCACTGCATGAACATGGGGGTGTGTTCTGTTCGGACAGGCATCCGATAGAATTACCCTACAGAGTGTGTGTAAGGTTGCTTATGTTGCTTATATTCTATAACATTGCAGCCGATTGCCGCGTGACGGCAGAAGGTGTGGCCAGGGAAAACTGCTGAGGTTGTTTCCGAGAGATACTGGGATGCCTCAGTTCAGTCAATCTCGGCGGATACCACTGGTAAGTCTAGCTTGTGAGTTAGACTCCTTCGCAACGGTTGGGGACGCATTCTTTGGTGGGATGCAGTTGTTTTAATCGTTCGATACCGTTCTTTTTTCCTTTTCTGTGCAGACAGTGGAAGCTGAAAAGGTAAGAGTTCTGCAGCCCTGTTTGGTCCGCAGAACCGGATCTCGGTTGCTGTTTTTTAACACGTCCGCCACAGGTCGCCGAGTCTATCTGGCTGGATCCCACTCTGGTGGGGACTCGTCTACTAATCTTCCGTTAGTTCGAGAATTGACTAGGACCTGTGACTTGATTGTATAATCCGAAGGGGGACATTCTGAGTTACAAATGTTACCCCTCACTGTTTTTCTATTAAATCTTGCCGTTTCCCTTCTGGAAGGAGAGGTAGTACGTGACGCCGTACAGAGGTGCGTCAGGTTCAGGGAATTGTTCTGCTGTTCCAAAAAAAAAAAAAAGACTTAAGAGGTTTCAATGCGTGGTACTCCGCATTCGGACTACCTGGGTGGATATCCAGGATTGTCTTTGCCATTTCATAGGAGTAATGGGACGCTCTCCAGATTAAGGCGAGATCAAGACACGATGCATATCGTTGTTTCTCTTACTGTTCTTTCAACAGTGGGAATGACTGTTGTTCCCAACGACGCAGAGTTCGGAGGTGGGTGTCAGAGTGGATACTGACCGGTTGAGGTTCCGTGTTTTTTCCTGTGGAAAGAGATCTGAGGATCCAGAGTCGGATCAGCTTTGCAACAGTGTAAACCCATCGATACGTTCCGTTGATGAAGAAGATGGTTACAGCCTACGAGGCCATTCGGTGAGCGGGTCAAATGCCAGAGTGGTTTTGGCGGGACCAGTTGGACATGTAGTCCGGGTCTCACCTGCACATTCACCGGAAAATAATCCTATTGTCCAGGACCAGGATATCTCTCCTGGAGTGGCTGCACAGTTCTCACCTCCTAGAGGGACGAAGATTCGGGATCCAGGATTAGATCCTGGTGTCCATGGATGCAGGTCTCCGAGTCTGGGGAGCAGTCTTTCCAGGGGAAGAATTTCTAGGGGAAAAGGTCAAGCCGGGAAGCTTGTCCGCAATAAGCTTTCTTGAATTAAGAGCTATTTACGACGAACATCTTCTTCGCGATCTGCCCGTCTTAATTCTGTAGGACAACTTAACAGCAGTGGCGTAAGTAAGCCGCTAGGGCGGAACGAGGAGCAAAGCGACAATGGCAGAAGCCGCAAAAGTTTTCCGCTGGGCGGAAAGGCATGTACATGCTCTATTAGCGGTCTTCGTTCCGGGTGTAGACAACGGAGAAATAGACTTCCTCAGCAGACACGATCTCCATCCAGGAGAGTGGGGTATTCATCAAGAAGTTTTCACAGAAGTGACAAGTCTTTGGGGAAATTCTCAATTAGACATGATGGCGTCTCGCCTCAACAAGAAACTTCAGGGATATTGTTCCAGGTCAAGGAACACTCAAACTATAGCAGTGGACGCCCTCGTGACACCTTGGGAGTTTCAGTCGGTCTATGTGATCCCTCCACTTTCACCCTTTCTAAAGGTGATAAACATAAGAAGATCAAAGGTTCAGGCGATCCTCATTGTTTCGGTCTAGCCAAGGAGGGCTTGGTATCCAGATCTTCAAGACTTTCTCATAGAAGATCCCTGGCCTCTTCATCTACGAGGGGACCTGTTACAGCAAGGACCGGGCGTGTATCAAGACTTACCGCGGCTGCGTTTGACGGCATGACGGTTGAACGCCATATCCTAGCCCGTAAGGGTATTTCCGGTGAAGTCATTCCAACATTGCTTCAGGCTAGGAAAGGAGTTACGGTGAAGCTTTACCACCGTATTTGGAGGAAGTATGTGTCTTGGTGTAAATCCAAGAAGGCTCCTACGGGAGAATTTCACTTATCAATTTTCTTTCAAAAAGATTTGGCCACCTTTCCAGAAGTTCAGACTTTCGTGAAAGGAGTGCTGCACATCCAACCTCCATTTGTGCCCCAGTGGCACCGTGTGACCCTAACGTGGTGTTGCAGTTTCTTATGTCACACAGGTTGGAACCTTTACGAGAGGTTGAGTTAAAGTTTCTCACTTGGAAAGTGGTCATGCGATTGGCCTTGGCGTCCGCAAGGCGGGTGTACGAATTTGCTGCTTTGTCTCACAGGAGCCCCTATTTGATCTTCCATGTGGATAGAGCGGAATTGAGAACTCGGCAACAATTTCTGCCAAAAGTGGTTTCTGCGTTTCATAGGAGCCAGCCTATTGTGGTGCCTGGGGCTACTTAAGCCTTGTCTGACTCGAAGTCTCTCGATTTAGTCAGAGCTTTGAATATTTGTGTCGCCAGAACGGCTCGGATTGGGGAAACAGAGGCTCTGTTTATCCTGTATGCTCCCGACAAGATTGGGGCCCCTGCTTCTAAGCAGACTGTTGCAAGCTGGATCCTAGCTCGGAAGGGTATTCCCGGGGAGGTCATCCCCACTCTCCTTAAGGCTAGGAAGGAGGTCACGGCAAAACATTATCACCGTATTTGGAGAAAGTATGTGTCGTGGTGTGAAACCAAAGCAGCTCCTGCGGAGGAGTTTCACTTGGGTAGTTTCCTCCACTTTTTGCAGGCAGGCGTGGATGCAGGCTTGAAATTGGGTTCCATCAAAGTGCAGATTTCGGCTTTATCTATTTTCTTTCAAAAGGAATTGGCCGTCCTTCCGGAGGTTCAGACTTTCGTGAAAGGAGTGCTGCATATCCATCCTACATTTGTGCCACCCGTGGCACCGTGGGATCTTGAAGTGGTGTTGCAGTTTCTTATGTCTCACTGGTTTGAACGTTTGCGTAAGGTTGAGTTAAAGTTTCTCACTTGGAAAGTGGTCATGCTTTTGGCTTTGGCGTCTGCCAGACGAGTGTCCGAATTGGCGGCTTTGTCTCACAAGAGCCCATATTTGATTTTCCATGTGGATAGAGCGGAATTGAGGACTCGTCAACAATTTCTGCCAAAGGTGGTTTCTTCGTTTCACATAAATCAACCTATTGTGGTACCGGTGGCTACAGATGCCGTGGCAGTCCCGAAATCTCTTGATGTTGTAAGAGCTTTGAAAATTTATGTCGCCAGAACTGCTCTTACTAGGAAAACAGAGGCTCTGTTTGTCCTATATGCTTCCAACAAGATTGGAAATCCTGCTTCCAAGCAGACTATTGCACGCTGGATTTGCACCAGGCTCATTGCACCAGGCTCATTCTTCGGCTGGGCTGCCGTTGCCGAAGTCAGTAAAGGCCCATTCTACCAGGGAGGTGGGCTCTTCTTGGGCGGCTGCCCGATGGGTCTCGGCATTTCAACTTTGCCGAGCAGCTACGTGGTCGGGTTCAAACACTTTTGCTAGGTTCTATAAGTTTGATACCCTGGCTGAGGAGGACCTCATGTTTGCTCAATCGGTGCTGCAGAGTCCTCCGCACTTTCGCGCCCGGTCTGGAGCTTTGGTATAGACCCCATGGTCCTTTTGGAGTCCCCAGCATCCTCTAGGACGTACGAGAAAATAGGATTTTAATACCTACCGGTAAATCCTTTTCTCCTAGTCCGTAGAGGATGCTGGGCGGCCATCCCAGTGCGGACTGTCCCTTGCAGTTGTATTGATACTGGTTATTTTCGGTTACACGAGGTTTGTGTATCAGTTATATTCAGCTTGTTGCTGTTGTTTGTTCATACTGTTATCTGGTTTTCCTGCTGATCCAGTTGTACGGTGTGTTTGTGGTGTGAGCTGGTATGTCTCTCGCCCTTAATTTAACAAAAATCCTTTCCTCGAAATGTTCGTCTCCCCTGGGCACAGTTCCTATAACAGGTCTGGAGGAGGGGCATAGAGGGAGGAGCCAGTTTACATCCAGTCAAAGTCTTTTTAGTGTGCCCATGTCTCCTGCGTATCCCTTCTATACCCCATGGTCCTTTTGGAGTCCCCAGCATCCTCTACGGACTAGGAGAAAAGGATTTACCGGTAGGTATTAAAATCCTATTATTTTTAAAATGGGCCTTGGAGTAATTTGATCCTGAAGGTACCTACATCAATGGGCCGATTCACCAATCTGCGATCCCAGATTCTCCAATACAGTATGATAGAAATCCCCAACTCGCCGGATCCAATTTTTTGGAGGGGTTGAAATGGAGGATTTACCACATGTTGGTTCAGTGATCGCGCTGAGCCCCAAAAAAAGTGGGTCCCAGGGACCCCTCACTTTTAAAAATTGGGTCCGACCGGTCCTTTTCTGGGTTCCATCGGATTAAAGGTTCTTATTAATCTTAATCTTATTTGGACACTACAAAATGTGTTGCAAGGTGGGGGGATGGGGTGACAGTGCTGCTGGGCTGTGTAGCACGCAGGACACCCTGCACCAGAGCTGTAACTAGACATTTTGGTGCCCTTTGGCAGAAAGTGAAATGCTGCTCCACATCCTAGACCATAGGCAGTGCGCGCCGCAAAAATTTAGGGGCGTGGCTTCATGGGAAGCGGCGTGACCACATAATAGTGCCAATTCACATTACACCACACAGTAGTGCCGCTTATACACATTGCACCAGGTAGGACCTCCTATACACACTGCGCCAGGTAGAGCACGTTATACATGTTGCATCAATAGAGCACGTTATACACATTGCACCAGATAGAGCACATTATACACATTGCACCAGGTAGAGCATGTTATACATATTGCACCAGATAGAGCACGTTATACATATTGAGCCAGATAGAGCATGTTATACACATTGCGCCAGATAGAGCACGTTATACACAATGCACCAAGTAGAGCACGTTATACAATAGAGCACATTATACACATTGCACCAGGTAGAGCACGTTATACATATTGCACCAGGTAGAGCACGTTATACATATTGCACCAGATAGAGCACGTTATACAATAGAGCACATTATACACATTGCACCAGGTAGAGCACGTTATACATATTGCACCAGGTAGAGCATGTTATACATATTGCACCAGATAGAGCACGTTATACATATTGCACCAGATAGAGTACGTTATACACATTGCACCAGATAGAGCACATTATACACATTGCACCAGGTAGAGCATGTTATACATATTGCACCAGATAGAGCACATTATACACATTGCACCAGGTAGAGCATGTTATACATATTGAGCCAGATAGAGCATGTTATACACATTGCGCCAGATAGAGCACGTTATACAATAGAGCACATTATACACATTGCACCAGGTAGAGCACGTTATACATATTGCACCAGGTAGAGCATGTTATACATATTGCACCAGATAGAGCACGTTATACATATTGCACCAGATAGAGTACGTTATACACATTGCACCAGATAGAGCACATTATACACATTGCACCAGGTAGAGCATGTTATACACATTGCACCAGATAGAGCACATTATACACATTGCACCAGGTAGAGCATGTTATACATATTGAGCCAGATAGAGCATGTTATACACATTGCGCCAGATAGAGCACGTTATACACAATGCACCAGATAGAGCACATTATACACATTGCGCCAGGTAGAGCACGTTATACACATTGCGCCAGGTAGAGCACGTTATACACATTGCGCCAGGTAGAGCACATTATACACATTGCGCCAGGTAGAGCACGTTATACACATTGCGCCAGGTAGAGCACATTATACACAATGCGCCAGGTAGAGCACGTTATTCACATTGCGCCAGGTAGAGCACATTATACACATTGCGCCAGGTAGAGCACGTTATACACATTGCGCCAGGTAGAGCACGTTATACACAATGCGCCAGGTAGAGCACGTTTACCCCCTCCCCCATGTGGTTTAAATCTAAAGGAGCGTGTCAGCCGATCAGAACTGCAGCAGCACCAGCACTGAACATGCTAGTAGCTGCTGTGTTATGAATACATAGACGGTCACTGTCGCGGCCAGAGCGCCCGGGAAGCAGGGAAGCGTCATATACACTTTTTCTGAATGGGTGTGTCCCTGGGGACGCGCTCCACTCAGATTGGCTAGAGGTGTAATGATTGATATGTCTCTTGACCAAGAGGCTCCCTCTCCACATTTTTAGTTCTCTCTGCAGCCGGACAAGAGAGACCTCAATCATTACACCTCCAGCCAATCCCAGTGGAGCACGTCCCCGAGGACCCACCCATTCAGAAAAAGTGAGTCCCTGGACCTTAATATTGGGTAAAATACGCGCTATGCCACGTTTTTGTGATCACTGTTGGTTTTTGCCGGGCGTTGGACATGGAGTTTTGCTGATAAATATGTTCATATATGGTCCCCTTTACCCTTATTATATGGACATCTGACATCTGCATTTAGGTATGATTTAATGTTAACCACTATACCCTCACTCTATTCTCAGCTCATGTCTCCGCTCTTGGCTGGAGCAAGACACGTCATGTCCAACTTGCAGAATGTCTCTCAATATGGCAGATGGCAGCAGGCCTCGCGGGGAGCAACAAAGAGAGAACATTGAGCCAAATATTATCCCACTAACCGTGACAGAGGGACGACCCCGGCTAAATCACCATAATCACTTCTTCCACTTTGATGGTAAGAATGACGCCACTAGCTTTCAAGCTACGGGGTAGATCTATTTAAAGACAATACAGTATAGTGTTTGTGTATTGTGCAGTAAGTGTGAGTGAAAAGTAGCGTGTGCTGATCTTTATAACTAAGCTATGGTAGGTCTGAATCATGCTTGCTGAATGAAGATCTCATCAGTGTGTGCCTTTTCTTATAGGCTCAAGGTTTGCCAGTTGGCTGCCAAGTTTCTCAGTGGAAGTGATGCATACGACTAACCTTCTGGGAATTGCACAAGCCAGTAACTCGCAGCTGAATGCCATGGTAAGAATCAAGTAAATGTTTCAGTTGCGTCTGTGGTGCTTTCATTCGCTGTACAGGATCATTCCACTACCTAAGCACGCAACATCCTCTCAGACAGGACAGCTGGCCAGGCAGCCCGCCCTCACAGGCGTTATTTCAGACTCTAATCCCAGCTAGTTTGTTGAATGACTGGTGACGTAAAAGGTTGCATGGAGGGAACCTTGATGTTAAAAAGGACTTAGATGCCTTCTCTACACTTTGTACATCACAACGTCCACCAGTCACAAAATAAACTAGCTCACATATACTGTACAGTCACAATTATCTATAGAGATAGCTCTTTATAACATGTATCATACCTTTAAGCTTCTAAAATAATAATTGTGAAGGTGCATGTTGCTTATCAAGCTACATGGTTTAGAGGGATGTGGTTACCATCCCGATGGTCGGGATCCCAGCGCATGAAATACTGACGCCGGAATCCCTAAAGGGGACATAACACCAACGCCGGAAACCCTGACCGTTGGGATCCTGATTGTTAACATCGCGGCCAGGGTAAGTCTACGCTGGGAATATGGCGGTTAGGTTTAGGCAACCAACGGGAGACTTAGGGTGCAGGGGTATGGTTAAGTTTAGGGTTCGGCTTTGGGTAGGGGGGGCATTAGGTTTAGGCTGCGGGGAGGGGGGGTTAGGTTTAGGCTGCAGTAGGAGAAGGGTTAGGCACCTAAAACGGAGGGTTAGGGTAAGGTAGGAGAGGGTTAGACTTCTCAACCCCTCATGTTGGGATTTCAGCTGTCGGGATGCCGCTGTCGGTCTCCTGACCATCGGCATTTTGTACCCAACCCATTTTAGGAGTCTGTTGGTGAGAATGGAGGGCATAGCTCACATTTATCCTTTGTTAAAGAGTAGTGCACTACAAGTAACTAAGTGTTTGGAAAGTCGTAGTATAACAGGCTACATGCTGAACCTGTAAAATAGAACCTCAGTCGTCAGTAAGACTCCATGCGCAGCCACCATCTGACGATCTGTATTGTGTCCACAGGCCCGACAAGTTCTAGACATGTTCCCACAAGTCCCATATCACCTAGTGTTACAGGATCTTCAGCTCACTCGCTCTGTGGAGATTACAACTGATAATATTTTAGAAGGACGTATCCAAGTACCTTTTCCCACGCAGGTCAGTGCTTTGTCAAGGGGTGGCCTTCAGTTTGTCAAGACCGAATTTATATTTAATTTCTCATTGCAATTATAATTCTGCTGATAAACGTGCATGATCACATTCCAAGATTGGGGGGAGTTCTTACAGTTGTAGTCTGAAAGTAACGAAAGCATGCATCTTTACTGTCCAGAGACCTGATGACCCCAGACCTGCTTCTGACAGTTCTCCAGATGGCAGCGAGCTGGATGAGAATAATACACTTGTTCAGGTAGGTGCTATATAACTACAGTGAGCTTCCTATTGTCTAGAACAGTGGTAGCCAACCCTGGTCCTCGAGAACTACCAACAGTTCACGTTTTCCAGCTCACCTAGCAGGTACACAGGTGCAGTCATTACTAACTGACACATTTTAAAAGATCCAGAGTTGGATTCTGTGAGGAGACCTGGAAAACATGAACTGTTGGTAGCTCTCGAGGACCAGGGTTGGCTACCACCGGTCTAGAACGTGGAGAAACCAGCTGCAAGCTGACTTGCACATGTTTCTGTCTGCTCTTTATAGAACATCTGTGATTCTCAGGAGCGCGCTGTTACGTTGAGCACTAACTGCACTGGATACATTATTTTAACAATCCAAGACTGTAACTTTGCTTTATCAGAGCTGCTGTACCAAGAGCACTTCTACACAGAATGAGTAGAGACATGTCATTATTGCAAGTTTACCTTGCTTATAAGCTTTCTGTACCTGCAAATCCTCTGGATTGAAGTTTTATGCTTTGATGACTTTTCTTTGCATTGTGCAGTATCACAATCATTATCCTTGCCCTGGCACCATTAGCCAGTGCTTTATTTTGTCTTTTCAAATGCCTAAAAATAGCTGTGCTCTTTCCTGCTGGTCAGGTTACCTTCCCTGTTATACGGGGCAGCCACAAGTGCTAATATGTCATAATCACAAGTCATCTGAATGCTACGTTATCGGATTCTTCTCATTGCATGGTATACTTGGTCTATGTAAGTCATCTGTCCTCTGACTTCATAGGGTCGACAGTAACTAGGTCGACAGTCATTAGGTCGACCACTATTGGTCGACAGTGACTATGTCGACACCTGAAATTGGTCGACTCGGACGAGGTCGACCTAATGAGTGTAGACCTGAGTGCTGTCGACCTAAAGACCGGATACCCCTCTGACGGAGGGCTCCTGACCATAGATCAGTTTTGTCTCCCCATCCAAGTGGAAGTTACCTTTTGTGCACAATAGTCACATCTAAGGGAAAGGCAGTAGGGGATTTCACGGATCAGTGAATAAATTCAATAATTACTCATTGCCCATTGTAACGTGTTATATTCAGGCACCACTGATTATGGATTTTATATATAACCATGTAATTCTCTTCTCCTTGTCTTGACTTGTGGCTCTTTAATGTCCTGTCTCAGACTGAGCGGGTTCCATTGGATCTGACACCAAATGTGGAGGAATATGTCGATTTCAGCGAAGTGGAACCACAGCCTGTGGAGGTGGATGACTTTGAGGCCAGAGGCAGTAGGTTTTCCAAATCTGCAGAAGAGAGACAACGAATGCTTGTACAGAGGAAGGAGGACATGGTGCAGTTGGCTAGAAGGTGAGCTATTCTCTCCCTTGTCATGCTCTGTTATGATGCTGGCAGCACCCCCTTGTGATGATCTCATGGTATATGCTGATTTGACATTAAAATATGATTCTTTTTTTTTTAAATAATTCTATTAAATGTATTCATTGTTCCTTTTAGTTATTAAGACTTTCTCTGACGTCCTAGTGGATGCTGGGAACTCCGTAAGGACCATGGGGAACAGCGGCTCCGCAGGAGACAGGGCACATCTAAAGAAAGCTTTAGGATCACCTGGTGTGCACTGGCTCCTCCCCCCATGACCCTCCTCCAAGCCTCAGTTAGATTTTCTGTGCCCGACGAGAAGGGTGCACACTAGGGGCTCTCCTGAGCTCTTTGTGAAAGTTTTAGTTTAGGTTTATTATTTTCAGTGAGACCTGCTGGCAACAGGCTCACTGCATCGAGGGACTAAGGGGAGAAGAAGCGAACTCACCTGCGTGCAGAGTGGATTGGGCTTCTTAGGCTACTGGACATTAGCTCCAGAGGGACGATCACAGGTTCAGCCTGGATGGGTCACCGGAGCCGCGCCGCCGGCCCCCTTACAGAGCCAGAAGAGCGAAGAGGTCCGGAAAAATTGGCGGCAGAAGACTTTCCTGTCTTCAGATAAAGGTAGGCGCACAGCACCGCAGCTGTGCGCCATTGCTCTCAGCACACTTCACACTCCGGTCACTGAGGGTGCAGGGCGCTGGGGGGGCAGTGCCCTGAGACGCAATAAATCGTTAGAAAACCTTTTATGGCTAAAATAAATGCATCACATATAACTCCTGGGCTATATGGATGCATTTAACCCCTGCCAAAACATACAAGAAAACGGATGATAAGGACGCCGAGAAAGGGGCGGAGCCTATCTTCTCAGCACACTGGCGCCATTTTCCCTCACAGCTCAGTTGGAGGGAAGCTCCCTGGCTCTCCCCTGCAGTCACTACACTACAGAAAGGGGTTAAAAAAGAGAGGGGGGCACAAATTAGGCGCAGTAAAACAATACAGCAGCTATAAAGGGAAAAACACTTATATAAGGTTATCCCTGTATATATATAGCGCTCTGGTGTGTGCTGGCAAACTCTCCCTCTGTCTCCCCAAAGGGCTAGTGGGGTCCTGTCCTCTATCAGAGCATTCCCTGTGTGTGTGCTGTGTGTCGGTACGTTTGTGTCGACATGTATGAGGAGAAAAATGATGAGGAGACGGAGTAGAGTGTCTGTAATAGTGTTGTCACCCCCTGGGGGGTCGACACCTGAGTGGATGTACTGTGGAAATTGCGTGACAGTGTCAGCTTTGTATAAAAGACAGTGGTTGACATGAGACAGCCGGCTACTCAGCTTGTGCATGTCCAGACGTCTCATATAGGGGCTCTAAAGCGCCCGTTACCTCAGATACAGACGCCGACACGGATACTGACTCCTGTGTCGACGGTGAAGAGACAACCGTGATTTCCAAATAGGGCCACACATTGCATGATTGAGGCAATGAAAAAAGTTTACACTTTTCTGATAATATGAATACCACCAAAAAAAAGGGGTATTATGTTGGTGAGGAAAAACTTCCTGTAGTTTTCCTGAATCTGAGAAATAAAATGCGTGGGTTTCCCCCCGATAACAATTGATAATTTCTAAAATGTTATTGGCAGTATACCTTTTCCCGCCAGAGGTTAGGGTGCGTTGGGAAACACCCTCTAGGGGGGATAAGGCGCTCACACGCTTGTAAGAACATGGGCTCTACCCTCTCTTGAGATGGCCGCCCTTAAGGATCCTGCTGATAGAAAGCAGGAGGGTATCCTAAAATGTATTTACACACATACTGGTGTTATACTGCGACCAGCAATCGCCTCAGCCTGGATGTGCAGTGCTGGGTTGGCGTGGTCGGATTCCCTGACTGGAAATATGATATCCTAGATAAGGACAGTATATTATTGCCTATAGAGCAATTAAAAGATGCATTTCTATATATGCATGATGCACAGCGGAATATTTGCCGACTGGCATCAAGTATAAGTGCGTTGTCCAATTATACCAGTAAAGTGGTCAGGTGATGCGGATTCCAAACGGCATTTGGAAGTATTGCCTTAAAAGAGGGGATGTACCCCAGGTCGCCTCTCAAAATAAGACGCCGTATTATCAGGCGCAGGCCTGGTTGGCAAGCGGACAAAAGGGTTCCTCTTTTCTGCTCGTGACAGAGGGAGAGGAAAATGGCTGCAGAGATCAGCCAGTTCCAAGGAACAGAAACTCTTTTCCGCCTCTGCCAAGCCCTCAGTATGACGCTAGGGCTTTACAAGTTCAGGCACGGTGGGGTCCCGTTCTCAATGAATTTCAGTGCGCAGTGGGCTCACTCGCAAGTAGACCCCTGGATCCTTCAGGTAATATTTCAGGGGTACAAATTGGAATTCGAGACGTATCCCCCTCGCCGTTTCCAAAGGTCTGTTTTACCGACGTCTCCCGCTGACAGGGAGGCAGTTTTGGAAACCATTCACAAGCTGTATTCCCAGCAGGTGATAATCAAGGTACCCCTCCTGCAACAGGGAACGGGGTATTATTCCACACTATTGTGGTACCGAAGCCAGACGGCTCGGTGAGACCGATTTTAAAATCTAAAATCTAAAATCTTTGAACACTTGCATACAGAGGTTCAAATTCAAAATTGAGTCACTCAGAGCAGTGATTGCAAACCTGGAAGAAGGGGACTACATGATGTCTCGGGACATCAAGGATGCTTACCTTCATGTCAAAATTTACCCTTCTCACCAAGGGTATTTCAGGTTATGGTACAGAACTGTCACGATCAGTTGGGACGCTGCCGTAGGGATGGTTCACGGCACCCCGGGTCTTTACTGAAGTAATGACCGTAATGATGATATTCCTTCGAAGGAAGGGAATTTTAGTTATCCGTTACTTGGACGATTCCCTGATAAGGGTAAGATCCAGGGAACAGTTGGAGATCGGTGTAGCACTATATCAGGTAGTGTTGCGGCAGCACGATTGGATTCTCAATATTCCAAAATCGCAGCTGGTTCCGACGACTTGTCTTCTGTTCCTAGGGATGATCCTGGACACAGTCCAGAAAGAAGGTGTTTCTCCCGGAGGAGAAAGCCAGGGAGTTATCCGACAGGAACCTCCTAAAACCGAACCAAGTCTCAGTGCATCAATGCACAAGGGTTCTGGGTAAAAATGGTGGCTTCCTACGAAGCAATCCCATTCGGCAGATTCCACGCAAGACTTTCCAGTGGAACCTACTGGACAAATGGTCCGGGTCGCATCTTCAGATGCTTCAGCGGATAACCCTGTCACCGGGGACAAGGGTATCCCTCCTGTGGTGGTTGCAGAGTGCTCATCTTCTAGAGGGCCGCAGATTCGGCATTCGGGACTGGGTCCTGGTGGCCAGGGATGCCAGCCTGCGAGGCTGGGGAGCAGTCACACAGGGAAGGAATTTCCAGGGCTTATGGTCAAGCCTGGAGACATCTCTTCATATAAACATTCTGGAACTAAGGGCCATTTACAATGCCCTAAGTCAAGCGAAACCCCTGCTTCAGGGTCAGGCGGTATTGATCCAATCGGACAACATCACGTCAGTCGCCCACGTAAACAGACAGGGCGGCACGGGAAGCAGGGGGGCAATGGCAGAAGCTGCAAGGATTCTTCGCTGGGCGGAAAATCATGTGATAGCACTGTCAGCAGTGTTCATTCCGGGAGTGGACAACTGGGAAGCAGACTTCCTCAGCAGACACGACCTTCACCCGGGAGAGTGGGGACTTCACCCAGAAGTCTTCCACCTGATTGTAAACCGTTGGGAAAAACCAAAGGTGGACATAATGGCGTCCCGTCTAAACAAAAAACTAGACAGATATTGCGCCAGGTCAGGGGACCCTCAGGCAATAGCGGTGGACGCTCTGGTAACACCGTCGGTGTACCAGTCAGTGTATGTGTTCCCTCCTCTGCCTCTCATACCAAAAGTACTGAGAATCATAAGAAGGAGAGGAGTAAGAACTATACTCGTGGTTCCGGATTGGCCAAGAAGGACTTGGTATCCGGAACTTCAAGAGATGCTCACGGACGAACCGTGGCCTCTACCTCTAAGAAAGGACCTGCTCCAGCAGGGTCCTTGTCTGTTCCAAGACTTACCGCGGCTGCGTTTGACGGCTTGGCGGTTGAACGCCGGATCCTGAAGGAAAAAGGCATTCCAGATGAAGTCCTCCCTACCCTGGTCAAGGCCAGGAAGGACGTAACCGCAAAACATTATCACCGCATTTGGCGAAAATATGTTGCGTGGTGGGAGGCCAAGAAGGCCCCTACAGAGGAATTTCAACTGGGTCGTTTCCTCCATTTCCTGCAAACAGGACTGTCTATGGGCCTAAAATTAGGGTCCATTAAGGTTCAAATTTCGGCCCTGTCGATTTTCTTCCAAAAGGAACTGGCTTCAGTGCCTGAAGTTCAGACATTTGTAAAAGGGGTACTGCATATACAGCCTCCTTTTGTGCCTCCAGTGGCACCTTGGGATCTCAATGTTGTGTTGAGTTTCCTAAAGTCACATTGGTTTGAACCACTCACCACTGTGGACTTAAAATATCTCACATGGAAGGTGACGATGCTGTTAGCCCTGGCTTCAGCCAGGCGTGTGTCAGAATTGGCGGCTTTATCATATAAAAGCCCTTATTTAATATTTCATTCTGACGGGGCAGAATTGAGGACTTGTCCTCAATTTCTACCTAAGGTGGTTTCTGCATTTCACATGAAGCAACCTATTGTGGTACCTGCGGCTACTAAGGACTTGGAGGATTCCAAGTTGCTTGACGTGGTCAGGGCCCTGAAAATATATGTTTCCAGGACGGCTGGAGTCAGAAAATCTGACTCGCTGTTTATCCTGTATGCACCCAACAAATTGGGTGCTCCTGCTTCTAAGCAGACGATTGCTCGTTGGATTTGTAGTACAATTCAGCTTGCACATTCTGTGGCAGGCCTGCCACAGCCAAAAATCTTAAAATGCCCACTCCACAAGGAAGGTGGGCTCATCTTGGGCAGCTGCCTGAGGGGTCTCGGCTTTACAACTTTGCCGAGCAGTTACTTGGTCAGGAGCAAATACGTTTGTAAAATTCTACAAATTTGATACCCTGGCTGAGGAGGACCTGGAGTTCTCTCATTCGGTGCTGCAGAGTCATCCGCACTCTCCCGCCCGTTTGGGAGCTTTGGTATAATCCCCATGGTCCTTACGGAGTTCCCAGCATCCACTAGGACGTCGGAGAAAATAAGAATTTACTTACCGATAATTCTATTTCTCGTAGTCCGTAGTGGATGCTGGGCGCCCATCCCAAGTGCGGATTGTCTGCAATACTGGTACATAATTATTGTTACCAAAAAATTCGGGTTATTGTTGTAGTGAGCCATCTTTTATAGAGGCTTCTCTATTATCATGCTGTTAACTGGGTTCAGATCACAAGTTGTACAGTGTGATTGGTGTGGCTGGTATGAGTCTTACCCGGGATTCAAAATCCTTCCTTATTGTGTACGCTCGTCCGGGCACAGTATCCTAACTGAGGCTTGGAGGAGGGTCACGGGGGGAGGAGCCAGTGCACACCAGGTGATCCTAAAGCTTTCTTTAGATGTGCCCTGTCTCCTGCGGAGCCGCTGTTCCCCATGGTCCTTACGGAGTTCCCAGCATCCACTACGGACTACGAGAAATAGAATTATCGGTAAGTAAATTCTTATTTTCTGTAGATTATGCTAACTTTGCACAAAGAGCCTTTACGGTTCACTCCCAGGGTCACCTTTGGGAGAGAGAGGTGCAGTCAGAGATGCCATCAGACATTGGGGCAGATGTATTAACCCGGAGAAGGCATAAGGAAGTGATAAACCAGTGATAAGTGCAAGGTGATAAACTCATCAGCCAGTCAGCTCCAATATGTAAATTATCAGTTAGGAGCTGATTGGCTGGTGCATTAATCACTGGTTTATCACTTCCTTATGCCGTCTCCAGGCTTAATACATCTGACCCATTGTGAGGCCCAGTACAAAGGAAACATGCAGGACACCTCCTTCTCTTCCCCCCCCCCCCCCCCCCCCCACACACACACACGAAAACAACAACAAAAAACACTCACGCACCTCAGGGAATTTTGGATCCCAGTTCGGGGCAGAGATGGAGCTAGCTTGGGCACAGAATATGGAAAAATCAGCACATAGTCTAAAACGAGTTTCACTCATTAGGAGCTGCTTTAGCTCAGCGACCTTACAATCACTTAAATTCCACCCAGTTCCAGTTCTGTGTGTAGTCAGAACCTGTGTATTCCTTCAGACTTCTGGGTGAGAGAAATAATGTATGTTCCAAATCAAGATTCTTCCAAAATGGAACTAGTCTGTGCGTAGCCAGTGCAGCCATATTATTCCTGTCCCCTCAGCACGTAAGCCCCACTTCTGATGGCTGGGGATTGACAACCTGCTTCAATAAGAGAAGGCCGTAAAAATCCAGTCAGAAATAAGGATTTCCTTCAGATTGTTCAAAAATCAGAGTCGATAATATTTATAATTGAATAATCTATAGCAAGCACATAGCACTTACAGAGAATATTTAGTCATTGACATCAGTCCCTGCCCCAATAGCAGGGACTGATGCAAAGTCTATATCACCTACTCCATACGCATACACACAAGAGTTCATCTTATTTGTCAAGCTCATTAACCTCCGTGTATGCTTTTGGAGTGTAGGGGGAAACCCATGCAAACACAGGAGAATCTACAAACTCAACACAGATAGGGCCTTGGCTGGGAATTGAACTCATAACCTCAGAGCTGTGAGGCAGCAATGCTATTCACTACGCCTGTGGTTTCCAAACTTTTTTGAATCACGGCGCCCTAGAGTATCAGAATTTTTCTTTTTCATCCACTAGGGGTCACTGGAGTACTCTTGGGAATATGGACGGCTTAGCAGAAACAAAGGCACTGAATATTTAAATTTAGAACTCTCCACCCCTCCATATCCCAGAGTACCTCAGTGTACGACCTCAGTGTTTTTTCCGTGCTCAAAGCACTAACAACGGCTTGTGGGAGTTCCCACACTTTGTGGAAGATTTTTATTAATTTTTCATTTTTACTTTTTACTTTTTATTATAGCACATCCCTTCCCAGTTTATTGAAAATCATGGGTCCGGGATAGTGCCGCTGCAGCACAGCGCATGGCGTGTCGGTCCTCACAAAGAGCACCCTCACAGCCACAGGCCCACTGGCCTGCAACAGCTGGACGGAACTTACATAAAGAAGCCCCGTCACAGCCATAAAAAAAGTGATCAAAGAGCTGGACAGAGCTTACAGAAAGAAGCCCCGTCACAGCCATGAAGAAGGGATCAAGCAGCTGGACGGAGCTTACACATAGAAGCCCCGTCGCAGCTACGACCAGAGAGCTCTGAGCGTAGAAGCCCGTCGCAGACCTCCTACATAAGGTATGCTGGGGAAAACGGGGCGGTCAGCGCAGGCGGCCGCCCCGCTGTGTGGGGTCCGTTAGATGTGCCCGTTCACCAGCCGCTCCGTCCAGCGCTCCGTCTGCCGCTTTGTTCTCCCAACCGAGGCGCTCCGTCTAAAACGACCAGGGCGCCGTCAGAGCTGTATAGGATGCAGCGCCCAGAGGGGAGACCCGCCGCAGCTTGGCTAGCGACAGCGGCCCGGCAACCGTCCTCCGCTACTTTGCATGTATTTCGCTCCCTGCAGTGAGCGTCCCGGCTCACCGCTAACACAGGGAGTACAGAGAGGAGGAGGGACGGAGACCCGCCGCACAGAGAACAGCGGTGCTCTCACATAGAATTAATATTAGACCCGGGCAGCTTGCCTAGCAGCGCCGCGCTCCGGTCAGCCGATCTCTGCTGCTCGGGGTTATGGTCCTTCGCCTCCCTGCAATAAGCTTCCCAGCTCCCCGCTGAGACACAGCGCTACAGGGAGTACAGGGAAGGGGGAGGGAGTGGGCCACCTGGCAGATTACTGCGTGGCTGCAGCTGCCAGATGCTACAAGTGAAATAGGCTGTTGAGCCTATATATATATATTTATCTATAGAAGTTATTAATATTAACAGAATCTATAGAAGATATTAAAGGCAGAGCTTATATTAAATGTCATCTGCCTGTGATTGTATTGTAACCTGCATGTGAATCAACTGGACTGTGATGTGATTATCAGGGGCAGCAGGTATTGTAATTTCTCCTATGAGTTACAATGTAAGCATGGCATGGGGGCCATTTTTAATCATGTTTCCTGTTGCTGCCATAATTCCAGAACATTCCTACACTACATCTCTTCGCCACCGGAGGCGCAGGGGTGTTAGTGGGAAAATTTGGTTCAGGTTTCACATAGGCCCATGTAAACTGTATTTAGCCATAAATATATTTAGCCATAAATATATATATATATATATATATATATATATATATATATATATATATATATATATATATATATATATATATACGCACTTTAAGTCTGTCCTTTGGCTATTGTGGTGTCTGTCTGTATAAGGAGTAAGCCTCCAACACAGACTAAATATAAGGTTTACTATAATGTCGGTACATAAATCTACCGCAAATTCTGTTGGTTTGTACGTTTCCACTCCGGAAGCAGGGTCAGTCCCAGATCCTATGTTCAGCATAACGCCGCTCGACAGGAGCGGTAAGATCGGAGTCTCGAAAGTTACTCCGCCAGCTCTAACAAAGGATTCTCAGTCTTTCCAAAAGCCCAATTTCCCTTTGGGTACCAGGGTGTTAATTTATATGGTCTTATAATTTAATCTGACAATTATACAAACCTCACAGCGGTACCTACGACTGAGAAGGGTACATTAGACCAGCAGTCAGATAGTGCGGGGTTTAACAACCATACATTACTAATAACAGTGAGTCAGTGTCTCAAATTCACAGAGATTAGGTAGACTCTAACATCTAATCTGTCGATTTTCATAAACAACAGATTTTCAATGAGTTATTATTTAAAATATCTGACTAACAGTTAACTCTATTTACCCGTTTCCACATCTAAATGGGACAATACGTCATTGGTGAATTCGTCTGTGACAAACATTATAAACAGGATACATTTGGGTCACTAGACACTATATGTATGGAAACAATGACGATCACTGTTAATAAAAAGCTGCAGAGTATCTCTGTAAAGCTTCTGCTAACACGATTCTCGCTTTTCATCGTCGCTAGTTTCACCAAAACAAGGCCAGAACTTGTTTGGTCCTAAATTTGATAGTCAGACAAAATACTTTGGCCGACGTTTAATCCTTTTAGACTTCATTCTTTTCAAGGCTGTGGTACAAAAACAGTCATGACTTGTAATGCAATAGTGCTAAAGTCAACAAGCCAGTGGCTTAACGGCCTCTCAGGCCATCTAGAATTTCCAATTGTGGAAGCGCGCCTTTACACGTGACATTTGCCGGGTTTCCAAACATCCACTCATGGATGTATCAGCTATTTACATCTGCTGGTTTCAGCTGTTTTTATTTCCACACCTGGTACAACAACAGAGTCAGGGTTACTTATTCCCCTCTGTTTGGGGTAGCGAAGCCGGAGGGCTCCGTCGCAGTCTCAATCAGCAAGTCACTTACTACAGTTGGAAATGGATTTACTGCAGTTAGTACTTGCATATTTGAAGCCACAAGATTGCATAATTGCGCTTGATCTTTACAATGCGTATTTACCCATTCCGGTTTGGTCACCGCATCACAGGTTCTTGCGTTTTGCAATACCCCACAACCATTAACCATTTCAGGTTCTACCGTTTGGCCTCTTGTCAGCGCCTCGGGTATTCACCAAGGTGATGTTGGTGGCAATAGCTCATTTCAGAGCCCTAGCGGTGACAATCGTTACATATTTAGGCAATCTGCTCATAAGAACTCTGTCTCAACAGAAGTTCATCTTACTTGCGCTGCTAACGTACACCACGGTAGCAGGTCAAGTTCGAAAACAATCGCATCTAATTCCGTCTGAACGACTTCAGTTCCTAGGTAAGATTATAAATACGGTAAATCAAAGATATTTACCTACTACACCAGAAAGAAAATATACCATCTAGTACAATTAGTGCAAAAGCCACGCACACTAGCGGTACATTGGTGTATTCGCCTATTAGGAACAATGATGTGTTTTCATAGCGCGTTAGTTCGCCGGCTTTCAGGGCGAGGGTGTATATACTCTGGACGAGAGTCTCAGAGGTTGAGGAGTTGTAGTTAAAAAAATCAGCGACAGGGGTTCTAAAACGGATCACGACAGATTGCTGTCTATAAATGTCCTGGAACTCCGTGCACTTTACAATGCACTACATGCTTCGCTTTCAGTCTGTCCAAGTGCAGTCAGACAACGCAACGGCAGTTGCATACACAACAACCACGGAGGACCGAGAAGCCGCATGGCAATGCGGCAGGTAGCTCGAATCCTCAATTGCCCAGACCACCATTAGGTGATGTTGTCTACGGGGTTCATTCCGGGAGTGGACATCTGTTAGACAGATGATCTCAACCGTCGGTATTTTTATCCATAAAACTGGGCATTTAATCCACAGGTGTTTCATATGTGAATCCACAAGTGGGGTTACCCTCAGGTATACATGATGGCATCTCGCCACAATTACAAACGCTCAGTATGTGTACAGAACGACAGATCACAAGAGCAGTGGCAGTGGAGGTTCTCACATTCGTGTGGTCATACAGCTTCGTGTATCTGGCTCCACCATTTTCCGCTGCTCTCTTTCTCTCTCTCCGTTGCTAAAACGGATCATAAGACAGTTCGTCACAGTCATACTAGTGATATCTCATGGGTTTCGGAGAGCTTGCTTCTCGAGGCTCCAAGGAATACTTGCACACGATCTTGGCCCCCTCATAATACGTCCAACCTGTTACAACAGGGACCGTTCGTTTACCCCTATTCACATATGTACCGCGGCTGCGGTTGACGGGGTGGGGGTTCAGACCGCCCTCTTAAGAAAATACATAGGGCATTACAGTATCGGTTATACCAACCATGTTACGAGCTAGGAAGCCGCTTACGGCAGCTCATTATTACAAAATTTGGTGTGCCTATATAGGTGGGTGTGAAGCTCAGAAGTTTCCGACATCACCTTTCAAGTTGCCCGTATTCTGTTATTTACAGACGGGGTGGGATGGAGAACTGCGTTTATCTGCACTGAGGGTGCAGGTATCTGTATGGTCAATTTATTTTCGCAGACGTTTGAATCTATTGCGTCGGTACACACCTTTTTTACAAGGTGTCATCAAAGTGCAGCCTCCATTTATCCCACCTACAGCGCCATGCGACTTGAAGCTGGGTTCAGATTTCTTACAGTTTTCATATTTTTGAACCCTTACAACAAATGGGGATTAAGTTTCTCAATTGGAAAACGTTTTTCTTCTAGCCGTAGCTTCGGCAAGGGGTTTGGTTTTCATATTTGGGTGCCTTGTATTCCAAGCCACCGTATTTGAGTTTTCTCATAACAAAGCAGAACTTCGGACTAATTCCGATTTCTTATTCTTCACATCAATAAACCAATAGTGGTTCCTGTGTTGACAGCACATTCTAGAATTCAGAATGTGGTACACGCGTTACGCGTCTATATGTCCCGAACGTCTACAATACGTATACGTTGTTTGTTATCTATGATGCTGCCAACTGGAGTTAGCCAGTTTCTCAGCAGACATTATCCAGTTGGATAAAAATGACTACAAGTCAGGCTTACTTTAAGGCTAGGTTACAGTCGCCTATGTCAGTAATAGCTCATCCCACAGGTTCTGTGGAAATGTCATGACCAGCTGGTCGTGGAGCGTCTACGACGCGGCTACATAGCCTTCAGGGCACACGTTTGTGCGCATTTACACGTTATGAAACGGTTGCGGCATCAGCATCTAGCTTTGGCCGTCTACTGTTACAGGTGTCAAACAGCTCTCCCGCCCACGAGGGAAGCTTTGGTACGTCCCAAGAGTACTCCAGTGACCCCTAGTGGATGAAAAAGAAAATAGGATTTTGGTACTTACCAGGTAAAACCTTTTCTTTGAATCCATAGGGGGCACTGGACGCCCACCCAGAGCAGTTTTACCTGGGTTGTTTTAAGCTCAGAGGAGCTTATGGTAACACATTTTACCAGGGTTGTATTAGGCTCAGAGGAGCTTATGGTAACAAATTTTCACCGATTGGTTCAAATTATAAAGGTCTATCGGTTATGGTGTCAACTGTTTAGTTGACAGTAACGTTATGGGTCAACTTTGTTGTTGTCCGTTATGTGATAGGAATTCTCCATTGTCAACCTCTCCATAGTTCTTGTTCGCTCAGTAAAAAACACTGAGGTCGTACACTGAGGTACTCTGGGATATGGAGGGGTGGAGAGTTCTAAATTTAAATATTCAGTGCCTTTGTTTCTGCTAAGCCGTCCATATTCCCAAGAGTACTCCAGTGCCCCCTATGGATTCAAAGAAAAGGATTTACCTGGTAAGTACCAAAATCCTATTTTTTCACGGCACCCCTAGGCCAAAAATTTCTTATTGAGAAATTTTGAAAGAAATATTAAATTAAAAAGATTATGTTTATATGTCATCCTTAGGCTCAATTGTGTGGTGAGGGACAAGATTTGCTTCTGTTTGTCCCCATATTTTATGACTGACAGCTACCAGCACTGGTTTTTGCCTATTATATTGACCATAAATAATTTGAATTGGTCCTGGACCACCAATCCAAGGCATCCCTGCAAGTGTCCTGAGGCACCATCAGGGAGCCACGGCGCACAGTTTGGGAACCACTGCACTACGCCATGATAATGCCCAATAGGTCTACATGTTGGCATTTCTGTCCAACCTGTAGATGAAGTGTTTTGAGATCCTAGGATCCAAAGGCATTTCTGATAGATGCTTGGTCAGTCCTTTGGAAATTTCAGCTAGTTTACCTTTGTGTCACCAGACTGGCCAAGTATTTTCTACTTATACATCCAAAAGATGGCTTTGGTCCTTCCTGTCGTTTTTCTCAATGACGAGATTTTCCAAGTTGAGGTTCTTTTCTTCAGGGTAATTGTTCTGTTGACTTTAATGGCATGGCTATTGAAGTCATGATTCTTAATGCTAAAGATCTCTCAGACAATGTGATCGATTCCATGCTTAACCACTTGCCTGGCATGGTCGCATCAGATGCGACCATACCAGCAAGTGTTTTATCTGCCCTGGTCGCACAGGATGCGACCAGCCAGATAAAGAGTGTTAGCAGCTGCAGGGAAGGGAAACTTCCCTCCGCTGCTGCTCTCAGAGGGACCGGAAGGTCCCTCTGCCTCCCCGCACCCTCTGC
Source organism: Pseudophryne corroboree (assembly GCF_028390025.1). NCBI lineage: Eukaryota > Metazoa > Chordata > Amphibia > Anura > Myobatrachidae > Pseudophryne > Pseudophryne corroboree. Next base: position 290,595,026 of record NC_086454.1, read on the forward strand.
CAGTGTTTGCCGTGCTGCCAATCACTGCTGATCGGACAGCACGGCAGGACCACCCCCACCCACCCAGCGACTACAGACAATAGGGGAAATCACGGTCCCACTAAGATCCCCCATGTGGAACTGTCACAAAAGGGCTTGACTAGCACTTGTGTGATGTGTTAAGCTAAAAAGGAAACTTTTGCCAGTATAATATATGTGTGTAACTCCGGCGCTATTGGAGGGTGCGGCGCTACCTCAGAGCAGGCCCTGAGGCATTTTGGCGACTTCCTCTGCTTACTGCAGCCATATACAGCACACACAGCGCTTCCTGACTCCTCACCCACGCTGGATATCTGGTACAGGGTGTAGCAATGAGGGAGAGCCACTTGTGTACACTATCCTGATCCTATTTAGGACTAAAATTGGTAGTGTTTACTGTGTGTTTATGGAGCTGACAGCCTCACTGGGGCTGTGCAGCTCAGGGTGTGCTGGTGTCCTCTCTCTCTCTCTCTCTCTCTCTCCTCTCACATAGGGCACGTAGGGAAGGCTTGCATTATAACTCTGTGTGTGTGTGTATGTTGTGCTTACTGTGAAATATGGGTAAACACAAGCTGTGCAGTGTATGTCACACCAGATTCTCTCCATTATCTCCTGACTCTGTTTTCTGTGAACAATGTAGTTAATATTCACAAATCCGTGAAGGGGCTGGGGAAGAGGGTCGAGAGCCCCACTGGTTAGGGTCTCTTAAGACTATGATGTCTGATATGTCATCCCAGCTCACTGCTAATGTGCAGAAAACTCAGTTGCTACAACAAGCTGTTGCAGATTTAGCTGCTAGGGCAGATGCACAGCCCCCCCTCTCTCATGCAGGTACTCAGAAGCGGGGTTTACCTGCTATACTATCTGATACAGATGATGATATACAGGATGATGGGGATGACCTGGATCCCATTAGTGGGGATCCCGATGCTGGGCAGGGTATTGAACCCCTCATTTTGGCTATCAGGGATGTGTTAAAGCTGCCTCTAGAGGACGCTGCGTCACAGCAGTCGTTTTTCTAATGTCACTTTCCCTGATTCTACAGAGTTAGATGATTTATTCAAACAGGCCTGGAAAAATCCAGACAAAAAATACCAAGTGTCCAAAAAGTTTTTGCACACTTTCCTATTTGCTCCTGAAGGTAGAACATTTTGGGAGGAACCCCCTGGGGTGGATGTCTCAGTCTCTCGCTTGTCTAAGAAGGCGGTGCTGACCGCCCCGGTGTCCTTTTCCATGAAGGATCCTGGGGATAGGAAGATAGAGACTACCCTAAAATCTATATACACAGCAGCCGGTATATCACAAAGACCGGTCATTGCGGGTTGCTGAATGACCCATGCTATTCATTCTTGGGCCACTAAAATTCAGGGGGGCCTCTCGGGGGGATATTCCCTTAGTTACTATGGTAACCCTCCTGAAGCACATTCAGGACACTACCCGTGTCCTCTGTGATTCCCTCAAGGAGATGGGGAACATTAATGCTCGGACTTCTGCCATGGCAGTGTTGGCACGCAGGGCCTTGTGGTTGTGTCAGTGAATTGCGGACGCGGAATCCAAACGTAGTGTGGAATCCCTTCCCTTTTCGGAGGAATGGCTTTTTGTGGTTGAATTGGATACGTGGATTTCCAAAGTTACGGCTGGAAAATCCACGTTTCTACCCTCTGGGGACCCGCCAGTGAGACGCTCCTATCCTGGGCCGTCTGTCCAGTCCTTTTGGTCTCTCAGATTTTGGTCGAAGGCCAAAGGTGCCTCCAATGCAGCTAGAGGCACCAGAGGTAAGTCCAGAATACCTGCAAGTACCAGTTCTCAGGAACAATCCACCAGTTCTGCTTCCACCAAGGCCCCAGCATGATGGTGCCCATGCACCCCGAGGGGATCTCGAGGTGGGAGCTCGACTGTGTCACTTCAGCCGCGTCTGGGAGACTTCCTGCCAGGATACCTGGGTCAGAGAGCTCGTTTCTTAGGGCTACAAGCTGGAGTTCGACAGTACTCCCCCATCCCCCAACGATTTTTCAAATCGAGCTTACCAGCTTTGGACACTATGCAAGTTATGTTGCAACAGGCTATCCGAAAGTTGGTCCAGTCCCACGCTACTGTTCCAGTACCACTACCACAATGCGGCAAGGGGTTTTACTCAAACCTGTTTGTGGTGCCGAAGCCGGACGGTTCGGTCAGACCCATTCTGAATCTGAAATCCTTGAATCCTGATTTGAGGGTGTTCATTTTCAAAATGGAATCCCTGCTAGCAGTGATTGCGGGCCTTGAAGAACAGGAATTTCTGGTCTCCTTGGATATCAAGGGCGCCTATCTCCATATTCCGATTTGGCTGCCTCATCAGGCGTACCTGCAGTTTGCCCTGCTGGACGATCACTCCCAATTCCAGGCACGGCCCTTAGGCCTGTCTACAGCCCCGAGGGTATTCACGAAGGTGATGGCGGAGATGATGCTTCAACTCTGGGTCCAGGTAGTCAATGTGGTCCCTTATCTGCACAATCTTCTGATAAAGGCAAGATCCAGGGAGCTTTCGTTGCTCCATATCAACAAGAACCATCCATGTTCTGTCGGACCATGGGCAGAGCCTCAGCTTACAGAAGTCCCACCTGGAGCCAACTCAGTGGCTCCTGTTCCTGGGGATGTTGCTGGATACTGTGGCCCAGAAGGTGTTTCCACCGGAGGACAAGGCGAAAACTCTTCAGGAGATGGTCCGCATGGTGCTCCGGCCTACTCAAGTGTCCGTACATCTTTGCATAAGATTTTTAGGAAAGATGGTTGCCTCATACGAGGCGATCCATTATGGGAGGTTCCATGCCAGAACGTTTCAGTTGAATCTCCTGAGCAAGTGGGTCGGCTCACATCTACAGATGCACCGGATGATTCAGCTATCACCTCAGGCCAGGATTTCCCTCCTGTGGTGGCTACAGTCCTCCAATCTCCTGGAAGGCTGGAGTTTCAGGATTCAGGATTGGACCCTCCTCATGATTGATGCGAGTCTGAGAGGATGGAGAGCTGTCACCCAAGGGGCGCAGATCCAGGGCAGGTGGTCAGACCACGAAAGCCTTCTTCCAATCAACATTCTGGAACTTAGGGCGATCTACAATGCTCTGCTTCAAGCCTCACCTCTGCTCAAGAATCATGCGATCCAGGTACAGTCGTACAACGCCACAGCGGTGGCGTATATCAGTCGACAAGGAGGGACAGAAAGCAGAGCCTGCATGCGACAGGTGTCAAAGATACTCCTCTGGCCAGAAAGAAATGCAAGAGAAATGTCAGCAATCTTCATTCCGGGTGTGGACAACTGGGAGGCGGACTTCCTGAGTCGTCGCGATCTCCACCCGGGTGAGTGGGGGCTCCACCATCTGGTGTTCCAGCAGATCGACCGGTGGGGTTGCTCACAAATAGGCATGATGGCTTCTCGTCTCAACAAGAAACTTCCCTGGTATTGCTCACGAACCAGGGACCCTCAGGAGAGGGCAGTTGATGCACTGGTGTGTCCTTGGCCGTACCAGCTAGTCTACCTGTTTCCTCTGATCCCATTGCTCCAAAGGGTGCTAAAGCAAATCGGGAATTAAGGTGTCCAGGCAATTGTGATTGCCCCGGATTGGACTCGGAGGGTGTGGTACGCGGATCTTCTGGACATGTTCGTGACGAAACTAGTCAGGACTCCTCCTTTTTTGTCACTGGGACATCCGTACGGCTGTTATAGCTCCATCACCAGCGCTCCCTCCAATATCGAAGCAAGACTTCCACCTCATTTGAGGGAAGCACACTGGGTGTTCTCCGGCACATTCTGGCAAGCCTGCTACGGGCTCATCTGTAGAATGCAGTGTGTAGTGACTGTAGAGGACTTGTCTCACTACACACTGCATTCTACAGACACCTCTCCCCGGCTGGAGAGAGGTATCCCCGAGCAACAGGGGCTAATTGAACACTCCCGCTCACGTGACACATCACGTGAGCGGCAAAGCAGGAAGTCACAGACGGGACCCGGCGGAGGAAGGAGGAAAGCAGCGGCCGCTGACCGACCACGGGGACCGAGACGAGACGGCCTGGACATCAAAGGACACCGGAGGACTCGGGAACGGAAGCTGAGCCGGCACAGGCGCGCGGAACGCACCCCCGGCGGTAAGTGTAAGAACCAAGCCCGTACCCCCGATTCCTCATTTGGTGCACACAGGGAGGTCTGACAGGCGGGACGCCGCAAACTGTCACACACCCCACCACGACTGATACTTACCTAGTTTCAGAGCCACATAGGTGATACCATACCTATGGTAAAGGTGCACCCTTGGGCATACCTGACATTCATCCCGCAAGGGACCTCTGAACATTAGGACTCCTAAGGACATAACACTGACACAGACATTGTGCCAGATTTACGGAGAGGCACATACTTTTACCCACCACTCTTATTATTAATTCTAGAAGTTTTGAGCAGAAGTGTACCATTCAGGAGGGTACACTGAAAAGGGTGGTCTGCATGACACACCTGACAGTGGGAACATACCACCCTAATAAACATCATTATATTACGACATATGGTCATTTGTGAACACTATCATACATCAAATTGTCACATCACTTTCTTCCCATTTTCTTTCATCCCTTCTTTCTCCATCCCTTTCCATCTTCACCCTTTCTCTCACATTCCTTCTCTCCCACAAGTGCGCTGACCTCACCATTGCTTAACATTAGTACGGAGGTAGGACACCTCTAGGCCTAGCAGCACTAACCTCCCATCCCAGTGAGCGCAGTCTCTCTCCAATTATCTCAGAGCGGAGCTCTGGACTAGACAGTAGTTCCTGTCGAAGGTTGTCTCCGCAATTCACCTGTTGTAATTCCGTCCAGTTCTACCTATAGTAATTCTATCCAGTTCTGACACTTCTGCTCCTCCGGAGGCATTGGATGCTGTGCGTGCCTTGAGGATCTATGTCAAGTGCACGGCTCGGGTCAGAAAAACGGATTCCTTGTTCGTGCTCTATGATGCGCAGAAAAAGGGTTGCCCTGCTTCAAAGCAGCCCATTGCTCGTTGGACTAGGCTTACTATCCAACAGGCCTATGTATCGGCAGCCTTACCTGTTCCTAGGTCTCGGAACGCCCACTCTACAAGATCAGTGGGCTCTTCCAGGGCGGCTGCCCGTGGAGTCTCGGCCTTGCAACTATACCGAGCTGTTACCTCGTCGGGGAAGAACACCTTTGTGAAGTTCTACAAGTTTGATACCCTGGCCACAGAGGATACCAAGTTTGGGCAGGCGGTGCTGCAGCAGTCTCCACGCGTTCCCACCGTTCTGGAAGCTTTGGGACGTCCCCATCGTACTAGTTTTCCCCCTTATCCTTTATGGATGCTAGAGAAAATAGGATTTTAATACCTACCGGTAAATCCTTTTCTCGTAGTCCATAAGGGATATTGGGCGCCCGCCTCACTGTGGTGACTTTTCTGCAGGTTCTTGTTCTATAGTTACCTGTTCAGCTGTTGTTTTTGCCAGCCATTGCTGGTTATTCTATGTTAGTGGTGTGCTGATATGTGAATCTCACCACCTTTTGTTATCATGTTCCTTCTCTCATATATGTCCTTTCTCCATCGGGCACGTTTTTACCTATAACTACCTGTGGGAGGGGGCATAGCGGGGTGGAGCCAGCACACCCAGTTGAAGAAATTTATGTATGGACTACGAGAAAAGGATTTACAGGTAGGTATTAAAATCCTATTTCTCTAAGGCCATTGGGATACCACCTCCTGTTGGCTGTTTCAGTTTTATGTTTCCATGCGAAGTCCCTTCTCTTGGGCTTAGCTTGATTTGTGCACATATTTTGTTATTAATCAATTGCCTTACTCCTGAACCTGCCTTTTATACACCAGGGTCGCAGACCAACCCAACTGCTGTATTTACTTTTCAGCACACAGGAGCTTTGCAGGGTGCTTACTCAGCACCTCTCGTCCGTACGATCTATTTGTGAACTGTCAGCATTTTAGTCGGCCAGCAAATTCCATGGTGCAGCAGTAATTCAGCCTATTATTATAAGTGGACAGTATTGTCTAATGCGGTTATATATATATTTTTTTTTATTCCCACAGGCGCTATTTGAATGGAGCATCAGACGAAGACTTGTCTACATATTCAGAATATCAGTTGTCTTCTACGGACTCGGTAACCATTCGCAGACGCACGCTGGCAGCCGCTGCCGAGCGCAGAATCCAGCTCCAGCAGCCCCCTCAATAACGGCCAGAGCACATGCATCACTTTGCCTTGCTCCTTGTGCACAAGAGACTCCTACTGGCCCAGCAATTTGCTTGCCAGCTGCCCCAGCGACGGACAGAGTCTGCTTTTGTCGTTTCTGTTTCTCCTGGCAGGCCTTGTTTTTAGAAGAAGCGAGACTGCTTCTTGGCTCTGGTGCACTCTTCGCGTGTTAGATAATGACTCTCTACCTGGAAGCTAACAACCAATCTGCAGTCTCTGAGAGGAACCCAGATCGGGGCACCTTGTCAGTATTTAGATGGAGGAAGACTCCTCTGGTGACTCTAGATATTAAAGTAAAATACATACTAAACTCTCATCCTATTTTTATGTATTTCTTGAGTATCAACTAACCTTGCCAGCAGTGCTCACAGATATGGACCATACTGTCTATACTCACGGCCGTCCCATAATGATGGCATCTTGTTTACAGATCTTTCAAATTAAATATGTTTATTGACCTTCAGTTGTCATATCCGGCAGTCCTAAGGACAGACAGACTCGTTCGTCTGTTAGTTCTTGACCAGGAGGAATGGAACTCTAATAGGTTGTTGGATGATTTCGCTGCCACACAGTCATTGTGTCTACAAGTATTCAGGGTGTTCCCGTGCTATAAGACAGGATATAAAGAAACGTTATAAGTACTAATGGCTAGTGTTGGGAAGGGGTGGCTCGTATGTAGTGATGGGAAAGAGATGTCCGGTAAGTAGATAATGAGGAGGAGATTTGGGTATGTTGCTGTTTTCTATGGGGCTTGGTCCTGCAAGATGGAGTTCTTCTGTTGCCAAAGGATCAGTGTTATTCGGCAGAGCTTGGCATGGCATGTTTTCGGTTCTACAGGCAATACTTATTAAGACTGCCATGGCCACAGATGTTCTACAGTAAATTTTCGTTTTCCATCTCCTGTTTTGTCGCTTGCACAACATTATTCATTTATGTGACCCTTACCAGACAGGCAGACTCACATTTCTGTGATTGGTTCATGTGAACCATGACTGCAGAAGACACCAGGCCTGCAATTCCTTAGTTGACCTTCAGACATTAACCTGTTGTACGTCTTAATGTGCAACTGAGTACATAATCCCATGGGTTTATACCATGTAAGAATGTTGGGTGAGCCTGAGCCTTGCAACTAGGAAACCTTTTATTTTAATGCTGCACACGGTAATTATGCCTTGTGATCTGACTATTGCAAATGCTGGACTTTATTCTAAAAGAAATAAAAATAAACTTTTTATCTGTGTTAAGCTTGTGATGGCCGTTCTGTTTAGACTGTATAGTATATGACTTCTTATTTTGAGGTATGTGTTCGGTATTTCGATACTGGATGAATTGCCATTATACTATAAATGATATGCATCCTATTCGCTCAGTAAAATATTGGTACTCTCATCACCAGCAGTAACATCTAGAACTTATAAAAGTTGAGCAGACATTACTGGTTTGTCCACCTTTAATGAACCTGCTGTATTTCCTGACCTGCTACCTGCGGTCTCACAGCAACTTGGTGACCATTCCGCAGGTTCATGATGTGTTATCTATGTAAATGCTTATTGGAACACCGTGGCATGGCATTGTGTTGTTACACATACAGTAGCATGATGGAATGTGGTAAGGAAGCTATATACAAACACAGGACCATCAGATGTTTTCCATACTACTATAAGCGTCAGCTCTAAATGCCTTATATCGGTGCCACACACCTCCTGATAGTGTGTGTTTGTGGTACAGGTATAGAGTGTTACTGGGTGTCATTGGAAAGTCATGTTTGTATAGCACTGATGGAAACTAACATGTGGATTAAGTATTTGCTCTCGGGGAAGGTGCTGCATTGACTTGTACAGCATGGGGTCACCATCCTTTGTCTCCTGAAGCCTCCTGTTGAAGTATATTAATAATGAAGCTAATATCGACCTAGAAACCATGTTGACCTACTTACTGTCGACCTAGAGACCGGATACCATCAGCATGTTAGCCAGTTAGTAATTTAATACTATAGGTGTGGGTCTCTTGGTGCCATCAGAGATTCAGACCCTATAATCACATAGCTGGAGATGAGCACGTAGCTGAGATACCTGTTCTGTAAATGCTTCCTCAGATTCCCAGACATGATGCCCAAGGTGCCCAGTATTAGGGTAAGTAAGAGTTCGGCCACCTCAAAGTCAGCCATCCCGGAGAGAGTGATATATGTAGAATCTGTAATCTGCCTATTGCAATATGAACCTCTGCAAACCATCTCTATTCTAAATGTATGTTCAAATCTCACCCTGTAATCTGCCTATTGCGATCTGAACCTCTGCAAACCATCTCTATTCTAAATGTATGTTCAAATCATTTGTTAGATAGTTTTGTTTGTAATTTAAAATACCTGTGTTTCAAAGTTTGGTCAGTGCTGCATATTTAATGAAGGCAGACTGGGCTGGTGTTTGCTTAGTCAAACACTGTGTAATGCAACCCCTTTGGTGGGACATTTGCCTCAGCTGTAGTTGTGTCAATTTACCATAGTATATCTGTAGCTTCAACCATGCACAGCTGTGCGTCCCAATACTCAAAGCGTTCCCATCTCTAAGCATTTTGAAAATTAACAACATTGAACAACATCAAGAAAGAAATCTAGAACATTATATGGACTCATCAAACCTCTGCAATGAAATCACCAGGACTATGCCCACTAACCCTCTGGCAGAGAACATCAGTAGTGCCTTACAGGCTTACCCCTCAAGGTGAGCAGGGAGCACTGGCTCAACAGGGTTATTTTCATCGGATTTTGGTGTGCTCCCCACATTCTCTTTAATCCCCCCAATCCCCCCCCCCCCCCCCCGTACTGCTCCAATTAGACCAGGATAATTTCTCTCCTTTTGTTGTTTACTTGCAAAGGGGATCTCACCATGTGCTTTCTTCTTTACAAAAAACAAACAAAAAAAACACTTTTACTGCATACTTCCACCCCAAAGTGTGGTATTCCTGTGAGGTGTGCCTCCACTGATTGCACACCCTGCCAGCAGCATCTAACACAGTGCACCCCAAATGGGGGCCTCTGGTGGTTCCTCTGCAGGCAGGTTGTGCCTCATGTGGATTGTTCATACAGGTTATATCATACAGAGGGAAAAGGTAGCAGGTGCACTATCTCACACTAGCTCAACCTGTAGTAACCAGAGGCACTTAGCATATTCCTGGCCAGGGCTATGATCTTACCCACCGCATCAAGGTAGCCTCTCATTGGGTAAGTCCCTAACACTAACTATAGGGGTTCAGGTCTGGGGGGCAGGACACCCCAGAGCCACCCAGCCAGACAACCCCAGGGCATCGCAGGAGTGATAAAAATATAGGGTTAAAGAGGTAGGAGCAGCTGTTGCTGCATGTGTGAATAGCCCTGGCCAGGAATATGCTAAGTGCCTCTGGTTACTACAGGTTGAGCTAGTGTGAGATAGTGCACCTGCTACCTTTTCCCTCTGTACACTTTACTAAGTCTCAAGCAGAGTAGCACCTCACTACCTAATTAAGGTGTGCAAATTAGGGCCCTTTTCCCTCTGTAACTGATGTATTCATACATATTTGAAGGTAGGAGACACCTTCGCCCTAATTTAGCACCCTGCCCCACCCGCCCCTCTGATTTTAAATAGTCCAACACTCTAGCCTTTACATTTGGAATGAGCACACTGAGGTAAGACTCCTACATGTTGTTTAATATGGCAGTCCATAATGGGGGGGATTTCTCTGGGGTGCGGTGCTCCCTATGCCTGCCGTGGCTGGGTGTCCCTGGGGCATCGCAATTTAACACTATTTCATCACTCCATGGCACTTATAGTTTGTTTTATATATATATATATATATGTAACACCTTCACATAATTTTCCTTTACTCCTCACATTATTCACACATGCTCCAACAGCTGCTCCTACTTCTTTAACCCTATATTTCTTTTTCATCCACTAGGGGTCACTGGAGTACTCTTGGGATATGGACGGTGTTAGCAAGGACTGGGCACTGAATATTAAAATTTCAGTAACTCTCCTCCCCTCCATGCTCCCAGAATACCTCAGTGTTTTTTCGGTGCTCACATGGACAGGAAGCACAAGTGTGGACCTCCAGAGGGGGACATACATTTTTTACTTTTAAATATTTTTGTTTTTATTTTTTATACATTACAATCCTTTCCCAGCTTACACAAAAGCTCTGGGTACGGGATTATAGAAGCTGCTGCGTGCAGCTCTTGGTGTGTCGGGCCTCACAAAGGAGCCCCCTCACAGCCACAAGCAGCTCAGCTAACAACAGCTGAGGCTATAGAAAGGACTGGACGGAACTTGTTGGAGAAGCCCCGTCAGAGTCCAGGAGCACTGGATCGCAGGTATTTATGCCTGGGGCGGTCAGCTCCCGCTGCCGCCCCGCCGTGTGTGGTACTGCGCACAAAATCTGCTGCCTGCCTCTTGTCACAGGATCCATAGCGCCCGCACTACCCGCCGCTCCCGACCCGCCGGCCAGTGTAACAATCCGGCGCAGAGGGGAGCCAGAGAGAGCCCGTCACAGTATCATGCCTGTTGCCGCCACTACCCAGCCCCAGACTGATAGTACTAGCAGCCGCAGCTAGGCGCTCCCCACCGCTCGGCTCCCTGCGCCGCTGCTCTTCCCCTCCCTCCCGTTTCAGAGCTCCGGGCCGCGAACGGCGGCTGGCGCGGCTCTGTCTGCAGGGGGAGGAGAGAGGGGAGACTGACCGCGGACAGTGCTTGCTGCTGCGGTCCGTCTGTGAGAGGGAGGTCGCGCGGGAGAGGGGAGGATTGTGTTCGCGTTGAAGCGAGAGGCCCTATAAACTAAGCTGCATTTTAATGCAGCAGCACATGCACAGCACACGTTCAGGCTTTTAAGCCTATATTGCATATAGCTTTAAATGGGTATATATGCTTGTGTATTTGGATATATATATATGTATATGTGTAGATATATATATATACTGGATGTAGGTATATATATTTTTGTATATATTAAGCACATGGCAGGACGCCATTTTAACTCTACTTCCTGCTTCTTTTTTTCAGGAAGTTGCTGTCCTACTACTCGGCCATCAGATGGAGTATGGGTGTTACTAGGAATTTTGCACAGATCAGGTTTCATGTAGTGTAGCCCATGTGCACTGCACTTCAGGCTTATATACACTTTAGTAACATTTACTGAGTCGTGGGATTTGTTATCTTTGTCTACTTGTCTGTATCTGTACATAATGAGTCAGGCTAATACTAACTCAAAGGCAGCTTAACTGCAACGTCTGTGAGTGTGTGACACAATATGTTTGTAAATACAACAAATACGTTCCCTTCCCCTCAGCCTCCATACCAAGGCTGGAGGATGTTATGTCGGGTTTACAATCAAAAATGGCCACGGCAGGTAAGGAACGTGAGACTGCGAGATCTGAGGCTAGGAAAATGCCTCCTGAGATACCAGTAGGCTCAGGAGTCGTCCAGCACTTTGCACAAAAGTCTAGCTCTATTAAAATAGTTATGACGATTCAATGCCATACCTCATATTGCAAGAAGAATGTGAGGTGTGCAGGTAGTCAGATAGTGAGGGTACTATTAGCCCCGCCAGTGATGATCTCATCAGGGCAGTACGTCAGGTTCTAGATTGTACAGACTGAAGAACCTATTTCAAATGAAGTGTTATTTGCTAAACAACAGAGATCTTCAGTGTGTTTTCCTTATTCAGATTCTCTTAATAAACCAGAGTCTATGAATGGGAAAATCCACCGGCTGTGGATTCGCTGGTGTCAAAACTTTCACAGTTACCCATTCCATCTGCTACTACGCTTAAAGACCCGTCAGAGTGTAAGCTAGAAGCTATACTAAAGTCAATGTATACAGCAGCCGGGGTGTTGCTTAGACCTACTTTAGGGGGAATTTGGGAGAATAAGGCTATAGTTGCGTGGAACACAGCTCAGATCAGCCTACAGAAAGATGATCATGCGGCAAGACGTGCCCTCTGGCTGCGTTCTTGGCAGACGGAGGCAGAGGTTAAACAAGGTATAGAAGCGTTACCTTACGCTGGCGAGAAATTGTTTGGTCCTGAAGTGGACATACGAATTTCTGAGGTACCTAGACGGTAATACTCTGAACCAGCGTTCCAATCCTTTAGACCTCAGCCCTATCAAGGCCGTGATACAGGAACAACCACACATGGTAGACGTGGTAGAGGACGTGGTTTCAACAAACCACTAACCGTCGTCAGGACGCTAAGACCATCAACAAGCCAGTGGCATGACGGGCTCCCAGCCATCTCGGATCTCCAGTTGTGGGGGCACGCCTTCAGACGTTCCATTTGGCGTGGTTCCAGACATCCACAGATGGGTGGATCCACAATTTAATGTAAAAAGGTTACAAAATACAGTTCGACTATCTCCCGCCACTGCGGTTTTTCAAGACAGGACTGCCTGTGTCGGACGACAAGAGGGCGGTTCTGCAAATTGCCATTCAGTCTCTGCTGGATTCTGCAGTTTTGATTCCAGTCCCTGTACACCAACAAGGTCAGGGTTATTATTCCAGTCTGTTTGTGCCACTAAAGCCGGATGGCTCGGTCAGGCCAATATTGAACTTACAGGGTCTCATTCAGTACGTCACTTACGACAGATTCAAGTTGGAATCTCTGCGGTCAGTAATTGCAGGTTTAGAGCCACAGGAATTCAGGATTGCACTGGATCTCAAGGATGCGTACTTACACATTCCGATTTGGCCACCTCATCAGAGGTTCTTACGTTTTGCGATACGGCAGAACCATTACCAGTTTCAGGCTCTACCGTTTGGCCTCTCGTCGGTGACTCGGGTATTCACCAAAGTGATGTCTGTGATGATAGCTCATCTCAGATCCTTGGGAGTGATAATAGTTCCGTACTTGGACGATCTGCTCATCAAAGCTCCGTCTCAACAGATGCTCCTCCAACATGCGTTGTTAACGTACAATGTACTAGTTCAGCACGGTTGGATTGTCATCTTCAAGAAATCACATCTAATTCCGTCTCAACGACTTCAATTCCTAGGTATGATTCTCGATACGGTAAATCAAAGAATTTACCTACCAGAACAGAAAGTACAGATTATTCGCCATCTGGTACAATTAGTACTCAAGCCACGCACAGTCTCAGTGCATTTGTGCGTTCGCCTCTTAGGAACAATGGTGGCGGCTTTCGAAGCGCTTCAGTTCGGAAGATTTCACTCACGTCCATTTCAACTGGATGTGTTCGCACAGTGGTCGGGCTCGCATCTGCAGATTCACCACAGGGTGAGGTTGTCGCCAAGGGCAAGGGTGTCTCTACTCTGGTGCCAAGGTACACAATTTAACCACAGGGAAACTGTTCGGCGGCTGGAATTGGATAATTCTAACAACGGACGCGAGTCTCAGAGGTTGGGGAGCTGTAGTTCAAAATTGTCAACTCCAGGGTCTCTGGGCGGATCACGAAAGATTGCTGTCTATAAATGTCCTGGAACTCTGCGCAATTTACAATGCACTACGACAAGCAGTACAAATGCTTCGCTCTCAGACTGTCCAAGTGCAGTCAGACAACGCAACGCAGTCGCATACATCAACAAACAAGGAGGAACGAGAAGCCGCATCCTCAATTGGGCAGAATACCACCAGGTGATATTGTCGGCAGTGTTCATTCCGGGAGTGGACAACTGGGAGGCGGATTATCTCAGCCGTCGGGATTTTCATCCAGGAGAATGGGCGTTAAATCCAGAGGTGTTTCACATGTTGGTTCAGCGGTGGGGTTACCCTCAGGTGGACCTGATGCGTCTCGCCACAATCACCAAACGCTCCAGTATGTGTCCAGAACGAGAGATCCAAAGGCAGTGGCGGTGGATGCTCTCACAATCGCTTGGCCGTACAGCCTAGTGTATCTGTTTCCACCGTTTCCGCTGCTCCCTCTGGTGCTAAAACGGATCAAAAGAGAGTCTGTCACAGTCATACTAGTGGCTCCTCATTGGCCTCGAAGAGCTTGGTTCTCGGATCTCCACGGACTACTCGCAGACGATCCTTGGCCGCTCCCTCTACGTCCGGACTTGTTACAACAGGGTCCGTTCCTTTACCCCGATTTAGCGTGGCTGCGTTTGACGGGGTGGCTGTTGAGACCGCCCTCTTAAGAAGAGAGGGCATTCCGGAATCGGTTATACCAACCATGTTATGTGCTAGGAAGCCAGTTACGGCAGCTCATTATTACAGAATTTGGCATGCCTATATAGGTTGGTGTGAAGCTCGTAAGTTTCCGACATCAGCTTTCAAGTTAATCCCATCTTTTGTTATTTCTACAGACGGGGTTAGAGGGAGGACTGCGTTTATCTTCACTAAAGGTGCAGGTATCTGCGTTGTCAATTTATTTTCAAAGACGATTGGCTCTATTGCTGTCGGTACACACTTTTCTGCAAGGTGTCCTCAGAGTACAGCCTCCATTCATTCCACCTACAGCGCCATGGGACTTGAATCTGGTTTTAGATTTCTTACAGTCTTCATATTTTGAACCCTTACAGCAAGTGGATATAAAGTTTCTCACTTGGAAAACAATTTTTCTTCTAGCCTTAGCTTCGGCAAGGCGTGTTTCAGATTTGGGTGCCATGTCATGCAATCCACCGTATTTGGTGTTTCATGATGACAAAGCGGAACTTCGGACGAATTCCGCTTTCTTACCAAAGGTAGTGTCATCTTTTCACATCAATCAACCAATAGTAGTTCCTGTGTTAACAGCACATTCTGGAACTCTGGATGTGGTACGCGCATTACGCGTTTATGTATCCCGAACGTCTACAGTTCGTAAGACGGATACGTTGTTTGTTCTCTATCATGCTGCCAAGATGGGTTGGCCAGCTTCTAAGCAGACCTTATCCAGATGGATAAAACTGACCATACGTCAGGCTTACCTTCATGCTAGGTTACAGCCGCCTACATCAGTAACAGCTCATTCCACACGTTCTGTGGGAACTTCATGGGCAGCTGGTCGTGGAGCTTCTACGATGCAGCTTTGCCGTGCGGCTACATGGTGTTCCGTGCACACGTTTGTGCGCTTTTACAAGTTTGATACGTTTACGGCATCAGCATCTAGCTTTGGCCGCTTAGTGTTACAGGTGCCAAACAGCTCTCCCGCCCACAGGGGAAGCTTTGGTACGTCCCAAGAGTACTCCAGTGACCCCTAGTGGATGAAAAAGAAAATAGGATTTTGGTACTTACCAGGTAAATCCTTTTCTTTGAATCCATAGGGGGCACTGGACGCCCACCCAGAGCAGTTTTACCTGGTTTGTGGTAAGTTCAGGGGATCTTATGGTAACACACTCTCACCGACTGGTTCAAATTATCAAGTGCTGGTTATGGTGTCAACTGTTTAGTTGTCAGTAACGTTATGTGTCAACTTCATTGTTGTCCGTTATGTTATATGTAATACTCCATTGTCAACCTCTCTATAGCTCCTGTTCGGCTCAGTAAAAAACACTGAGGTACTCTGGGATATGGAGGGGTGGAGTGTTCTAAATTTAAATATTCAGTGCCCTGTTTCCTGCGGAAGCCGTCCATATCCCAAGAGTACTCCAGTGCCCCCCTATGGACTCAAAGAAAAGGATTTACCTGGTAAGTACCAAAATCCTATTTTCATCACTCCATGGCACTTATAGTTTGTTTTATATATATGTAACACCTTCACATAATTTTCCTTTACTCCTCACATTATTCACACATGCAGCAACAGCTGCTCCTACCTCTTTAACCCTATATTTCTCTAACGTCCTAGTGGATGCTGGGGACTCCGTAAGGACCATGGGGGAATAGACGGGCTCCGCAGGAGACAGGGCACTTTAAGAAAGAATTTGGATTCTGGTGTGTTCTGGCTCCTCCCTCTATGTCCCTCCTCCAGACCTCAGTTTGAATCTGTGCCCGGACGAGCTGGGTGCTACTTAGTGAGCTCTCCTGAGCTTGCTAAAAAGAAAGTATTTTGTTAGGTTTTTTATTTTCAGAGAGATCTGCTGGCAACAGACTCTCTGCTATGTGGGACTGAGGGGAGAGAAGCAGCCCTACTCACTGAAGATAGGTCCTGCTTCTTAGGCTACTGGACACCATTAGCTCCAGAGGGATCGTACACAGGATCGCACCCTTGGTCGTCCGATCCCGGAGCCGCGCCGCTGTCCCCCTCGCAGAGCCGGAAGACAGAAGCCGGTGACAGAAGCAAGAAGACTTCGAAATCGGCGGCAGAAGACTCCAGTCTTCGTATGAGGTAGCGCACAGCACTGCAGCTGTGCGCCATTGCTCCCACACTACACCCACATACTTCGGTCACTGTAAGGGAGCAGGGCGCAGGGGGGGGGGGCGCCCTGGGCAGCAATTAGAGACCTCTTTGGCAAAAGTTTGCATATATACAGTTGGGCACTGTATGTATGAGCCCCCGCCAAAATTGTACATGAAAGCGGGACAGAAGCCCGCCGTCGAGGGGGCGGGGCTTCTTCCTCAGCACTCGCCAGCGCCATGTTTTTTCTCCACAGCACCGCTGAGAGGAAGCTCCCCAGCCTCTCCCCTGCAGTTACACGGTAGAAGAGGGTAAAAAGAGAGGGGGGGCACATAATTAGGCGCAAAAATCAATATAAACAGCAGCTACTGGGTTAACATTAAGTTACGGTGTTATTCCTGGGTTAATAGCGCTTGGGTGTGTGCTGGCATACTCTCTCTCTGTCTCTCCAAAGGGCCTTATGGGGGAATTGTCTTCAGATGAGCATTCCCTGAGTGTGTGGTGTGTCGGTACGTGTGTGTCGACATGTCTGAGGTAAAAGGCTTCCCTAAGGAGGAGATGGAGCAAATGTGTGTGAGAGGGTGTCTCCGTCGACAACGCCGACACCTGTTTGGATATGTGTAATTAAGTGCTAAGGTGAATTTATTGCACAAAGGATTAGAGAACAGACAGGAAATCTACCCATGTCTGTCCCTATGTCGCAGAGACCTTTAGAGTATCTCAATGCTCACTATCCAAAATAATAGACACTGATATCGACACGGAGTTTGACTCCAGTGTCGACTACGATAATGCAAAGTTACAGCCAAAATGGCAGAAAAGTATTCAATATATGATTATTGTAATAAAAGATGATTTGCATATCACTGATGACTCATCTGTCCCTGACACAAGGGTACACATGTTTAAGGGGAAGAAAGCTGAGGTAAATTTCCCTCCTCTCATGATGAAAAAGAGCGGGAATCTCCAGACAAGAGACTGCAGTTTCCCACAAAGTATTCTCAGGCAGTATCCTTTCCCCACTAGGGCCAGGATATGATGGGAATCTTCCCCTAGGGTTTCACGTTTGCCCAAAAGGTAGCCCTGACGTAACAGCTATTCTCAGGGATCCTGCAGATAGCGTGCACATTCTGGTACACTACTCAGACCGGCGATTGTGTCGGCATGGGTTTATAGCGCTGTGGCAGCGTGGACAGGTACCTTATCAGCAGAGATTGAGACCCTAGTATGCATATAGATAGATATATGTATATATATATATATATATATATATATAAAAGATGCTGTCTTAAGAGATATGTATATATAAAGTATGCCCAAAGAGACATGAGTATACTGGGTCCTAGAGTCAAAGCTATGTCGATTTCTGCTTGACGTGTCCTGTAGAATATGCAATGGACAGATGATGCCGACTTAAGAGGCATATGGAAGGCTGATGATTATGTGGAGAAAGGTTCTCGGACCTGGTCTCCACAGCTATAGCTGGTAATTCTGATATTTTGCCTTATATTCCTGCACAGCCTAGGAAAGCACGACATTATCAAATGCAGCCTTTCGAATAAAGAAACAAGAAAGTCCGAGGTGCGTCCTTACTTGCCAGAGGCGGGGGCAGAGGAAAGAAGCTGCACAACACAGCTAGTTCCCAGGAACAGAAGTCCTCCCCGGCCTCTACAAAAATCCACCGCATGTCGCTGGGGCTCCACAGGCGGAGCTAGGCCCGGTGGGGGCACGCCTTCGTAAGTTCAGCCACAAGTGGGTTCACTCCCTGTTAGATCCCTGGGCAATAGATATTGTGTCTCAGGGATACAAGCTGGACTTTGAGAAGATGCCCCCTCACCGACAGCCCTGCCGGCTTCCCCCCACGAGAGGGAAACCGTGTTAACTGCAATTCACAAATTGTATCTTCAACAGGTGGTGGTCAAGGTTCCCCTCCTTTAACAAGGAGGGGGTTATTATTCGACCATGTTGTAGTCCCGAAACCAGATGGTTCGGTCAGACCCATATTGAATTTAAAATCCCTGAACATATACCTGAAAAGGTTCAAGTTCAAGATGGAATCGCTAAGAGCGGTCATTGCAAGCCTGAAAGGGGGAGATTTTATGGTGACTCGGGACATAAAGGATGCATACCTTCATGTCCCCATTTATCCACCTCATCAGGCGTACCTCAGAATTGCGGTACGGGATTGTCATTACCAATTTCAGACGTTGCCGTTTTGGTCTCTCCACGGCCTTGAGAATATTCACCAAGGTAATGGCGGAAATGATGGTGCTCCTGCGGAAGCAAGGTGTCACTATTATCACGTACTTGGACGATCTCATAAAAGCGAGATCAAGAGAGCAGTTGCTGAACAGCGTATCACTTTCTCTGGAAGTGTAACGGCAACACGGCTGGATTCTATATATTCCAAAGTCGCAGCTGGTTCCTACAGCTTATCTGCCTCTCCTAGGCATGATCCTAGACACAGACCAGAAAAGGGTTTATCTCCCGATAGAGAGAGCTCAGGAGCTCGTGACGCTGGTCAGGAATCTATTAAAACCAAAACAGGTGTCAGTGCATCACTGCACTCGAGTCCTGGGAAGGAGGGTGGCATCATACGAGGCCATTCCCTTCGGCAGGTTCCATGCGAGGACTTTCCAATGGGACTTACTGGACAAGTGGTCCGGATCACATCTTCAGATGCATCGGTTAATCACCCTTTCCCCCAGGGCCAGGGTGTCTCTCCTGGGGTGGCTGCAGAGTGCTCACCTTCTCGAAGGTCGCAGTTTCGGCATTCAGGACTGGGTCCTGGTGACCACGGATGCAAGCCTCCGAGGGTGGGGGGCAGTCACACAGGGAAGAAATTTCCAAGGGCTGTGGTCAAGGCAGGAGACTTGCCTTCACATCAGTATCCTGGAACTAAGGGCCATATACAACGCCCTAAGTCAAGCGGAGACCCTGCTTCGCGACCAACCGGTTCTGATTCAGTCAGACAATATCACCGCAGTGGCTCATGTAAACCGCAAGGCGGCACAAGGAGCAGGGTGGCGATGGTAGAAGCCACCAGAATTCTTCGCTGGGCGGAGAATCAAGTAAGCGCACTGTCAGCAGTGTTCATTCCGGGAGTGGACAACTGGGAAGCAGACTTCCTCAGCAGGCACGACCTCCACCCGGAAGAGTGGGGACTTCATCAAGAAGTCTTCATGCAGATTGCAAGTTGGTGGGAACTGCCACAGGTGGCCATGATGGCATCCCGCCTCAACAAAAGGCTGCATAGATATTGTGCCAGGTCAAGAGACCCTCAGGCGATAGCTGTGGACGCACTGGTGACACCGTGGGTGTTCCCGTCGGTCTATGTATTTCCTCCTCTTCCTCTCATACCCAAGGTGCTGAGAATCATAAGGAACCGAGGAGTGAGAACAATACTCTTTGTTCCGGATTGGCCAAGAAGGACTTGGTATCCAGATCTGCAAGAAATGCTCACAGAGGACCCGTGGCCTCTGCCTCTAGGACAGGACTTGTGCAACAGGGGCCCTGTCTGTTCCAAGACTTACCGCGGCTGCGTTTGACGGCATGGCGGTTGAACGCCGGATCCTAGCAGAAAAAGGCATTCCGGATGAGGTCATTCCTACGCTGATAGAGGCTAGGAAGGATGTGACGGCTCAAAATTATCACTGTATATGGCAAAAATATGTGGCTTGGTGTGAGGCCAGGAATGCCCCTATGGAGGAATTCCAGCTGGGCCTTTTCCTTCACTTCCTACAGTCGGGAGTGACTTTGGGCCTTAAATTGGGTTCCATTAAGGTTCAGATTTCGGCCTTATCCATTTTCTTTCAAAAAGAACTGGCTTCTCTGCCTGAAGTTCAGACGTTTGTAACGAGAGTGCTGCATGTTCAGCCCCCTTTTGTGCCTCCAGTGGCACCTTGGGATCTTAACGTGGTGTTGAGTTTCCTGAAATCACACTGGTTTGAACCACTCAAAACGATGGAAGTAAAATATCTCACGTGGAAGGTGGTCATGCTTGGCTTCGGCTAGGCGTGTGTCAGAATTGGCGGCTTTGTCACATAAAAGCCCTTATCTGGTTTTCCATGCGGATAGAGCAGAATTGCGGACCGCCCACAATTTCTGCCGAAAGTGGTTTCATCCTTTCATATAAACCAACCCATTGTGGTGCCTGTGGCTACTGCTGACTTGGAGGATTCCGAGTCGCTGGATGTAGTCGGGGCTTTGAAGGTTTATGTAGCCAGAACGGCTAAGGTCAGGAAAACAGAATCTTTGTTTATCCTGTATGCTTCCAACAAGCTTGGGCGCCTGCTTCAAAGCAAACTATTGCTCGCTGGATTTGTAACACGTTTCAGCAGGCTCATTCTGCGGCTGGGTTGCCGCTGCCTAAATCAGTTAAGGCCCATTCCACAAGGAAGGTGGGCTCTTCTTGGGCGGCTGCCCGAGGGGTCTCGGCATTACAGCTTTGCCGAGCAGCTACTTGGTCAGGTTCAAACACCTTTGCAAAGTTCTAGAAGTTTGATACCCTGGCTGAGGAGGACCTTGTGTTTGCTCATTCGGTTCTGCAGAGTCATCCGCACTCTCCCGCCCGTTTGGGAGCTTTGGCATAATCCCCATGGTCCTTATGGAGTCCCCAGCATCCACTAGGACGTTAGAGAAAATAAGATTTTACTTACCGGTAAATCTATTTCTCGTAGTCCGTAGTGGATGCTTGGCGCCCGTCCCAAGTGCGGACTTCTTCTGCAATACTTGTATATAGTTATTGCTTAAATAAGGGTTATGTTATGGTTGCATCAGGGTTGATCTGATGCTCCGTTGTTGTTCATACTGTTAACTGGATATGTTTATCACAAGTTATACTGTGTGATTGGTGTGACTGGTATGAGTCTTGCCCTGGATTCCAAAATCCTTTCCTTGTACTGTCAGCTCTTCCGGGCACAGTTTCTCTAACTGAGGTCTGGAGGAGGGACATAGAGGGAGGAGCCAGAACACACCAGAATCCAAATTCTTTCTTAAAGTGCCCTGTCTCCTGCGGAGCCCGTCTATTCCCCCATGGTCCTTACGGAGTCCCCAGCATCCACTACGGACTACGAGAAATAGATTTACCGGTAGGTAAAATCTTATTTTTTTATCACTCCTGCGATGCCCTGGGGTTGTCTGGCTGGGTGGCTCTGGGGTGTCATGCCCCCCGGACCTGAACCCCTATAGTTAGTGTTAGGGACTTACCCAATGAGAGGCTACCTTGATGCGGTGGGTAAGCTCATAGCCCTGGCCAGGAATATGCTAAGTGCCTCTGGTTACTACAGGTTGAGCTAGTGTGAGATAGTGCACCTGCTACCTTTTCCCTCTGTACACTTTACTAAGTCTCAAGCAGAGTAGCACCTCACTACCTAATTAAGGTGTGCAAATTAGGGCCCTTTTCCCCAGGTTATATCATACGACTACACAAGTGCCCGTTTTCCCATGTATACATTGGGCCCATGTTTGGCTTACCTCCCAGTGTAACCTCTCTAGTGCGCTCAATATGGCTACCTCATCTGGTACGCTTGTGGATGGGATGAAAATACATGGACCTGATAGTTTTGTTGGTACCCTACTCTGAATGTTAGGATGCTGCAATCACCCCCATTTTGTGTCATCTCTTCTAGGGATGGACTATTCCACCCAGGGTAATCCTACGCAGTGCGCCGAAGATGGCTGCCGCACCTGGTACCCTGTGAGGGTGGAATACACAGACCATGAAAGTTATTACCCAAAATGCCTACACCAACCCTACATTATGATTACTCTATGCATTTTAGGTTTTCATTTTTATGTTTGTGTGGCCTGTGTATTGCTGTATTAATCTTCTGTATTATGTTTGTTTTGATGCCTGTAAAGCGCCTTGAGTCCTGTTTGGAGAAAGAGCGTTATATAAATAAAATTATTATTATTATTATATAAAGCTGAACCTGCTGTTAGTGCTGACATAGTAGCATGCCATGCGGTGTCTAGAATAGTTTTCCAGTCCTCATCCAGAAGGAGACGTATATCTTTACACCTGGAATGCAGCTGGAGCAGGCCTGCTTCTAAAACATAGGGGGTCATTCCGAGTTGTTTGCTCGCAAGCGGATTTTAGCAGATTTGCTCATGCTAAGCCGCCGCCTACTGGGAGTGAATCTTAGCATCTTAAAATTGCGAACGATGTATTCGCAATATTGCGATTACACACCTCGTAGCAGTTTCTGAGTAGCTCCAGACTTACTCGGCATCTGCGATCATTTCAGTGCTTGTCGTTCCTGGTTTGACGTCACAAACACACCAAGCGTTCGGCCAGACACTCCTCCGTTTCTCCGGCCACTCCTGCGTTTTTTCCGGAAACGGTAGCGTTTTTTCCCACACGCCCATAAAACGGCCTGTTTCCGCCCAGTAACACCCATTTCCTGTCAATCACATTACGATCGCCAGAACGATGAAAAAGCCGTGAGTAAAATTCCTAACTGCATAGCAAATTTACTTGGCGCAGTCGCAGTGCGGACATTGCGCATTAAGCGGAAAATCGCTGCGATGCGAAGATTTTTACCGAGCGAACAACTCGGAATGACCCCCATAGTCACAACGGGGTATATTTACTAAGCTCCCGATTTTGACCGATTTGGTGTTTTTTCTTCAAAGTGTCATCTCGGGAATTTACTAAACTCAAATCTCGGCAGTGATGAGGGCATTCATATTTTTTGGGTAGTCAAAGAAAAAAAAATACGAATGAATACACCATCGGTCAAACGCGGCTGTTTAGGTATAGAACTCGGTAATTTACTAAAAATTCTATTTCACAAACACTGCCGGCAATAGCCAAACACTGCTGTGAAAAATTACAAATTGTAATAAAAAACTGTTTTAAAACAGACCTGCTTTTTCTCTTACGTCCTAGAGGATGCTGGGGACTCCGTAAGGACCATGGGGTATAGACGGGCTTCGCAGGAGACATGGGCACTCTAAAGACTTTAGGATAGAATGGGTGTGCACTGGCTCCTCCCTCTATGCCCCTCCTCCAGACCTCAGTTGGATCCTGTGTCCAGAGGCGACTGGGTGCACTGCAGGGGAGCTCTACTGAGTTTCTCTGAGAAAGACTTTTGTTCGGTTTTTTATTTTCAGGGAGCACTGCTGGCAACAGGCTCCCTGCATCGTGGGACTGAGGGGAGAGAAGCAGACCTACTTAAATGATAGGCTCTGCTTCTTAGGCCCAGGTCCAGAGGGAGGTCCACCATTAGGTCCAGAGGGAGTCGGAACGCAGGTCTCACCCTTGCTGTTCGTCCCGGAGCTGCGCCGCCGTTGTCCTCACAGAGCCGGAAGATAGAAGCCGGGTGAGTATGAGAAGAAAGAAGACTTCAAAGGCAGCAGAAGACTTCATGATCTTCACTGAGGTTGCTCCTACACAGTTCACACACAGCAGGCACTGTACAGGTGCAGGGCGCAGGGGGGGCGCCCTGGGCAGCATTATTAACCTCAAGGGACACTGGCATAGACAGTAGATACTGCAGAGGCAGTATATTAATAAACCCCCGCTAGTTTAAATAATTTGAGCGGGACCGAAGCCTGCCGGTGAGGGGGCGGAGCATGATCTCTCAGCACTAACCAGCGCCATTTTCCCCACAGCACACTGCAGACGCTGGCTCCCCGGACTCTCCCCTGCTGAACACGGTGACAGAGGGCAAAAAAGAGGGGGGGGGGGGGCACTTGTAAGGCGCAGTGAGTGTATAGATATATCTATATAATTATATCAAAGCGCTGTTTTTTCTGGGAATTTGTTTCCAGTATCATTAGCGCTGGGTGTGTGCTGGCATACTCTCTCTCTGTCTCTCCAAAGGGCCTTATTGGGGGTACTGTCTCCATAAAAATACAATCCCTGTGTGTGTGGGGGTGTCGGTACGCGTGTGTCGGCATGTCTGAAGCGGAAGGCTCATCTAGGGAGGAGGTGGAGCAGATGATTGTGGTGTCTCCGTCGGCAACGCAGACACCTGATTGGTTGGACATGTGGAATGTTTTAAATGCAAATGTGACTTTGTTACATAAGTGATTAGACAAAGCAGAGTCCAGGGATAATACAGGGAGTCAATCCATGGCTTTGACGGTGTCACAGGGCCCTTCAGGGTCTCAAAAACGTCCCCTATCCCAAATAGCAGACACTGATACCGACACGGATTCTGACTCCAGTGTCGACTACGATGATGCAAGGTACACCCAAGGGTGGCCAAAAGTATTCATTATATGATTATTGCAATAAAAAATGTTTTGCATATCACAGTTGATCCCTCTGTCCCAGACACGAGGGTGCACATGTATGAGGGAAAGAAACTTGAGGTAACCTTTCCCCCATCTCATGAGCTGAACGCATTATTTGAAAAAGCTTGGGAAACTCCGGACAAAAAACTGAAGATTCCCAAAAGAATTCTTATGGCGTATCCTTTCCCTGCAAAGGGACAGGGTATGGTGGGAATCCTCGCCCAGGGTGGACAAGGCTTTGACGCGCTTACCCAAGAAGGTGACGCTACCGTCTTCAGACACGGCAGCCCTCAAGGTTCCTGCTGATCGCAGACAGGGAACAACTTTAAAATCAATCTATACAGGACAGATACCTTGTCAGCTGATATTGATACCCTGGATAGGGATACCATTTTGTTGACCTTAGGTCACATCAAAGACGCAGTCTTATATATGAGAGACGCTCAGAGACGTCGGGCTACTAGGTTTCAGGGCCAACGCCATGGCGATCTCGGCTAGGCGAGCACTGTGGACCCGCCAATGGACAGGTGATGCCGACTCAAAGAGGCATATGGAAGTTTTACCTTACAAGGGTGAGGTTTTATTTGGGGAAGGTCTCGCGGACCTAGTTTCCACAGCTACCGCGGATAAATCTATTTTTTTGCCTTATGTTCCCCCACAGCAAAAGAAAACACCACAGTATCAGATGCAGTCCTTTCGGTCGCATAAGTCCAGAAGAGGTCTGGGCTCTTCCTTCCTTGCCAGAGGTAAGGGTAGAGGGAAAAGAATGCCTGCTACGGCCAGTTCCCAGGAACAGAAGTCCTCCCCGGCTTCTACTAAATCCACCGCATGACACTGGGGCTACACTGAGGGAGTCCGCACCGGTGGGGGCACATCTTCGACTCTTCAGCCACGTCTGGGGTCAGTCGGACGTGGATCCTTGGGCGATGGAAATAGTATCCCAAGGCTACAAGCTGGAATTCGAAGACGTGCCTCCTCGACGATTCATCAAATCGGCTTTACCAGCTTCTCCCCCAGAGAGGGAGATAGTTTTAGCTGCAATTCAAAAGCTGTGTCAACAGCAAGTGATTATCAAGGTTCCCCTAATAAATCAGGGAAAAGGGTACTATTCAACCCTATTTGTGGTCCCGAAACCGGATGGCTCGGTCAGACCCATACTAAACTTAAAATCCCTGAACCTGTACTTAAAAAGGTTCAAGTTCAAGATGGTATCACTCAGGGCAGTTATCTCCAGCCTGGAAGGGGGGGATTTTATGGTGTCACTAGACATAAAGGATGCATACCTTCATGTCCCCATATATCCTCCTCATCAGGCATACCTGAGGTTCGCTGTACAGGACTGTCATTACCAGTTTCAGACGTTGCCGTTTGGGCTTTCCACAGCCCCGAGGGTGTTCACCAAGGTAATGGCGGAAATGATGGTGCTCCTGCGCAGGCAAGGGATCACAATTATCCTGTACTTGGACGATCTCCTGATAAAAGCGAGATCAAAGGAACAATTGCAGAGATGCGTGGCGCTCTCCCTGAGAGTACTACAGCAACATGGCTGGATTCTAAATCTACCAAAGTCACAGTTGGTTCCAACGACTCGGCTGTCTTTCTTAGGCATGATTCTGGACTCAGAACAAAAGAGGGTTTTTCTCCCGATGGAAAAAGCCCAGGAACTCCAGAACATGGTCAGAGACCTGTTAGAACCGAAAAGAGTGTCAGTCCATCAATGCACTCGAGTACTGGGGAAAATGGTGGCGACCTACGAGGCCATCCCCTTCGGCAGGTTTCATGCGAGGACTTTTCAGTGGGACTTTCTGGACAGGTGGTCCGGGTCCCATCTTCAAATACATCAGAAAATAACCCTGTCCCCCAGGGCCAGGGTGTCTCTCCTGTGGTAGCTGCAGAGTGCTCACCTTCTACAGGGTCGCAGGTTCGGCATTCAGGACTGGGTTCTGGTGACCACAGACGCGAGCCTCCGAGGATGGGGAGCAGTCACACAAGGAAGGAATTTTCAGGGACTGTGGTCAAGCCAGGAAGCTTGTCTACACATCAACATACTGGAATTGAGGGCCATATACAACGGCCTACAACAAGCGGAGAATATTCTTCGCGACCTACCGGTTCTGATTCAATCAGACAACGTCACAGCCGTGGCTCATGTAAACCGCCAAGGCGGGACAAGGAGCAGAGTGGCAATGGCGGAAGCCACCAGGATTTTGTGCTGGGCAGAAAATCACGTAAGCGCTCTGTCAGCAGTATTCATTCTGGGAGTGGACAACTGGGAAGCAGACTTACTCAGCAAACACGCTCTCCATCCAGGAGAGTGGGGACTTCATCAAGAAGTTTTTGCAGAGATAACAAGTCTTTGGGGACTTCCTCAAATAGACATGATGGCGTCACGCCTCAACAAGAAGCTTCGGAGGTACTGTGCCAGGTCAAGGGACCCTCAGGCAGTAGCGGTGGATGCCCTGGTGACACTGTGGGTGTTTCAGTCGGTCTATGTGTTCCCTCCTCTTCCTCTCATCTCAAAAATACTGAGAATCATAAGACAAAAAAGAGTACAGACAATACTCATTGTTCCAGATTGGCCTCGAAGGGCCTGGTACTCAGATCTTCAGGAACTGCTCACAGAAGATCCATGGCCTCTTCCTCTCAGGAAGGACCTGTTGCAACAGGGGCCCTGCGTTTTTTCCAAGACTTACCGAGGTTACGTTTGACGGCATGGCGGTTGAACGCCGAATCCTAGCTGGGAACGGTATTCCGGAGGAAGTCATCCCTACTCTGATAAAGGCTAGGAAGGAGGTGACGGCGAAACATTATCACCGTATCTGGAGGAAGTATGTTTCTTGGTGTGAAGCCAAGAATGCTCCTACGGAAGATTTCCACTTGGGCCGGTTTCTCCACTTTCTACAGACAGGAGTGGATATGGGCCTAAAGTTAGGCTTCATTAAGGTACAGATTTCGGCCCTATCTATATTCTTCCAGAAAGAATTGGCTTCTCTCCCAGAAGTCCAGACTTTTGTAAAGGGAGTGCTACACATCCAGCCCATTTTTGTGCCCCCCAGTGGCACCATGGGACCTTAGCGTGGTGTTACGGTTCCTAAAATCTCACTGGTTTGAGCCTCTTCAAACAGTTGAATTAAAATTTCTCACTTGGAAGGTGGTCATGTTGTTGGCCTTGGCATCTGCAAGGCGGGTGTCCGAATTGGCGGCCTTGTCTCATAAGAGCCCCTATCTCATTTTCCATGTGGATAGAGCAAAGTTGAGGACTCGTCCTCAATATTTACCTAAGGTGGGGTCATCGTTTCTTATGAACCAACCTATTGTGGTGCCTGTGGCTACGGGAGACTTGGAGGATTCCAAATCCCTTGATGTAGTCAGGGTCTTAAAAATTTACGTAGCCAGGACGGCTCGGATTAGGAAAACAGAAGCTCTGTTTGTCCTGTATGCAGCCAACAAGGTTGGCGCTCCTGCTTCTAAGCAGACTATTGCTCGCTGGATCTGTAACACGATTCAGCAGGCTCATTCTACGGCTGGATTGCCGGTACCAAGTTCGGTAAAGGCCCATTCCACTAGGAAGGTGGGCTCTTCTTGGGCGGCTGCCCGAGGCGTCTCGGCTTTACAGCTTTGCCGAGCGGCTACTTGGTCGGGTTCAAACACTTTTGCAAAATTCTACAAGTTTGATACCCTGGCTGATGAGGACCTCATGTTTACTCAATCGGTACTGCAGAGTCATCCGCACTCTACCGCCCGGTTTGGAGCTTTGGTATAATCCCCATGGTCCTTACGGATTCCCCAGCATCCTCTAGGACGTAAGCGAAAATACGATTTTAAACCTACCGGTAAATCTTTTTCTCCTAGTCCGTAGAGGATGCTGGGCGCCCGTCCCAGTGCGGACAAAATTCTGCAAGACTTGTATATAGTTGTTGCTTACATAAGGGTTATGTTACAGTTAAGATCAGTCATGGCTGATACTGTTTTGTTCATACTGTTAACTGGTTGCGTATATTCCAGGTTATACGGTGTGGATGGTGTGGGCTGGTATGAATCTTGCCCTTAGATTAACAAAAATCCTTTCCTCGTACTGTCAGTCTCCTCTGGGCACAGTTTCTCTAACTGAGGTCTGGAGGAGGGGCATAGAGGGAGGTGCCAGTGCACACCCATTCTATCCTAAAGTCTTTAGAGTGCCCATGTCTCCTGCGGAGCCTGTCTATACCCCATGGTCCTTACGGAGTCCCCAGCATCCTCTACGGACTAGGAGAAAAAGATTTACCGGTAGGTTTAAAATCTTAGTTTTTTTACCGTGTTCTGATAGTCATGCACGGATCCATGAGATCCATGCATGTTTATCAGTGGGAAGCGGTGGGAAAGTGTTTAAAATCTGGAAAAAAAATTGCGTGGGGTCCCCCCTCCTAAGCAAAACCAGCCTCGGGCTCTTTGAGCCGGTGCTGGTTGTAAAAATATGGGGGAAAAATTGACAGGGGTTCCCCCATATTTAAACAACCAGCACCGGGCTCCACTAGTCAGAGAGATAATGCCACAGCCGGGGGACACATTTATGTTGGTCCCTGTGGCCCTGGCATTAAATCACTAACTGGTCACCCCTGGCCGGGGTACCCTGGAGGAGTGGGAACCCCTTAAATCAAGGGGTCCCCCCACTCCAGCCACCCAAGGGCCAGGGGTGAAGCCCGAGGCTGCCTCCCCCTCATCCAAGGGCGGCGGATGGGGGGCTGATAGCCAAGTGTAAAAATAAAGAATATTGTTTTTTGTAGTAGAACTACAAGTCCCAGCAAGCCTCCCCCGCAAGCTGGTACTTGGAGAACCACAAGTACCAGCATGCGGGGGAAGAAACGGGTCCGCTGGTACCTGTAGTTCTACTGCAAAAAAAATACCCAAATAAAAACAGTACACAAAACTTTATTACATACATGCATACCGACACACACAAACTTACCTATGTTGACACGAAGCAGTCGGTCCCCTCCTCCAAGTAGAATCCACGGGTTACCTGTCAATAAAATTATACTCACAACAATCCAGTGTAGATCGGTCCTCTTCTACTTGTAATCCTCGTACTTGGCAAAACAATAAAATGCAAAACCCGGACCACGCACTGAAAGGGGTCCCATGTTTACACATAGGACCCCTTTCCCCGACTGCCGGGACCCCCCGTGACTCCTGTCAAAGAGGGTCCCTTCAGCCAATCAGGGAGCGCCACATCTTGCCACTCTCCTGATTGGCTGTGCGCTCCTGAGCTGACAGGCAGCACACGGCAGAGATACAATGTAGCGCATAGGCTGGTTTTGCTTAGGAGGGGGGACCCCACGCAAATTTTTTCTTGATTTTTAACACTTTTTTCTTTTTTCTTTTTTAAAGGTGCACAATGAAGCCCTGCACGGATCTCAGAGATCCGGCCGAGATTCATTGTGTTAATGTCGGCAGTGTTTTACTATTCACTCCCATAAAACACTGTCTGAAAACACGAATGACATCAACATCGGAAAACTCTAAAATGCAGAATACGACAGCATAGTAAATGAGGCGTAAAAAATTCAAAAAGTTGCAAACTCACACATTTGAACTTTAACCTAATTCAGAAAAATACGAATTTTAGTAAATATACCCCAACATTGCAAAAACAAATAAAGATAAGCCGCCTGGACCCCAGGGTTTTAGCCAGACTTAGAAATGGAAACTGTATTTAAGTACATTAAGTGCCCCTGGTCCTTTCTCCTCAGGTGTCCGCTGGAGGGCCTGGGTAAAATCTCTGGTAAACTTTCCAGATAAATTCTTAATACAGCCAGATGCTTGCCAGCCAACCACTGGAAACACCTGACACCCTCTTCTCTACATGAGTAGATTCCATAAATATACCCAGGCCTGGTGTGATTGGTTCTCTGATAATAGCCCATCCCATCAAAGAGACCAATCCAATGGCTTTTAAATCATTTTTCTCTAACGTCCTTGAGGATGCTGGGACTCCGTAAGGACCATGGGGAATAGACGGGCTCCGCAGGAGATAGGGCACTTTAAGAAAGCTTTGGACTCTGGGTGTGCACTGGCTCCTCCCTCTATGCCCCTCCTCCAGACCTCAGTTTTTACACTGTGCCCAGAGCAGGATGGGTGCACTGCAGAGAGCTCTCCTGAGTTCTCTGCCTAATAGTATTTTTGTTTGGATTTTTTCTCTACTTTTTCTACTTTTTCACAGGGAGCACTGCTGGCAACAGGCTCCCTGCATCGAGGGACTGAGGAGAGAGGAGCAGACCTTCTTGTCTAAGATAGGCTCTGCTTCCTCCGCTACTGGACACCATTAGCTCCAGAGGGGGTGAACGCAGGTTCTTACTGGGCGTCCACCCCCGGAGCCGCGCCGCCGTTCTCCTCACAGAGCTAGAAGAACAGAAGACAGAAGTCGTCAGGCGGCAGAAGCCTTCAGCTTCACGGAGGTAACGCACAGCACTGCAGCTGTGCGTCATTGCTCCCATACACCTCACACACTCCGGTCACTGTAAGGGTGCAGGGCACAGGGGGGGGGCGCCCTGGGCAGCAATATAAACACCTCTTATGGCAAAAGACAATATACATGTACAGGTGGGCACTGTACATGTATATAAAAGAGCCTCCGCCATATTTCTGTAAGTTTGAGTGGGACAGAAGCCCGCCGCCGAGGGGGCGGGGCTTCTCCCTCAGCACTCACCAACGCCATTTTTTCTCCACAGCACCGCTGAGAGGTAGCTCCCCTAACTCTCCCCTGCTTACACACGGTGAAGGGGTGTTTAAAAGAGAGGGGGGGGGGGCACATAATTGGCGGATAACATATTATACAGCGCTGCTGGGGAAAAACATTTTGTGTTGGTCTCCAGGATCATTGCGCTGCGGTGTGTGCTGGCATACTCTTTCTCTGTCTCTCCAAAGGGCCTTGACAGGGATACTGTCTTCAGAAAAGGGGTTCCCTGTGTGTGTGAAGTGTGTCGGTACGCGTGTGTCGACATTTTTGACGAGGAAGGCTCGCTTAATGTGGAGGGGGAGTGCTTGAATGTCATGTCGCCGTCGGCAACGCCGACACCGGAATGGGCGGATATGCTGAATGTCTTGAATGCAAATGTCAATCTATTGCATAAAAGGTTAGACAAGGCTGAAGCTAGGGATCAGTCAGGTAGCCAGTCCATGCCTGTCCCTGTGGCGCCAGGCCCTTCGGGGTCTCAGAAGCGCACCATATCCCAGATCGATGACACAGATACCGAGAACAGAAACTGACTCTAGTGTCGACTATGAAGATGCAAAATTACAGCCGAAGGTGGCAAAAGGTATTCGGTACATGATTATTGCCATTAAAGAGGTTTTGCATATTACTGAGGAACCCCGGTCCCTGACACGAGGGTACACATGTATAAAGGGAAATAGCCTGAAGTCATCTTTCCATCCTCATTTGAGCTAAGCGAATTGTGCGAAAAGGCTTGGGAATCTCCGGATAGGAGACCACAAGTTCCCAAAAGGATTCTTATGGCGTATCCTTTTCCACAAACTGATAGGATACGCCGGGAATCTTCGCCTAAAGTAGACAAGGCGCTAACACGCTTGTCCAAAAAGGTGGCGCTGCCTTCTCAGGATACGGCTTCCCTCAAAGAACCTGCTGATCGCAGGCAGGAAATTACCTTGAAGCACATTTACACTCAGGTACTATTGCTAGACCGGCTATGGCGTCGGCCTGGGTTTGTAGTGCGGTTGTGGCATGGGCAGATTCATTATGTACGGAGATTGACACCTTAAATAGGGATGCTATTCAAATGACCATAGAGCATATCAGAGATGCTGCCTTGTATATGAGAGATGCTCAGAGAGACATTTGTTTATTAAGCTCCAGAATAAATGCTATGTCTATTTCTGCTAGGCGGCTCTTGTGGACCCGACAGTGGACGGGAGATGCCGATTCAAAGCGGCATATGGAGTCCTTGCCTTACAAAGGGGAGGAGTTGTTTGCAGACGGCCTCTCGGACCTTGTCTCTATGGCTACGGCTGGTAAGTCGAATTTATTACTTTATGTCCCCCCGCAGCATACAAAAAAGGCACCTCATTATCAAATGCAGTCCTTTCGTTCCAATAAAAACAAAAAGGTACGGGGATCGTCCTTTGCTGCCAGAGGGAAAGGCAGGGGAAAGAAGCTGCACACAGCTAGTTCCCAAGAGCAAAAGTCTTCCCCTGCCTCTGCAAAGTCCACCGCATGACGCTGGGGCTTCCCGGGGGGAGGCAGATCTAATGGGGGCTCGTCTTCGGTTTTTCAGCCACGTCTGGGTTCACTCGCAGGTGGATCCCTGGGCATTAGAGATTGTTTCTCAGGGATACAGGCTGGAATTCGAAGACTTGCCTCCTCGCCGGTTTTTCAAATCGGCTCTGCCGGCTAACCCGTCAGAGAGGGAGCTAGTGTTGCCGGCAATCCAAAAATTGTATATTCAACAGGTGATTGTCACAGTTCCTCATCTCCAGCAAGGAGAGGGATATTACTCAACCCTGTTTGTGGTTCCGAAACCGGACGGTTCGGTCAGACCCATTTTAAACCTAAAATCTCTGAACCTGTACTTGAAGAGTTTCAATTTCAAGATGGAATCACTCAGGGCGGTCATCGCCAGCCTGGAGAGGGGGGATTGGATGGTGTCCCTGGACATAAAGGATGCATACCTTCATGTTCCGATATTCCCCCCTCATCAGGCGTTCCTGAGATTTGCAGTGCAGGACTGTCACTACCAATTTCAGACATTGCCGTTTGGGCTTTCCACGGCCCCGAGGATTTTCACCAAGGTAATGGCGGAAATGATGGTGCTCCTGGGTCACAATTATCCCATACTTGGACGATCTCCTCATAAAGGCAAGATCTCGGGAGAAGTTGCTGGACAGCGTGTCTCTGTCCATGAAGACGTTGCAGATACACGGCTGGATTCGCAATATACCGAAGTCCCAGCTAGTCCCTACAACGCGTCTGACCTTTTTGGGCCTGATTCTAGACACAGACCAGAAAAAGGTTTTTCTTCCGATCGAAAAGGT
The DNA here is from genome assembly GCF_028390025.1 of Pseudophryne corroboree. Taxonomy (NCBI): domain Eukaryota; kingdom Metazoa; phylum Chordata; class Amphibia; order Anura; family Myobatrachidae; genus Pseudophryne; species Pseudophryne corroboree. The sequence continues at coordinate 290,628,791 of NC_086454.1, forward strand.
TCAGGAGCTCATAGCCATGGTCAGGAACCTATTAAAACCAAAAAAGGTTTCAGAGCATCATTGCACGCGGGTCCTGGGGAAGATGGTGGCTTCATACGAGGCCATCCCTTTCGGCAGGTTCCATGCGAGGACCTTTCAATGGGACCTCTTGGACAAGTGGTCCGGATCCCATTTACGAATGCATCAAAGGATCACCCTGTCTCCCAGGACCAGGGTATCTCTCCTGTGGTGGCTGAACAGTGCTCACCTGCTAGAGGGTCGCAGGTTCGGCATTCAGGACTGGGTCCTGGTGACCACGGACGCAAGCCTCCGATGCTGGGGAGCAGTAACACTGGGAAGAAATTTCCAAGGTCTCTAGTCAAACCTAGAGACTTGTCAACGTCCTGGAGTTGAGGGCCATATACAACGCCCTGTGTCAAGCGGAGGAATTGCTTCGGAGAAAACCGGTTCTGATTCAGTCGGACAACGTCACGGCAGTGGCTCATATAAACCGGCAAGGCGGAACAAGGAGCAGAGTGGCCATGGCAGAAGCGACCAGGATTCTACTCTGGGCGGAAGGCCATGTAAGCGCGCTATCAGCAGTGTTCATCCCGGGGGTGGACAATTGGGAGGCGGGCTTCCTCAGCAGGCACGACCTGCATACGGGAGAGTGGGGACTTCATCAAGAAGTCTTCGCACAGATCACGGATCGATGGGGACTGCCTCAAATCGACATGATGGCATCCCGTCTCAACAAAAAGCTAAAGCGGTATTGCGCCAGGTCAAGGGACCCTCAGGCGGTAGCGGTAGACGCTCTGGTGACACCTTGGGTGTTCAGATCGGTCTATGTGTTTCCTCCTCTTCCTCTCATACCCAAAGTGTTGAGAATAATAAGAATGAGCAGGGTCAGAACAATCCTCATTGTTCCAGATTGGCCACGGAGGACTTGGTATCCGGAGCTGCAAGAGTTGCTCACAGAAGATCCGTGGCCTCTTCCTCTAAGGCAGGACCTGTTGCGGCAGGGGCCCTGTCTGCTCCAAGACTTACTGCGGCTGCGTTTGACGGCATGGCGGTTGAACGCCAGATCCTAGCGGAAAAAGGAATTCTGGAGGAAGTCATTCCTACCCTGATCAAGGCTAGGAAAGACGTGACGTTAAAGCATTATCACCGTATATGGCGGAAATTTCTTGGTGTGAGGCCAGAGCTGCTCCTACGGAGGAGTTCCATTTGGGCCGTCTGCTTCACTTCCTTCAAACAGGAGTGACTTTGGGCCTAAAATTAGGGTCCATAAAGGTCCAAATTTCGGCCTTATCCATTTTCTTTCAAAGAGAATTAGCCTCTCTTCCTGAAGTACAGACTTTTGTGAAGGGGGTGCTGCATATTCAGCCTCCCTTTGTGCCTCCGGTGGCGCCTTGGGATCTTAACGTGGTGTTATGTTTCCTCAAGTCACCTTGGTTTGAACCACTCAAAACTGTGGAGTTGAAATACCTCACGTGGAAAGTGGTCATGTTGTTGGCATTAGCTTCGGCTAGACGTGTTTCAGAATTGGCGGCTTTATCACATAAAAGCCCATACTTGGTTTTTCACGTGGATAGGGCAGAGTTGAGGACTCGTCCTCAATTTCTGCCAAAGGTGGTCTCATCTTTTCATATGAACCAACCTATTGTCGTGCCTGTGGCTACACGGGACTTGGAGGATTCCGAGTCCCTGGATGTGGTCAGGGCTTTGAAGATTTATGTGACCAGAACGGCTAGAACCAGGAAGACTGAAGCTCTGTTTGTTCTGTATGCAGCCAACAAGGTTGGCGCTCCTGCTTCAAAGCAGACTATTGCTCACTGGATCTGTAACACGATTCAGCAGGCGCATTCTACGGCAGGATTGCCGTTACCGAAATCGGTTAAGGCCCATTCCACTAGAAAAGTGGGCTCTTCTTGGGCGGCTGCCTGAGGGGTCTCGGCATTACAGCTGTGCCGAGCAGCTACTTGGTCGGGGTCTAACACCTTTGCAAAGTTCTATAAGTTTGATACCCTGGCTGAGGAGGACCTCCTGTTTGCTCAATCGGTGCTGCAGAGTCATCCGCACTCTCCCGCCCGCTTGGGAGCTTTGGTATAATCCCCATGGTCCTTACGGAGTCCCAGCATCCTCAAGGACGTTAGAGAAAATAAGATTTTACTTACCGGTAAATCTATTTCTCGTAGTCCGTAGAGGATGCTGGGCGCCCGTCCCAAGTGCGGACTTCTTCTGCAAGACTTGTATATAGTTATTGCTTACATAAGGGTTATGTTATAGTTTATCGGTTGAACCGTGGCTATGTTGTTGTTCATACTGTTAACTGGGTAGTTTATCACAAGTTATACGGTGTGATTGGTGTGGCTGGTATGGATCTCGCCCTTAGATTTACAAAAATCCTTCCTCGTACTGTCCATCTTTTCTGGGCACAGTTTCCCTAACTGAGGTCTGGAGGAGGGGCATAGAGGGAGAAGCCAGTGCACACCCAGAGTCCAAAGCTTTCTTAAAGTGCCCTATCTCCTGCGGAGCCTGTCTATTCCCCATGGTCCTTACGGAGTCCCAGCATCCTCTACGGACTACGAAAAAATAGATTTACCGGTAAGTAAAATCTTATTATTGTAGTCACATTAACATTAACTAAGCTATTTTATCTGTTTCATGTGCACTAGTGTATTCTGCCCTCATGCAGCAGGGCCGCAGAGTCCCGTATCCCATTTACAGAACAGGTATCCTAACCTCTGGTGACCTTTATATATATTTCTCTTATGTCCTAGAGGACATAAGTACCATGGGGTCCACATTAGTACCATGGGGTATAGACTGGTCCCTTGGTACCCATGGTCACTTTAAGAGTTTAATAGTGTGGGCTGGCACCTCCCTCTATGCCCCTCCCACCAGACCCAGTTTAGAAAATGTGCCCAGTGGAGCCGGTCACAGCTAGGGGAGCTCCTGGGAGTTTTTCTAGTTTTATTGTTTTTTTTCTAAAAGTTAGGTACAGGAAGGCTGCCGACAACAGCCTCCCTGCTTAGTGGGACTTAGGGGGGGAAATAGACGTTAATGGTTCTCTATCTCCGCTGACAGGACACTGAGCTCCTGATGGTGCTGATCGCAAGCCCACAAGGTGACCGCTCACTCCCGCAGCACAGCCGCCACCCCTAACTGACCCAGAAGATGGAGTGGTGAGTATGACGCCGACGCCCCGGTAAGTGGGATGCCGGTGGGAATATATATTTGTTCAGTTGCCCTTGTGGCTTTTGACAGATGTTATTATATTAAAACATCTTTTTTTTATTTTTTTTATCAAAGTTCTTTAAAACACCCCCAAAAAATGTGTGTATTTAAAATATTTATGTTCTTTAAATACTGCATGTTTTTGGAATATCTGTATTTCATTATAGACTCCTGTACTGGCTCACAACACTATGGTTAGCTTACTACAGTACGTATATGTATTTATACCTAGAATAATATCCTGTGCACCACTGTCCCATACAGAGCCGGCCCTAGCCAATTTGATGCCCTAGGCAAAATTTTGTCCTGTGCCCCCTAGCACCGCCGCTGGTTCTGCATCTGACCCAGCCACACTTAGGCAGTGGGGCCCACCGGGGGGGGTACACTGTGGGCCAGATCAACCCTACATAATGCCCATAATACACATAATTCCACATAGCAATGCACCTTACACATATGCCCCACATTAGTAATGCTAGTAGCTTTTTTTATATAACTTACTTTTGCTTGCTGGCGTGCTTGCAGTCAGTGTGTGTGCCCATGCAGCTCCCTGGATCCATGACTGCGTTTTGTGAGATGGAGGTAGCAGAGTGGGTGCGTGCTTGCACTCACACCCGTTAAAGGGGCACCCATACAAGGGATGTGACCTCACAGGGTATGCCATAATGGAAGGGGAATTTTACGGCATGGACTGACTAGGAAATAAAGTGTGGGGAGAACACTGCCCATGTTATGTCCCTGCAGACACCTTGGGTTTGCACAGGGATAAGGCACACACACACAGGATGGCAGGGTCCACCTCCCCCATGTGCACAAGCAGTATGGGTGATGTCAGATTTATGTGGAGCAGTCTTCCACAATACACATGTGGTATCATAAGGAGTCATCCAGTAATAACCTTATATAGTCAGTGAAAATGTCACAGGTCCAGGCATTGCAGTTACTGGGCTTCTGCTGTCTGTCTGAGTTCTCACAAGTCAGGGGCATTCAAGCATGTCAGAGGGAGTTTTAAGAACTTTAAGGGAGAGTGTGCATTTTTTTTTATAAATGTAAACAGCAGTGTATACAAGTACTGATTGAATACATTTGGAAAGTAACAGTTAGTTTGCAGACTGTCCCTCCCAGCATGAGATACTGCAGGGACATGCTTGGATGCCCCTAGACATGCTTGGATGCCCTAGGCAAATGCCTAGTCTGCCTATAGCTAAGGCCGGCTCTGGTCCCATGTACAGGTTGAGTATCCCATATCCAAAATGCTTGGGACCAGAAGTATTTTGGATATCGGATTTTTCCGTATTTTGGAATACTTGCATACCATAATGAGAAATCATGGCGATGGGACCCAAGTCTAAGCACAGAATGCATTTATGTTTCATATACACCTTATACACACAGCCTGAAGGTCATTTTAGCCAATATTTTTAATAACTTTGTACATTAAACAAAAGTTTGTGTACATTCACACAATTCATTTATGTTTCGTATAAACCTTATACATGCAGTCTGAAGGTCATTTAATACAACATTTTTAATAACCTTGTGTATTAAACAAAGTTTGTGTACATTGAGCCATCAGAAAAGAAAGGTTTCACTATCTCAGTCTCACTCAAAAAATTCTGTATTTCAGAATATTTGGATATGGGATACTCAACCTGTACCATCACCTATGGTACAGGTGCTTTGTCTAACATTTTTTTCTTTGGAATGATCCATCTTTTGGCACTCTCTCGGGCTCTCAGCCAATGTCTGTGCAGGTAACCGGTGACACCTCTCGGGGAGCCTTCTTGATAATTGGACAACATTTTCCATGGTTACTCTGCCAATCTTACGGGGTGCAATTAGAGACTGTGGTGTCAGTTTTATGTTCATTAGGATAGCAAATGTAAAATATCCCAATAGTTGAGGAAGGGCAGTACTGTAATCGGTGTTTTATCCCTAACTGAGGTGCTTACTAATGCACTGTAACACAATAGTATTACACACACTGACATTGCTATTTAGGTTCATATAGTCAATTATCACAAGAAGAGCCCCGGCATAAATAATAGATAATATTCTGATGCTAGTGGAGTAGTTTTAAAAAGGGAGAGAAAATTACTTATCCATATGCCCTTATCAGTCCAATAGAAGTCTTGTATAACTGGTCTTGGCAGGACTATTTATTTAAATTCAATGCAGAAACCTCATGAAACAATATTTTTTATTTCAATTATTAAGTTTAAGGATTTTCAATGGTTTGTAGTGGGACCTAATGTAGTGCTTTTTCTGTTTAAGGCAATACACATCGTATTGGTAAACATACCCCTATATCTTTCACGCCTAAAGTTAAGCTGGGTACATACTAGCTACTTGACAAATAATGTTGCCTTTATTCCGCGGATATACTGTTCAAAAAAGTCAGTAGTCACATATTTTTAACACCCTGCAATTCGACATCTGGAAAAAAGATTTATGAATATTTAAACCAACCATAAAGTGAAACATTTATGTTGCACAAAACACCTGAGACAAAACTCTCTTTGGAAACATGCACATTGATTGGCGCAAGCATGGTGAGATTTCTGCTTAATGGCATAGGGTAAGGAGCAAGATGGCCGTGTTTGAGAGGTGTGTTACGACGGCCAATAGAAAGTGTTAAGTGTAAAGAGGGCATTCTTTACAAAGTATTAGGTCGGCACATTGGTGCATAAAGTTTAGTAGAGCACTGAAAAAAAACAAGACTTCAACGTGCAAAGATTATTACACTTTGATAAAGCGGCGGATAAAGCACACTTAGAGGTGCTGGTTGCTGGGTGGAGAAGAGCAGTTTTTTCCACTCTGAAGGAGGATTTCATTTTTGCACCAACTCTGAACTGAGAGAGGTTATAACTAATCCCAACAGTTTTGATGTCACTCATTTTGCGCCTTCCAGTAGGAGAAACGCGTTTCTAGGCACCGTCTACTCAGAGCAAAGCTTGTCCCCTCATTCTCATGTTCAATTTAAGCCACAAATGAGGCAAATCAAGGAGAATTTGGCAAAATGGCTGAACTATTTCACTTAATGAAATGGAAGGTTCTGAAGTGGCAGGAAGTTGAAATAGTGATGTGATGTTTACACTTCTGCAAATTGCACCTTGGTGCAGAATTATCTCTCAGGAGCGGAAAGTACCTATGGTGCATAAGTACTTTCCGCTCCTGCACAGGTTGGATGGATCACCTCTATGCCATTGTACACTGCACATCACATGACCTCCACAGAAATGTTCCCAAGGCTGGCAACAATTTTGGGCAGATGTAAATATGAGGTAAATGTGTCTCAAATCCGTTAATGTTGATCTTTAGCCATTACAGATTCAGGCTGGTGGTAAGTTGCCTTCCATGGATGCTTCTCTTTGATGACTTTAAGAGTGTATCTCTTCAAAAGAGGACAGTGCATGAAAAAAGCCTGAATTACATCTGCATCTACTACACAGTAGCAGTGGATCTCTTCCAACTTAATGCATTTTCTAGCTATGTCAATGAGAGATGTGTTGAGACTGCTGGAGGAGGTTGTCTGTATGACAAGCCTCTTCAGAGTCTGTGTGTAGTGACTGCTGACGAAATGCAGCTGATTTGTCATTTCATTGTAAGTGTTGAGTTGTAATGTGGCCACAGGAATCTTTGGTTTTAATATTCGGGGGATTTTCCATGCTGGGACCGTGTGGTCTAACTCCAGATCCACTGATAGAGAGGGGTGGCGTTGACAGAGTGCTCCCCAAACCTCATCAGAAATAGCAAGAGTGTATTTGTCTAGACGTTCACACAAGATGTCCAGATGGTTAAAGGGTGGTCTCTCTGGTTTCATCAGTTCTTGAAATACATCTTCTGATAGACTAGAACAAAAGACCCCTAAAACAGACAATTTAGGACACACTCGTAAAACCTCTATCAGAGTGTCAGGAGTTACTTTGCAAACTAACGTTCTATTATTGATGTACAAGCTACGGAGGTTTGGACTCCCGGTAGCAATAAGTCTTGTAAAACCATCACTTAGAGTAAATGGGAGTTTACGTAAGTCAATATGGTAGAGGTCTATGTGACTCTCCTTCCGGCACAGCTCCATAATGCTGTCCAGGATTTCCAGGCCAGAGTAGAAGTAAGGGTTCTCTCCACAACACATGATGTTCAGGCTCTCCAACTTTCTGCTTTTCTTGGCCAAACATTCCAGGATTTGAATCACGTTTTTTCGTGTTGCTTCTTTGGACTGATCAAACTGAATCTTTAGCTGTCTAATCTGGCCAATAAAATGCTGCAGAGCCTCAAGGGATGTTATCTCTTCTTCGGTGACCCATCTTTAATAGAAGGAAGCACAAGGTTTATTTAAAGCACAATTTGAAACATTGAAATAATACACTGCATCCTTTCTACAGATAGCAACACCAGGAATGTTTTTACGATCATAGAAAAGCTTAAAGAAACCATTTATTTAATTTGTATTTTAAATAATTGTTTGTGGCTCTCAATATTCTTTCGTATTTTGGAGATAAAAGTACAGGAAGCTGTACGTCACTTTTGCACCTGAATTTGTTGCTAGGGGTTACTGATTAAAGCCACGAGGCCTAATACAGAGGTATGTGCAATGCCGGTATTTACGGAGCTGAGCGATGATCAGCCTATGGCCCTCATTCCGAGTTGTTCGCTCGTTCTTTTCCTTCGCATCGGTGCGATTTTCCGCTAACTGCGCATGCGCAATGTTCGCACTGCGGCTGCGCCAAGTAAATTTGCTAAGAAGTTTGGTATTTTACTCACGGCATTACGAGGTTTTTTCTTCGTTCTGGTGATCGTAGTGTGATTGACAGGAAGTAGGTGTTTCTGGGCGGAAACTGGCCGTTTTATGGGAGTGTGTGAAAAAACGCTGCCGCTTCTGGTAAAAACGCGGGAGTGGCTGGAGAAACGGGGGAGTGTCTGGGCGAACGCTGGGTGTGTTTGTGACGTCAAACCAGGAACGACAAGCACTGAACTGATCGCACTGGAAGAGTAAGTCTGGAGCTACTCAGAAACTGCAAAGAAATATCTTTTCGCAATATTGCGAATACTTCGTTCGCAATTCTGCTAAGCTAAGATTCACTCCCAGAGGGCGGCGGCTTAGCGTGTGCACTGCTGCGAAAAGCAGCTAGCGAGCGAACAACTCGGAATGAGGGCCTATGTGCGACACAAGGTACCTTAGCAGTGTTGTCACAGTGAGCATCTATTCACAAAGTAATTGCCAGTCAGGGAGTGTTTGGAGGAGGGGAAATGGAGAGTGGCGAGAACAACATAGATGTATCGCTACCATTTTCAGGGCATGTCTCATGCCGCCTGTGGCAGCTACAGCGTTAGCATATTTTACCGGGTTTAGTATGAAATACCTACAATCAAAATCCCGACGGTCAAAATACCGACAACAATTGACAGACGATCAAAATCCCAACAAGGTCAAAATACTGACATTGAAAATGTCGACAAGTCAAAAAGTCGACACATTTTTCATAGTTTTTTGTGTGTATGTCAAAATGGAGACCGTATAAAAGTACCGCGTCGCTGCGCTCGCTATTATATTCCCCCTCCAGGTCCACTGGGATGCTAAAGTATGAAAAAGTCGGTTTTAATGAAAAACTCATGTTAACTTTTTGACCTGTAGACATTTTAAATGTCGATATTTTGACCGTCGGTCAATGGTTGTAGGGATTTTGATTGTAGGTAAATTGACCGCATCCCTATTTTACCACAGTCATTTACTGTCACCTATACAGCTTTTATGCTGTAGTAATTGATATGGTTTTCGCTTGAGGTGAAAATCATTACCAATGTGCAGCGGTTTCAAGACTGGTAAAAAAAAAAATCAACATTGGTACATTTCAACCTAAATGTCAGCCCTCTAATATATGTAAGTAGTAAACCCACAAAAAACATGGCATTACTGTTTCAATGAGATGAAGGCCTGAGGCAGAGTGATGTTAATCCGACCAGGGAATTACTAGCCGGTAATATAGTCATAAGGGGATTATTGCATAGGCTCCCAGGTGAAGCTGCTGGGTTTGCAGCAATATCCAGCAAAAGCAACTCTGAAGGTGGTGGGAAAACTCTCTCTAGCCTGATTACTATGTGTCCATTAGAAAGTTGTCTTCCAATGGGAAAGCACATTATGAGAGAGGTACAATAAGCAAGGTAACAAGGCCTCTCATGTGTGTTTGTAATGTTCTCTATTTCATACTAATTTCCCACCAGAGCAGGTAGACCACTGCTGCCCCTCAGGGCCATTAGACTGCACCTCATATAAGGGGAGATGTACTAAGCCTTGAAAAGTGATAAATTGCATGGTGATAAAGTACCAGCCAATCAGCTCCTAACTGCCATGTTACAGGCTGGGTTTGAAAAATGACAGGAACTGGTTGGTTGGAACTTTATCACCGTGCAATTTATCACTTTTCAAGTCTTAGTACATCTGGCCCATACTGTCCCAACATCAGGCGTAAGATGGCGGGGCTGTCGGAAACATGGTCAAACATTGAGGTGCGCACAGATTTCCGTGTCTAAAGGGCACATCAGCAGCTGAAATTCATTGCCGACTTGTTGAGGTGTACAGTGATTGACAGGTTTTTTCATGAAGCAGTGAAAAGAGTGGAGAAGTTGCCCATTGCAACCAATCAGCTGCTGCGTATTATTTTATAGAATGCACTTGATAAATGTTATTTCAATGCTGATTAATTGCCATGGGTAACTTCTCCACTGGCTCACTTCTCCACTCTTCACTGCTTTATGAATAGACCCCAATGTCATGTCACAGAAACAGGTTTGCTGCACTGCCTTTGATAACGGCAGGATAGACATTCAAGATGAGCAGCGATGCGGCCGGCCTAGCGCATCCCTCACAGGCAGTGCACAAAACCCAAACCTGTGTACTTGACTTGACAGTATCACTGTACACCTTGACAAACTGGCAATGAATTTAAGCTGCTGATGTGTCCTTTAGCTGCAGATATCTGATCACACTAGCAGAGCAGCGGTGTGTGTGCTCCACCCAACTCCGCGCCCCCTACTCCCGCCGCAGGAAACTGCAATTTGCTTATGGGACAGCAGGACAGGCCAAAGAAAACGGGACTGTCCTGCTGAATGCGGGACAGTTGGGAGGTATGGTATAACACATGTAACTATGACAGGGTAGGCGGGCCCTTCTTAGCTCTGGGCCCCATAGCAGCTGGACTCCCTGCAGCTATGGTAGTTACGCCCTTGAAAGTAATAATGCGGCACAAGCGGCAGAAATATATTTTCTTGGCATTAATCATTTATTAGAGAAAGCTGGTGTTTAGTAATGCATATATACATTTCACATCTACTCAAGCATGTGCCGCCGTGGTCTTGCCCCAGCAGTCACAGAGAGGATTGATTCACATAATGATTGACAGTAAGGTAGTGTTTGGAGGCGGAAGGGTCATGACATTTTCTGGGAGTGTCTCAGCCTGCATCTGCGATCATGTACGCGGTGACAGTGCTCCTGAGTCTCGCTACTCTGAAGTTCGATTATCGACTGATTTACGAAGACGCTGCAGCATTTGTGTATTTTCGCACAGTATCTGCGTAGACATTGGCAGCTGTGAATGCTTTAGTGTGCAACTCTGAATCTGGCCCTTGGTTTGTATGTGCATGTGGTAGAACAATTAGATTGTCCGCTCCTGTGGGGCAGAAACTATTGTATCTGAATATGCAGTCTGTGGAAAGTGTTGGCACTACAGTTTGACATTCAGGAGTAACGTAGTCTGAGTAATAATATCTGTAATCCTTTCCAGAGTTTTGGAGGAATAATTGGCAGGGATGGCATCCTATAACCGTCCAGCTGGCCACCAATTTCAAAGATCACATTCAAACCACTGATTCCTGGAACCATTACTCTTCCAGAAAAGGGATTATAAGATTATGGAAAATCCAAAATACAAGCCTTTTCCGCTGTAGGCTGGTAATCATAACTTTAGAAAATAAATAATACAGTATTATTCCTATTACTCTCTTACCCTTTTATTTTACTTTTCAGTATGTTTTACTAAAAGAGATATTTTCATGTGATTATTCACAGTTCATGTGTTTCCATGTAACGTGTGTAGGGTGTAAGAATGTAAAATGAATTCTGCAGCCAGATAACTTGCCTAGGGCAATAAAATTGTAAATGTCTAAAATTCAGTATCAAAGTATTCTCTCAGTCGCATTTAGTACTGTTGATGGGGAAAATAAGATTTTAAACCTACCGGTAAATCTATTTCTCCTAGTCCGTAGAGGATGCTGGGGACTCCATAAGGACCACGGGGTATAGACGGGCTCCACAGGAGATAGGGCACCTAAAAAGAACTTTGACTATGGGTGTGCACTGGCTCCTCCCTCTATGCCCCTCCTCCAGACCTCAGTTAGAGAACTGTGCCCAGAGGAGATGGACAATACAAGGCAGGATTTAGCAATCCAAGGGCAAGATTCATACCAGCCCACACCAATCATACCATGTAACCTGGAACATACATAACCAGTTAACCGTATGAACAAACGACAGTAACGGTCCAAGACCTATTCCAACTGTAACATAACCCTTATGTAAGTAACAACTATATACAAGTCTTGCAGAGTTTCCGCACTGGGACGGGCGCCCAGCATCCTCTACGGACTAGGAGAAATAGATTTACCGGTAGGTTTAAAATCTTATTTTCTCTTGCGTCCTAGAGGATGCTGGGAACTCCGTAAGGACCATGGGGTTTATACCAAAGCATCCAATCGGGCGGGAGAGTGCGTATGACTCTGCAGCACCGACTGAGCAAACGCTAAGTCCTCATCAGCCAGGGTATCAAACTTGTAGAATTTAGCAAAAGTGTTTGACCACGACCAAGTCGCCGCTCGGCAAAGCTGTAATGCCGAGACGCCTCGGGCAGCCGCCCAAGAAGAGCCCACCTTCCTAGTGGAATGGGCTTTAACCGAATTTGGTACCGGCAATCCAGCCGTAGAAGGAGCCTGCTGAATCGTATTACAGATCCAGCGAGCAATAGTCTGCTTCGAAGCAGGTGTGCCAATCTTATTAGCAGCACACAGGACAAACAGAGCCTCTGTTTTCCTAATTTTAGCCGTTCTGGCTACATAAATCTTTAAGGCCCTGACTACATCCAGGGATCTGGAATCCTCCAGGTCACTTGTAGCCACAGGCACCACAATAGGTTGATTCATATGGAACGAAGAAACCACTTTAGGCAAAAATTGCGGACGTGTCCTCAATTCAGCTCGATCCACATGAAAAATCAAGTAGGGGCTCTTGTGTGACAAAGCCGCCAATTCAGACACTCGCCTTGCTGATGCCAAGGCCAACAGCATGACCACCTTCCAGGTAAGAAATTTCAACTCAACCTTGTTAAACGGTTCAAACCAGTGTGATTTTAGGAACTGCAACACCACGTTCAGCTCCCATGGTGCCACTGGAGGCACAAAAGGGGGCTGGATATGCAGCACTCCCTTTACAAACGTCTGGACTTCTGGAAGAGAAGCCAATTCCTTCTGAAAGAAAATCGAGAGGGCCGAAATCTGTACCTTAACAGAGCCTAATTTCAGGCCCATATCCACTCCTGTCTGTAGGAAGTGGAGAAAACGACCCAGATGAAAATCTTCCGTAGGTGCATTCTTGGTCTCACACCAAGACACATACTTTCGCCAGATACGGTGATAATGCTTAACCGTCACCACCTTCCTAGCCTTTATTAAAGTAGGGATGACCTCTTCCGGAATCCCCTTTTTCGCTAGGATTCGGCGTTCAACCGCCATGCCGTCAAACGTAGCCACGGTAAGTCTTGAAATACACAGGGCCCCTGTTGCAACAGGTCTTCCCTCAGAGGAAGAGGCCAGGGATCTCCTGTGAGCATCTCTTGTAGATCTGAGTACCAGGCCCTTCGAGGCCAGTCTGGGACAACGAGTATTGTCTGTACGTTTCTTTGCCTTATGATCCTCAACACTTTTGTGATGAGAGGAAGAGGAGGAAACACGTAGACCGATTTGAACATCCACGGTGTTATTAGAGCATCTACTGCCACTGCCTGAGGGTCCCGAGACCTGGCACAGTACCTCCGAAGCTTTTTGTTGAGGCGTGACGCCATCATGTCTATTTGAGGAGTTCCCCAAAGACGTGTTATGTCCGCAAAGACTTCTTGATGAAGACCCCCACTCTCCTGGATGGAGATCGTGTCTGCTGAGGAAGTCTGCTTCCCAGTTGTCCACTCCCGGAATGAAGACAGCCGACAGAGCGCTTACATGATTTTCCGCCCAGCGAAGAATCCTTGTGGCTTCCGCCATCGCGACTCTGCTTCTTGTCCCGCCTTGGCGGTTCACATGAGCCACTGCTGTGACATTGTCTGATTGAATCAGAACCGGTAGGTTTCGAAGAAGACTCTCCGCTTGTCGAAGGCCGTTGTAAATGTTCCAACACATTGATGTGTAGACAGGACTCCTGGTCTGACCAAAGACCCTGAAATTTTTTTTCCCTGTGTGACCGCTCCCCATCCTCGGAGGCTCGCGTCCGTGGTAACCAGGATCCAATCCTGAATTCCGAACCTGCGACCCTCCAGCAGGTGAGCACTTTGCAACCACCACAGGAGAGACACTCTGGCCCCTGGGGACAGAGTTATTTTCCGATGTAAGTGCAGATGGGACCCGGACCACTTGTCCAGAAGGTCCCATTGAAAAGTCCTTGCATGGAACCTTCCGAAGGGAATGGCCTCGTAGGCCGCCACCATTTTTCCCAGAACTCGCGTGCATTGGTGAACTGACACCCTTTTCGGTTTTAACAGGTCTCTGACCATATTCTGGATGTCCTGGGCTTTCTCTATTGGGAGGAAGACCTTCATTTGTTCCGTATCCAGTATCATACCTAGGAACGGTAGTCGAGTTGTCGGAATCAACTGTGACTTCGGTAGATTTAGAATCCAACCGTGTTGCTGGAGCACTCTCAGAGAGAGCGCCACACTGCTCAGCAATTTCTCCCTTGATCTCGCTTTTATCAGGAGATCATCCAAGTATGGGATAATTGTGACTCCATGCTTGCGCAGGACCACCATCATTTCCGCCATTATCTTGGTGAAAATCCTCGGGGCCGTGGAAAGTCCAAACGGCAACGTCTGAAATTGGTAATGACAATCCTGTACAGCGAATCTCAGGTATTCCTGATGGGGGGCATCCTTTATGTCCAGAGACACCATAAACTCCCCCTCCTCCATGTTGGCTATTATCGCTCTGAGTGATTCCATTTTGAATTTGAATCTTTTTATGTACAGGTTTAGGGATTTCAGATACAAAATAGGTCTGACCGAACCGTCCGGTTTCGGGACCACAAATAGTGTTGAGTAGTAACCTCTTCCCTGCTGGTGCAGGGGAACCTTGATTATCACTTGCTGTATACACAGCGTTTGAAATGCAGCTAACACTATATCCCTTTCCGATGTGGAAGCTGGTAGGGCCGATTTGAAAAATCGGCGCGGGGGCACCTCCTCGAATTCCAATTTGTAACCCTGGGAAACTATTTCCAACACCCAGGGATTCAGGTCTGAACTGACCCAGGCCTGACTGAAAAGTCGAAGATGTGCCCCCACCGGTGCGGACTCCCTCAGGGGAGCCCCAGCGTCATGCTGTGGGTTTTGGAGCAGCCGGGGAGGACTTTTGTTCCTGGGCACCTGCCGAAGCAGGTGCTCTTTTGCCTCTGCCCTTACCTCTGGCGAGGAAAGAGGATCCCCGACCTCTTCTGGACTTGTGCGACCGAAAGGACTGCATTTGATAGGGTGTTACTTTCTTTTGCTGTTGGGGAATATATGGTAAAAAATTTGATTTACCTGCTGTAGCTGTGGAAACCAGGTCCGTCAGCCCATCCCCAAACAATACATCACCCTTATAGGGTAGTACTTCCATATTTTTTTTGGAATCCGCATCACCCGTCCATTGGCGAGTCCATAAGGATCTTCTCACTGAGATAGACATGGCATTGGCCCTAGAAGCTAGCAATCCAATGTCCCTTTAAGAATCCCTCATAAATAAGACTGCGCTTTTATGTGGGCTAGAGTTAAGAATATAGTATCCTTATCCATATTATCAAATTGATCTGTCAGCTCATCTGTCCAAGCTGCAATTGTGCTACACACCCATGCCGACGCAATTGTCGGCCTTAGCACAGCACCCGTATGAGAATAAATACACTTTAAGGTAGTTTCTTGCCTGCGATCTGCAGGGTCCTTAAGGGCCGCTGTGTCAGGAGACGGTAGCGCCACTTTCTTGGACAAGCGCGTCAGGGCCTTGTCCACAGTGGGGGATGATTCCCAAATCTCCCAGTCCTGCTTAGGGAAGGGGTATGCCATATAAATTCTTTTGGGGATCTGCGGTCTCTTTTCCGGAGTCTCCCAAGCTTTCCCAAAGAAATCATTTAATTCATGAGATGCGGGAAAATTAATAATCTGTTTCTTTCCCTTAAACATGTGTACCCTTTTGTTGGGAACCGAGGGTTCATCCTCAATATGTAACACATCCCTTATTGCCACAATCATACACTGAATGGTTTTGGTCACCCTAAGGTGCAATTTTACTTCGTCGTAGTCGACACTGGAGTCAGAATCCGTGTCGGTATTAGTGTCTTGTGTTAAGGAACGCTTTTGAGACCCCGACGGGCCCTGTGAGTCGGTCCAATCCGAGGATTGACCCCCTGATGTCCCCCCTAATTCAGCCTTATCAAGCCTTTTATGTAAAGATGCCATACTTGCATTCAACATATGCCACATGTCCATCCAATCCGGAGTCGGCACAACCGACGGGGACACACCACTCATTTGCTCCACCTCCTCCTTGGAGAAGCCTTCCGCCTCAGACATGTCGACACACACGTACCGACACCCCACACACACACAGGGATTAACCTATAAGGGGACAAAACCCCAACCAGGCCCTTAGGAGAGACAGAGAGAGAGTATGCCAGCACACACCAGCGCTTAAAAACACTGGAAAAAATATGACTAGATAGCGCTTTTTTATATATAATATACCAATTCCCACTCACTGCGTCGCTAATGTGCCCCCCTCCTCTTTTTTCCAGCCTGTGAAGTTCAGCAGGGGAGAGACCAGGAAGCCAGCGTTCATGCATGCAACTTCTGTGGAGAAAATGGCGCTGGTTAGTGCTGAGGATCAAGCCCCGCCCACCCGACGGCGGGCTTCGGTCCCAGTGACTTTTCTATTAAAATGGCGGGGGATCTTAGATTTACTGCCTCCGCAGCCTAATCTATCTGAATTTGCCCAAAAGTGAGGGATATTGCTGCCCAGGGCGCTCCCCCCCCCCCCCCCCCTACCTGCGCCCTTCAGTGCTGCTCTGTGTGTGTGTCTGGGAGCAATGGCGCACAGCGGTAACCTCATGAAGATCTGATGTCTTCTGCCGCCTAAGATGTCTTCTGCCTTCTCATCTGGCTTCTATCTTCGGCATCTGTGAGGAGGTCGGCGGCGCTGCTCCGGGACGAACCCCAGGTGAGACTTGTGTTCCGACTCCCACTGGAGCTAATGGTGTCCAGTAGCCTTAGAAGCAGTGCCCAACTTGACAAGCCAGCTCTGCTTCTCTCTCCTCGGTCCCACGATGCAGGGAGCCTGTTGCCAACTGGACTCCCTGAAAATAAAAACCTAACAAAATTATTTTTCAACAGAAAACTCTGGAGAGCTCTCTGCAGTGCACCCATTCTCCTCTGGGCACAAGATCTAACTGAGGTCTGGAGGAGGGGCATAGAGGAAGGAGCCAGTGCACACCCATAGTCAAAGTTCTTTTTAGGTGCCCTATCTCCTGCGGAGCCCGTCTATACCCCATGGTCCTTACGGAGTCCCCAGCATCCTCTAGGACGTAAGAGAAACAATATGCAACAGGCTATCAAGACCTTGGATTTTATGTCTCCTCAGCATTGAAGGGGATTATAATTCAGATGAAATTGCAAGCAGAATGTTCAATGTTTCTAAAGAGAACAGAGCGCCAAGTCTATTTTTTGACCACATGAAAGAGATATCTGCTTTGTAAGAGAAAAATATTGTAATACATAAAAACAGATATATAATAGGAGAAATACGTCACACTTACATACAGTATAAAAAAGGCATTCAGTGAATAATGGAAGAGTTTTATCAAAGATTGGAGAGAGAGAGAACCAACCAATCAGCTTCTACTGTCATTTTGCAGGCTATGTTTCAAACATGAGAGTAGCTGATTGGTTGGAACTTTATCTTTCTCCAAGGTTTGATACATCTCACCCTATACTATATATCCGAAGGATATGGCAATAAATGTTTTATGCAAAGTCCATAGCAGCTCAGTAACTACAAAGCTTCTTATTTATTTGGAATGCTGCTTTGCAAAACTAAAAATAGGGATTTATTCCTAACTAAAGAAATTGTGATTGGCGGCATGTACTAAGCATCACATTCGCCATGCCCTACATACTGCCTTTTATCAGGTACATAGCGGCGTTGATAATGCCAGTATGTACCTAGAAAAGCACAAAGGGACAGCACCCCCAATAAGAGAGCTTCCGGGGTTAGGACCAGTGAGTACCTCTGCGAATGCACAGAGTGATGCAGCAGCATTGGGGGTGCTGGGATGGATCAGTTTAGACCCCTCGGAGAGAGGCCCATAGGTCTATACTGGGTAACAAGGTCCAAGCTCCAGAATGTTTTGCATTCCGGAGCTTGGTACGGGTATGGGTCGTTAGGTCGACAGTCTTTAGGTCAACGATGGAAGGTCAACAGGGACAATAGGTCGACATGGTCATTAGGTCGACTGGTCAAAAGGCTGACATGTTTGTTTTTTTTTACTGTTTTTGGCTTCGTTTTCTTCGGAAAGTGACGGGGAACCCCAATTAGTGCACCGTGTCCCCTAAAATGGCTTGCGCTTTGGGCAGGTTATCATTCCTTTCGTAGTCCACGTGGATCATTAAGTATGAAAAAATCCAAAAAAATGAAATAAAAAGGTGAAAAACTCATGTCGACCTTTTGACCTGTCGACCTAACGACTGTATCCCCTTGGTACATATGGGAAATGCGGCCAAATTCCCAAAACAGTATTTTTCGGCACATTTCCCTTTAGTACATCCCGCCCTATAAAAGGGTAATAAGGATAGCTTTTATTTCAAGGAGGCTTTTACAGTACTTTAGTTACAGTGGAGGGGTTCCTGAGTCCCTAACCTAAATTACTGTATTACCAGTATATTGGACCCAGCATGCGCTAGGTGGAGAGGTCTCTCATCCCACCTTCCCCCTACACTTACACTTATCCTGGACTCACTTTCCCGCTGTCACTTCTCTCTGTTCAATGGAGCCGCTAGCGGGGAGGTGACGTGCACTCCGCCTCCCACTGCGCATGTCTGACTATGGACAGACCATAAATGATTTTATTATTACTATAGTATTGCTCTGAATGAAAAACCTGTTCATACTGTACCTCATAGAAGTGTTGTTATTTATGATCATGTGGATTGGAGGTTATTCTGATTGTAAGGGAACATGGACTATGATCACTACCAACCCAGCTAGTCTAAAAGCCCACATGATGTGCAGTCCCCTTATGGCGTGTATGTTTATATACTGTTGTGTATAAATAACATACCTGTCTACTCCCCCGGAAGATTCCCAAATTTCGGGAACCTTCCTAGTCTCCTGAGAGAGTAGACCAGCCTCCTGGATCCACCAGAGAAGTAGATGACCTGGAGGTTCGATTCTGCAATTTGCAGGGAATTGTGTCACAACTTAATAAGATACTAAACAGTACACACCTCACACCTCTCACCTGGACCGCCCATCTTCTGTGCAAAAAAATGATGAGTATAATAATACTTGTGTTATGTTTCTAGTGCATCCCTAACTTGCTCAGTGGCACCAATAATTCCTCTTGTGGGGTTTTGTAACTAGTTACAGCTCTGAAATGAAACTTGGAAGCTGGAGTGCAGGTTATGAGACTGGCCAGGTATGTACAAACATATTATCAGGTACAAAGTTCTCTTACAAACTGCAGATCTTTACCAACTACACAGTAAATTGGTAATATAATAACTACAGTCCCTACCTGATTTCTGTGTAGTGCCAGACAGAGTTTGATGCCACCGCAGATGCCCAAGAGTGACACACCCGGGAGACAGCCCATCTGTCTGTAAGAGGCAGATAATAAAAGATCTGTGCAAGCACTTCCTGCGGCATGTACTCCCACTGTAAGGACATTGTGGCTGGCTCGGCCGCCTCCAGGTACACCTGTTGCAGAGAGAAAGGCAGATAATATATAGTCCATGCTACAGGATATTACCGAACAATGACACAGCATATTCTCTGCTCCCTCATTGGGTTATAGGAACAGCTATTGCACAAGGCTGGTTTATGGCTTCCTTGCTAAACATCTCATTAAACAGGTTTGCTCTTAAAATGACATCATCGAGGACAGGTAGGGAGATCTGGTCATATAAGGAGAGGCTCCTTCACTTAATATATCATAGTATGCAGGGCAGTACATTACATTACTTCCTGGACAGAACATAAGGCACATTTACTACAAGTGACCAGCCTTGAGCATTATGGCCATGGGGCCTGATCAGAGATGGACGCAAATGGCACAAAAATATGCAAATGCCGCAGGAGGACTATTGTGTAAAAAGACACCCACTGCCGGCTTCTCTGATCCGCTGACTGCTTCCGAAGACGCAGCATTGGATGACCATCGCAACTATTGTTCGCGGTCCTCTGAATGGCCGAAGCAACTGCGCTTCTGAAGCCAGTGAAGTTGCGTCCGAGGATGCAGCCACTGGCTTCGGCACGCCCAGAAAATGAGGCCAACATGCCCCTATTTTCGCCAACGCTCCCCGTCGCTGTCCCAAAATGCCTTCAGTCTGTCAATCAGGCTGTGGCTAACGGGGCACTGCGACTGGAACCACAGCACCATCGCAACACATGCAGACTGCAGTGCATGCACAGTCCCGAAACCATAATCAGGACTGCGTCTGGGGTTGAATTAACCCCATGGCCGACAATAAATACAGCACTGCAGGTGATGTGCCTCTATCACATTAAATCTTTTTCTCCCATCACAAATTAAATAATGCCCTTATGAATACATCCTGCACCCTATATTAATAATTACTCCCCTGCTTATAATAAATAATACCCCCACAAATAATAAATACATGCTTTCCCTGCTGATATCTATTGCCCCTGTTAATAAACCTTTGATGACAACACTGATAATAAATGGTTATTGCCCACACTAATAATAAATGGTTAATGAACTTGTTGTTAATAAATAAGCCCCCTGCTGACAGTGTGTAAGGGCTAATGCACAGTGGAGCATGGCACGTCTTGCGGGAGTGCGCACTGCACACACTTAGAAAGAGAATACAGCTCTGCTTAAGGGGGTCATTCCGAGTTGTTCGCTCGCTAGCTACTTTTAG
Source organism: Pseudophryne corroboree (assembly GCF_028390025.1). Lineage (NCBI taxonomy): Eukaryota > Metazoa > Chordata > Amphibia > Anura > Myobatrachidae > Pseudophryne > Pseudophryne corroboree. The sequence goes on from NC_086454.1 coordinate 290,649,457, forward strand.
CAGCCTTGCAAACGCATAGTCGCCGCCCATGAGGGAGTGTATTTTCACGTTGCAAGTGTGCGAACACCTGTGCAGCCGAGCGCAGCAAAAATATTTCTCTAACGACCTAGTGGATGCTGGGGACTCCGTAAGGACCATGGGGAATAGACGGGCTCTGCAGGAGACATGGGCACTTTAAGAAATAATTTAGATTCTGGTGTGCTCTGGCTCCTCCCTCTATGTCCCTCCTCCAGACCTCAGTTTGAATATGTGCCCGGACGAGCTGGGTGATATTCAGTGAGCTCTCCTGAGCTTGCTGTAAGAAAGTATTTTGTTAGGTTTTTTTTTATTTTCAGGGAGCTCTGCTGGCAACAGACTACCTGCATCGTGGGACTGAGGGGAGAGAAGCAGCCCTACTCTCTGCAGATAGGTCCTGCTTCTTAGGCTACTGGACACCATTAGCTCCAGAGGGATCGTACACAGGATCTCACCGTCGTCGTCCGATCCCGGAGCCGCGCCGCCGTCCCCCTCGCAGAGCCGGAAGACAGAAGCCGGGTGAAAGAAGCAAGAAGACTTCGAAATCGGCGGCAGAAGACTCCAGTCTTCACTGAGGTAGCGCACAGCACTGCAGCTGTGCGCCATTGCTCCCACACTACACCCACATACTCCGGTCACTGTAAGGGAGCAGGGCGCAGGGGGGGGGCGCGCCCTGGGCAGCAATTAGAGACCTCTTTGGCAAAAGTTTGCATATATACAGTTGGGCACTGTATATATGTATGAGCCCCCGCCAAAAATTGGACATTAAAGCGGGACAGAAGCCCGCCGTCTAGGGGGCGGGGCTTCTTCCTCAGCACTCACCAGCGCCATGTTTTTTCTCCACAGCACCGCTGAGAGGAAGCTCCCCAGCCTCTCCCCTGCAGTTACACGGTAGAAGAGGGTAAAAAGAGAGGGGGGGCACATAATTAGGCGCAAAAATCAATATAAACAGCAGCTACTGGGTTAACATTAAGTTACTGTGTTATTCCTGGGTTAATAGCGCTGGGGTGTGTGCTGGCATACTCTCTCTCTGTCTCTCCAAAGGGCCTTATAGGGGAATTGTCTTCAGATGAGCATTCCCTGAGTCTGTGGTGTATCGGTACGTGTGTGTGTCGACATGTCTGAGGTAAAAGGCTCCCCTAAGGAGGAGATGGAGCAAATGTGTGTGTGAGGGTGTCTCCGTCGACAACGCCGACACCTGTTTGGATATGTGTAATTAAGTGCTAAGGTGAATTTATTGCACAAAAGATTAGAGAACAGACAGGGAATCTACCCATGTCTGTCCCTATGTCGCAGAGACCTTCAGAGTCTCTCAATGATCACTATCCAAAATAATAGACACTGATATCGACACGGAGTCTGACTCCAGTGTCGACTACGATAATGCAAAGTTACAGCCAAAATGGCAGAAAAGTATTCAATATATGATTATTGTAATAAAAGTTGATTTGCATATCACTGATGACTCATCTGTCCCTGACACAAGGGTACACATGTTTAAGGGGAAGAAAGCTGAGGTAAATTTCCCTCCTCTCATGATGAAAAAGAGCAGGAATCTCCAGTAAAGAGACTGCAGTTTCCCACAAAGAATTCTCAGGGAGTATCCTTTCCCTACTAGGGCCAGGATACGATGGGAATCTTCCCCTAGGGTGTCACGTTTGCCCAATAGGTAGCCCTGACTTAACAGCTATCCTCAGAGATCCTGCAGATAGCGTGCACATTCTGGTACACTACTCAGACCGACGATTGTGTCGGCATGGGTTTATATCGCTGTAGCAGCGTGGACAGGTACCTTATCAGCAGAGATTGAGACCCTAGTATATATATATATATATATATATATGTGTATATATAGGGATATATATATATTAAAGATGCTGTCTTAAGAGATATATATATATATATATATATATATATAAAACATGCCCAAAGAGACATTAGTCTACTGGGTTCTAGAGTCAACGCTATGTCGATTTCTGCTTGACGTGTCCTGTAGAATATGCAATGGACAGATGATGCCGACTTAAGAGGCATATGGAAGGCTGAGGATTGTGTGTAGAAAGGGATCTCGGACCTGGTCTCCACAGTTATAGCTGGTAATTCTGATATGTTGCCTTATATTCCTGCACAGCCTAGGAAAGCACTACATTATCAAATGCAGCCTTTCGAACACAAAGAAACAAGAAAGTCCGAGGTGCGTCCTTTCTTGCCAGAGGCAGGGGCAGAGGAAAGAAGCTGCACAACACAGCTAGTTCCCAGGAACAGAAGTCCTCCCCGGCCTCTACAAAATCCACCGCATGTCGCTGGGGCTCCACAGGCGGAGCTAGGCCCGGTGGGGGCACGTCTTCGTAAGTTCAGCCACAAGTGGGTTCACTCCCTGTTGGATCCCTGGGCAATAGATATTGTGTCTCAGGGATACAAGCTGGACTTTGAGGAGATGCCCCCTCACCGACGGCCCTGCCGGCTTCCCCCCCACGAGAGGTAAATAGTGTTAACTGCAATTCACATATTGTATCTTCAACAGGTGGTGGTCAAGGTTCCCCTCCTTCAACAAGGAGGGGGTTATTATTCGACCATGTTGTAGTCCCGATACCGGACGGTTCGGTCAGACCCATATTGAATTTAAAATCCCTGAACATATACCTGAAAAGGTTCAAGATGGAATCGCTAAGAGCGGTCATCGCAAGCCTGAAAGGGGGAGATTTTATGGTGTCTCTGGACAGAAAGGATGCATACCTTCATGTCCCCATTTATCCACCTCATCAGGCGTACCTCAGAATTGCGGTACAGGATTGTCATTACCAATTTCAGACGTTGCCGTTTGGTCTCTCCACGGCCCTGAGAATATTCACCAAGGTAATGGCGGAAATGATGGTGCTCCTGCAAGGTGTCACAATTATCCCGTACTTGGACGATCTCCTCATAGAAGCGAGATCAAGAGAGCAGTTGCTGAACAGCGTATCACTTTCTCTGGAAGTGTAACGGCAACACGGCTGGATTCTATATATTCCAAAGTCGCAGTTGGTTCCTACAGCTCATCTGCCTCTCCTAGGCATGATCCTAGACACAGACCAGAAAAGGGTTTATCTCCCGATAGAGAGAGCTCAGGAGCTCATGACACTGGTCAGGAATCTATTAAAACCAAAACAGGTGTCAGTGCATCACTGCACTCGAGTCCTGGGAAGGATGGTGGCATCATACGACGCCATTTCCCTTCGGCAGGTTCCATGCGAGGACCTTCCAATGGGACTTACTGGACAAGTGGTCCGGATCACATCTTCAGATGCATCGGTTAATCACCCTGTCCCCCAGGGCCAGGGTGTCACTCCTGTGGTGGCTACAGAGTTCTCACCTTCTAGAGGGACGCAGATTCGGAATTCAGGACTGGGTCCTGGTGACCACGGACGCTAGCCTCCGAGGGTGGGGAGCAGTCACACAGGGAAGAAATTTCCAAGGTCTGTGGTCAAGTCAAGAGACTTGCCTTCACATCAACATCCTGGAACTAAGGGCTGTATACAACGCCCTACGTCAAGCGGAGCACTTGCTTCGCGACCAACCGGTTCTGATTCAGTCAGACAACATCACCGCAGTGGCTCATGTGAACCGCCAAGGCGGCACAAGGAGCAGAGTGGCGATGGCAGAAGCCACCAGAATTCTTCGCTGGGCGGAGAATCACGTAAGCGCTCTGTTAGCAGTGTTCATCCCGGGAGTGGACAACTGGGAAGCAGACTTCCTCAGCAGACACGACCTCCACCCGGGAGAGTGGGGACTTCATCAGGAAGTCTTCACACAGATCACATATCGGTGGGAACTGCCACAGGTGGACATGATGGCATCCCGCCTCAACAAAAAACTACAGAGGTATTGCGCCAGGTCAAGAGACCCTCAAGCAATAGCGGTTGACGCCCTGGTGACACCATGGGTGTTCCAGTCGATCTATGTATTTCCTCCTCTTCCTCTCATACCAATGTGTGAAGCTAATAAGAAAAGGAGGAGTGAGAACAATCCTCATTGTTCCAGATTGGCCACGAAGGACCTGGTATCCAGATCTGCAAGAAATGCTCACAGAGGACCCGTGGCCTCTTCCTCTAAGACAGGACCTGTTGCAACAGGGGCCCTGTCTGTTCCAAGACTTACCACGGCTGCGTTTGACGGCATGGCGGTTGAACGCCGGATCCTAGCAGAAAAGGGCATTCCGGACGAGGTCATTCCTACGCTGATAAAGGCTAGGAAGGACGTGACAGCTAAACATTATCACCGTATATGGCGAAAATATGTTTCTTGGTGTGAGGCCAGGAATGCTCCTACAGAGGAATTCCAGCTGGGCCGTTTCCTCCACTTCCTACAGTCGGGAGTGAATTTGGGCCTGAAATTGGGCTCCATTAAGGTCCAGATTTCGGCCCTATCCATTTTCTTTCAAAAAGAGTTGGCTTCTCTACCAGAAGTTCAGATGTTTGTAGAGGGAGTGCTGCATATTAAGCCTCCTTTTGTTCCTCCAGTGGCACCTTGGGATCTTAACGTGGTGTTAAGTTTCCTGAAATCACACTGGTTTGAACCACTTAAAACGGTGGAGTTAAAAATCTCACGTGGAAGGTGGTCATGCTATTAGCCTTGGCTTCGGCTAGGCGTGTGTCAGAATTAGCGGCTTTGTCATATAAAAGCCCCTATCTGGTTTTCCATATGGATAGAGCAGAATTGCGGACCCGTCCACAATTTCTGTCAAAAGGGGTGTCATTTTTTCATATGATCCAACCTATTGTGGTGCCTGTGGCTACTCGTGACTTGGAGGATTCCGAGTTACTGGATGTGGTCAGGGCTTTGAAGGTTTATGTAGCCAGAACGGCTAGAGTCAGGAAAACGGAGTTGCGGTTTATCCTGTATGCATCCAACAAGCTGGGTGCTTCTGCTTCAAAGCAAACTATTGCTCGCTGGATCTGTAACACGATTCAGCAGGCTCATTCTGCGGCTGGATTGCCGCTGCCAAAATTAGTTAAAGCCCATTCCACTAGGAACGTGGGCTCTTCTTGGGCAGCTGCCCGAGGGGTCTCAGCATTACAACTATGCCGAGTTGATACTTGGTCAGGTTCAAATGCTTTTGCAGAGTTCTACAAGCTTGATACCCTGGCTGAGGAGGACCTTGTGTTTGCTCATTCGGTGCTGCAGAGTCATCCGCACTCTCCCGCTCGTTTTGGGAGCTTTGGTATAATCTCCATGGTCCTTACGGAGTCCCCAGCATCCACTAGGACGTTAGAGAAAATCAGATTTTACTTACCGGTAAATCTATTTCTCGTAGTCCGTAGTGGATGCTGGGCGCCCGTCCCAAGTGCGGACTTCTTCTGCAATACTTGTATATAGTTATTGCTGCAATAAGGGCTATGTTATTGTTGCATCAGGGTTGAACTGATGCTCTGTTGTTGTTCATACTGTTGACTGGGTACGTTTATCACAAGTTATACGGTGTGATTGGTGTGGCTGGTATGTATCTTGCCCTGGATTACCAAAATCCTTTCCTTGTACTGTCAGCTCTTCCGGGCACAGTTTCTCTAACGGAGGTCTGGAGGAGGGACATAGAGGGAGGAGCCAGAGCACACCAGAATCTAAATTCTTTCTTAAAGTGCCCATGTCTCCTGCGGAGCCCGTCTATTCCCCATGGTCCTTACGGAGTCCCCAGCATCCGCTACGGACTACGAGAAATAGATTTACCGGTAAGTAAAATCTTATTTTTGTGCAGTTTCAGAGTAGCTCTGGACTTACTCAGCCCTTGCGATCACTTCAGTCTTTTTGGTGCCGGAATTTACGTCAGACACCCGCCCTGCAAACACCTGGACACGCCTGCGTTTTCCCAAACACTCCCAGAAAAAATGGTCAGTTGACACCCATAAACGCCCTCTTTCTGTCAATCACCTTGTGTTTGGCTGTGCGAATGGAATCTTTGCTAAACCCATCGCCCAGCACCGATCCTCTTTGTACCCGTATGACGCGCTTGCGCATTGCAGTGCATAAGCATGCACAGTTTTGCCGTTTTTTTTATCTGATCGCTGCGCTGCGAAAATCGGCAGCGATCGATCAACTCGGAATGACCCCTATGTGCAGATATACACATGCACTTTCTAATTTTATGCCCATTTTACTCCAGTTGCAACAGCCCCTTAATGTCCCCTCTGATACTGAGTATTTATTACCCCGGATGATAATAAGTTCATGCTTAACTAATTTTCTGCTGCCTCCCTCGGGAGGTGGCAGCCTCGTGCGAGGAGACACTGCAGTCGTTGTAAAACACGCCCTCCTATACAAAGCAGCAATTCCAGGCATTAGAAAACTGAGGGCCAGGCCACAACCAGGAGGGGTGCGAGAAGAAATCCTCTAGTCGGGCATAACAGCGCACACAATTGAATAGCTTCGGGACCTCATCCCCCGTGCTATTGATAGCATGCTGATTAGAACTGTTCTCTAAAACAGTAGGTACGTTTGAATATGAATGGTGCAGGCTTTTATAATCAGCATTGAATGCCCCTTTATAACAACCAAGTGAGTAGAAAACCATCCCTACATATTTTGTCGAAAAATCATTGCAATCATTGGCTAGAACAGGGGTGGCCAACCAGTCAGAGACAAAGAGACACAAAATCTTGCTAGGTACATCTAAGACCCGACATTGAACCGAAGGTGCACGTGCAAAAATGGGATGTGGCCTTGTGCCTGCTAGGCCATGCCCATGGTATAAAATAATAAGATTTTACTTACCGATAAATCTATTTCTCGTAGTCCGTAGTGGATGCTGGGGACTCCGTCAGGACCATGGGGATTAGCGGCTCCGCAGGAGACAGGGCACAAAAATAAAGCTTTAGGATCAGGTGGTGTGCACTGGCTCCTCCCCCTATGACCCTCCTCCAAGCCTCAGTTAGGATACTGTGCCCGGACGAGCGTACACAATAAGGAAGGATTTTGAATCCCGGGTAAGACTCAAACCAGCCACACCAATCACACCGTACAACTTGTGATCTGAACCCAGTTAACAGTATGACAAACGTAGGAGCCTCTGAACAGACGGCTCACAACAATAACAACCCGATTTTTTTGTAACAATAACTATGTACAAGTATTGCAGACAATCCGCACTTGGGATGGGCGCCCAGCATCCACTACGGACTACGAGAAATAGATTTATCGGTAAGTAAAATCTTATTTTCTCTGACGTCCTAGTGGATGCTGGGGACTCCGTCAGGACCATGGGGATTATACCAAAGCTCCCAAACGGGCGGGAGAGTGCGGATGACTCTGCAGCACCGAATGAGAGAACTCCAGGTCCTCTTTAGCCAGGGTATCAAATTTGTAGAATTTTACAAACGTGTTCTCCCCCGACCACGTAGCTGCTCGGCAGAGTTGTAATGCCGAGACCCCTCGGGCAGCCGCCCAGGATGAGCCCACCTTTCTTGTGGAATGGGCCTTGACAGATTTAGGCTGTGGCAGGCCTGCCACAGAATGTGCAAGTTGAATTGTGCTACAAATCCAACGAGCAATCGTCTGCTTAGAAGCAGGAGCACCCAGCTTGTTGGGTGCATACAGTATAAACAGCGAGTCAGATTTTCTGACTCCAGCCGTCCTTGAAATATATATTTTCAATGCCCTGACAACGTCCAGCAACTTGGAATCCTCCAAATCGCTAGTAGCCGCAGGCACCACAATAGGCTGGTTCAGGTGAAACGCTGACACCACCTTAGGCAGAAAATGAGGACGCGTCCGCAGTTCTGCCCTGTCCGAATGGAAAATCAGATATGGGCTTTTATACGATAAAGCCGCCAATTCTGACACTCTCCTGGCTGAAGCCAGGGCCAGTAGCATGGTTACTTTCCATGTAAGATATTTCAAATCCACCGATTTGAGTGGCTCAAACCAATGGGATTTGAGAAAATCCAAAACTACATTAAGGTCCCACGGAGCCACTGGGGGCACAACCGGGGGCTGTATATGTAGTACTCCTTTTACAAAAGTCTGGACTTCAGGAACTGAAGCCAATTCTTTCTGAAAGAAAATCGACAGGGCCGAAATTTGAACCTTAATGGACCCCAATTTGAGGCCCATAGACCATCCTGTTTGCAGGAAATGTAGGAATCGACCCAATTGAAATTCCTCCGTGGGGGCCTTCCTGGCCTCACACCACGCAACATATTTTCTCCAAATGCGGTGATAATGTTGTGCAGTCACCTCCTTCCTGGCTTTTACCAGTGTAGGAATGACCTCTTCCGGAATGCCTTTTTCCCTTAGAATTCGGCGTTCAACCGCCATGCCGTCAAACGCAGCCGCGGTAAGTCTTGGAATAGACACGGTCCCTGCTGAAGCAGGTCCCGTCTTAGAGGTAGAGGCCACGGATCTTCCGTGAGCATCTCCTGAAGTTCCGGGTACCAAGTTCTTCTTGGCCAATCCGGAGCCACGAGTATCGTTCTTACTCCCCTTTTCCGTATAATTCTCAGTACTTTTGGTATGAGAGGCAGAGGAGGAAACACATACACTGACTGGAACACCCACGGTGTTACCAGAGCGTCCACAGCTATTGCCTGAGGGTCTCTTGACCTGGCGCAATACCTGTCCAGTTTTTTGTTGAGGCGAGACGCCATCATGTCCACCTTTGGTTTTTCCCAACGGTTCACAATCATGTGGAAAACTTCTGGATGAAGTCCCCACTCTCCCGGGTGTAGATCGTGTCTGCTGAGGAAGTCTGCTTCCCAGTTGTCCACTCCCGGAATGAACACTGCTGACAGTGCTATCACATGATCTTCCGCCCAGCGAAGAATCCTTGCAGCTTCTGCCATTGCTCTCCTGCTTCTTGTGCCGCCCTGTCTGTTTACGTGGGCGACTGCCGTGATGTTGTCCGACTGGATCAACACCGGCTGACCCTGAAGCAGGGGTTTTGCCAGGCTTAGAGCATTGTAAATCGCTCTTAGCTCCAGTATATTTATGTGAAGAGACATCTCCAGGCTTGACCATACTCCCTGGAAGTTTCTTCCCTGTGTGACCGCTCCCCAGCCTCTCAGACTGGCATCCGTGGTCACCAGGACCCAGTCCTGTATGCCGAATCTGCGGCCCTCTAACAGATGAGCACTTTGCAACCACCACAGAAGAGACACTCTTGTTCGTGGCGATAAGGTTATCCGCTGATGCATCTGCAGATGTGATCCGGACCATTTGTCCAGCAGATCCCACTGAAAAGTTCTTGCGTGGAATCTGCCGAATGGAATCGCTTCGTAAGAAGCCACCATCTTTCCAAGGACTCTTGTGCATTGATGCACAGACACTTTCCCTGGTTTTAGGAGGTTCCTGACAAGTTCGGATAACTCCCTGGCTTTCTCCTCCGGAAGAAACACCTTTTTCTGAACCGTGTCCAGAATCATTCCCAGGAACAGCAGACGTGTCGTCGGGGTCAATTGAGATTTTGGAAAATTCAGAATCCACCCGTGCTGTTGCAGCACTACTTGGGTTAGTGCTACTACGTCCCCCAGCTGTTCCCTGGACCTTGCCCTTATCAGGAGATCGTCCAAGTAAGGGATAATTAATACGCCTTTTCTTCGCAGAAGAAACATCATTTCGGCCATTACCTTGGTAAAGACCCGAGGTGCCGTGGACAATCCAAACGGCAGCGTCTGAAACTGATAATGACAGTTTTGCACCACGAACCTGAGGTACCCTTGATGTGAAGGGCAAATTGGGACATGCAGGTAAGCATCCTTGATGTCCAGGGACACCATAAAGTCCCCTTCTTCCAGATTCGCTATCACTGCTCTGAGTGACTCCATCTTGAACTTGAATTTTTGTATGTACAGGTTCAAAGATTTCAGATTTAGAATAGGTCTTACCGAGCCGTCCGGCTTCGGTACCACAAATAGTGTGGAATAATACCCCTTTCCCTGTTGTAGGAGGGGTACCTTGACTATCACCTGCTGAGAATACAGCTTGTGAATGGCTTCCAACACCGTCGCCCTGTCTGAGGGAGACGTTGGCAGAGCAGACTTTAGGAACCGGCGAGGGGGAGACTTCTCGAATTCTAACCTGTAACCCTGAGATACTATCTGCAGGATCCAGGGGTCCACCTGTGAGTGAGCCCACTGTGCGCTGAAATTCTTGAGTCGACCCCCCACCGCCCCTGAGTCCGCTTGTAAAGCCCCAACGTCATGGTGAGGGCTTTGCAGAAGCCGGGGGGGGGGCTTCTGCTCCTGGGAAGAAGCTGCTTGGTGCACTCTCTTACCCTTTCCTTTGCCTCGGGGCAAATATGACTGTCCTTTCGCCCGCTTGTTCCTATAGGAACGAAAGGACTGCGGCTGAAAAGACGGTGTCTTTTTCTGTTGGGAGGGGACCTGAGGTAAAAAGGTGGATTTCCCGGCTGTTGCCGTGGCCACCAAATCCGATAGACCGACCCCAAATAATTCCTCCCCCTTATACGGCAATACTTCCATATGCCGTTTGGAATCCTCATCACCTGACCATTGTCGCGTCCATAAACTTCTTCTGGCAGATATGGACATCGCACTTACTCTCGATGCCAGAGTGCAAATATCCCTCTGAGCATCTCGCATATAAAGAAAAGCATCCTTTAATTGCTCTAAAGTCAATAAAATACTGTCCCTATCTAGGGTATCAATATTTTCAGTCAGGGAATCCGACCAAACCACCCCAGCACTGCACATCCATGCAGAGGCGATGGCTGGTCGCAGTATAACACCAGTATGAGTGTATATACTTTTCAGGGTAGTTTCCAGCCTCCTATCCGCTGGATCCTTGAGGGCGGCCGTTTCAGGAGACGGTAACGCCACTTGTTTAGATAAGCGTGTGAGCGCCTTATCCACCCTAGGGGGTGTTTCCCAGCGCGGCCTAACCTCTGGCGGGAAAGGATATAATGCCAATAACTTCTTTGAAATTAGCAGTTTTCTATCGGGGTTAACCCACGCTCCATCACACACTTCATTCAATTCGTCTGATTCAGGAAAAACTACAGGTAGTTTTTTCAGACCCCACATAATACCCCTTTTTGTGGTACATGCAGTATCAGAGATATGCAAAGCCTCCTTCATTGCCGTGATCATATAACGTGTGGCCCTACTGGAAAATACGTTTGTTTCTTCACCGTCGACACTAGATTCGGTGTCCGTGTCTGGGTCGACCGACTGAGGTAAAGGGCGTTTTACAGCCCCTGACGGTGTCTGAGACGCCTGTACAGGTACTAACTGGTTTGCCGGCCGTCTCATGTCAACTGATTTTTGTAATGTGCTGACATTATCACGTAATTCCATAAACAAAGCCATCCATTCCGGTGTCGACTCCCTAGGGGGTGACATCACCATTACCGGCAATTGCTCCGCCTCCACACCAACATCGTCCTCATACATGTCGACACACACGTACCAACACACAGCAGACACACAGGGAATGCTCTTATCGAAGACAGGACCCCACTAGCCCTTTGGGGAGACAGAGGGAGAGTTTGCCAGCACACACCCAAGCGCTATAAATATATAGGAACAACCCTATAGAAGTGTTGTCTCCCTTATAGCAGCTTAATATATATCAAAAAACGCCAAAAAAGTGCCCCCCCCCCCCCTCTCTGTTTTACCCTGTTTCTGTAGTGCAGTGCAGGGGAGAGTCCTGGGAGCCTTCCTCGCAGCGGAGCTGAGCAGGAAAATGGCGCTGTGTGCTGAGGAGATAGGCCCCGCCCCCTATTTTGGCGGGCTCTTCCCCGGAGTTTGTGAGACCTGGCAGGGGTTAAATACATCCATATAGCCCCAGGGGCTATATGTGATGTATTTTTTAGCCAGAACAAGGTATTCTCATTGCTGCCCAGGGCGCCCCCTGCAGCGCCCTGCACCCTCCGTGACCGTTGGTGTGAAGTGTGTGACAACAATGGCGCACAGCTGCAGTGCTGTGCGCTACCTCATGAAGACTGAAAAGTCTTCTGCCGCCGGTTTCTGGACCTCTTCACTTTTCGGCATCTGCAAGGGGGTCGGCGGCGCGGCTCCGGGACCGGACTCCATGGCTGGGCCTGTGTTCGATCCCTCTGGAGCTAATGGTGTCCAGTAGCCTAAGAAGCCAATCCATCCTGCACGCAGGTGAGTTCACTTCTTCTCCCCTAAGTCCCTCGATGCAGTGAGCCTGTTGCCAGCAGGACTCACTGTAAAATAAAAAACCTAAAAACTTTTTCTAAGCAGCTCTTTAGGAGAGCCACCTAGATTGCACCCTTCTCGGCCGGGCACAAAAACCTAACTGAGGCTTGGAGGAGGGTCATAGGGGGAGGAGCCAGTGCACACCACCTGATCCTAAAGCTTTATTTTTGTGCCCTGTCTCCTGCGGAGCCGCTAATCCCCATGGTCCTGACGGAGTCCCCAGCATCCACTAGGACGTCAGAGAAATATTGAAAAAGCTAGAGCCAACATAAAGTACATTGAAAAAGCCACTTCCACATAAAATAATTAAAAACCCATGCCCACATAATACACTTCAGCACGCTCCTGTGTCACTCCAGCCAGCATCCTCCTGTGTCACTTCAGCCAGCTCCCCCATCTGTCACTCCAGCCAGCACCCCATGTGTCACTCCAGCCAACTTCCTTATGTGTCACTCCAGCCAGCTCCCCCATATACCACTCCTACCAGCACCCTACTGTGTCACTCCAGCTAGCTTCCCTATGTGTCACTCCTGCCAGCACCCTCCTGTGTCACTCCAGCCAGCTACCCCATGTGTCTCTCCAGTCAGCACCTTCCTGTGTCACTCCAGCCCACCCTCGTGTTATTACAGCCCTCCCACCCCCCCATCCAACTCGTACCACTGCAGCAGCCCTTTATGTGTCTTCTGTTTGCCGGTGGGTGTCTCACCTCTAGTATCTGGCTCCCTAAGTTCTTAGTCCCCATAGTGCTGCTGTGTGTCTGGATGGAGTGCAGCGGTTTGCAGATCTGTTGTGCTCACGTGACCTTGAGTGTCGGGGAGCCACATTTGCATAAAGAAAGAGCCGCATGCGGCTCAAGAGCCACGGGTTGGCCACTGCTGGGCTAGAACTACAATTTCTGGTGCAGGATTGGGCATCTGGAGAAAAATGATCAGATAAGCATTTTTTTCTTATGCTATTAGAGTGTATGACACCATGGGGCATATCACAGGTAATTGACAGCCCAGACCTATACATTTAGCTTCTGCATTGCCACGCATACCGCAGATTTTTTGGTTGCTACGGGCAACTGCGTATACAGAAGCTGATTCTCTGCACAGCAAGGGCCTAGGGGTAGGTTCACATTAGGCCAATATCGGCACGACAAATCATGCATATCGCCTAATGTGTAGGCATGATTGCACGCTCCCATAAACAGTCAACTGGAAGATATCACATGCGACGCGGCGCAGTGTAAATGGGGACAGAACAATATGTTGTTCCGTCATATATCACATCGGCTATTGTGTACGGCCAATCTCTGCTGGTCCAGGCCAAAGGGAATTCTGCCCAACTATCAGGACGATTGCCCGTCGCTCTATTTTGAACCCAGCCTAAGACTGGGATTGGGTGAAAGCTGGACCGGACCATCTCCCTGCAGCAGCCTGTGCCTCTGTGGCGCTCTCTGTGTGCGTTCCCATGTATGTGACAGCAGTCACACATCAAACGGTGCACAGAGATGTCACAGCCTCTTTCTGACCCGCAGTTGCTGCACTCTGGCAGAGGGACTGAGATCCGAATGTACATACCAACCCGGACTCGGAAGCGCTGTACCAGCTCCCTGCAGTGACCTCTGTCGCTGTGGAGCTCTCTGTACCCATCCCTGTATATTTAACATAGGGGCCTATTTAGTAAGCCTTGGATGGAGATGAAGTGGATGGAGATAAATGACCAGCCAATCAGCTCCTAACTGCCATGTCACAGGCTGTGTTTGAAAAATGACAGTTAGAAGCCGATTTGCTGGTACTTTATCTCCGTCCACTTTATCTCCATCCAAGGCTTAGTAAATAGACCCCTTAGAAACATAGAATATGACGGCAGACAAGTAACACTTAGCCCATCTAGTCTGCCCATGAACACGCACAACTACACATTAAGGTTCATTTTTGTCGGGAGCCAAATAACCTATCAGTACATTTTTGGATTGTGGGGGGAAACCGGAGTACCCGGAGGAAACCCACACAAGTATGGGGAGAATATACAAGCTCTGCACAGTTGTAGCCATGGTGAGAATCAAACCCATGACCTCAGTGATGTGAGGCAGTAATGCTAACCATTACACAATCCATACATCTGTCACAAAGAAAACAGTACAGGGAGATGCGCTGACCCATGACCTCAGTGATGTGAGGCAGTAATGCTAACCATTACACAATCCATACATCTGTCACACAGAAAATAGTACAGGGAGACGCGCTGACCCATGACCTCAGTGATGTGAGGCAGTAATGCTAACCATTACACCATCCATACAGCTGTTACACAGAAAACAGTACAGGGAGACGCGCTGACCCATGACCTCAGTGATGTGAGGCAGTAATGCTAACCATTACACAATCCATACATCTGTCACACAGAAAACAGTACAGGGAGACGCACTGACCCATGACCTCAGTGATGTGAGGCAGTAATGCTAACCATTACACCATCCATACAGCTGTCACACAGAAAATAGTACAGGGAGACGCGCTGACCCATGACCTCAGTGATGTGAGGCAGTAATGCTAACCATTACACCATCCATACAGCTGTCACACAGAAAATAGTACAGGAAGACGCACTGACCCATGACCTCAGTGATGTGAGGCAGTAATGCTAACCATTACACCATCCATACAGCTGTCACACAGAAAATAGTACAGGGAGACGCGCTGACCCATGACCTCAGTGATGTGAGGCAGTAATGCTAACCATTACACAATCCATACAGCTGTTACACAGAAAATAGTACAGGGAGACGCGCTGACCCATGACCTCAGTGATGTGAGGCAGTAATGCTAACCATTACACCATCCATACAGCTGTCACACAGAAAATAGTACAGGGAGACGCACTGACCCATGACCTCAGTGATGTGAGGCAGTAATGCTAACCATTACACCATCCATACAGCTGTCACACAGAAAATAGTACAGGGAGACGCGCTGACCCATGACCTCAGTGATGTGAGGCAGTAATGCTAACCATTATACAATCCATACAGCTGTTACACAGAAAATAGTACAGGGAGACGCGCTGACCCATGACCTCAGTGATGTGAGGCAGTAATGCTAACCATTACACAATCCATACAGCTGTCACACAGAAAATAGTACAGGGAGACGCGCTGACCCATGACCTCAGTGATGTGAGGCAGTAATGCTAACCATTACACCATCCATACAGCTGTCACACAGAAAATAGTACAGGGAGACGCGCTGACCCATGACCTCAGTGATGTGAGGCAGTAATGCTAACCATTACACAATCCATACAGCTGTCACACAGAAAATAGTACAGGGAGACGCGCTGACCCATGACCTCAGTGATGTGAGGCAGTAATGCTAACCATTACACAATCCATACAGCTGTCACACAGAAAATAGTACAGGGAGACGCGCTGACCCATGACCTCAGTGATGTGAGGCAGTAATGCTAACCATTACACCATCCATACAGCTGTCACACAGAAAATAGTACAGGGAGATGCGCTGACCCATGACCTCAGTGATGTGAGGCAGTAATGCTAACCATTACACAATCCATACAGCTGTCACACAGAAAATAGTACAGGGAGACGCGCTGACCCATTACCTCAGTGATGTGAGGCAGTAATGCTAACCATTACACCATCCATACAGCTGTCACACAGAAAATAGTACAGGGAGACGCGCTGACCCATGACCTCAGTGATGTGAGGCAGTAATGCTAACCATTACACCATCCATACATCTGTCACACAGAAAACAGTACAGGGAGACGCGCTGACCCATGACCTCAGTGATGTGAGGCAGTAATGCTAACCATTACACAATCCATACAGCTGTCACACAGAAAATAGTACAGGGAGATGCGCTGACCCATGACCTCAGTGATGTGAGGCAGTAATGCTAACCATTACACAATCCATACAGCTGTCACACAGAAAATAGTACAGGGAGACGCGCTGACCCATTACCTCAGTGATGTGAGGCAGTAATGCTAACCATTACACAATCCATACAGCTGTCACACAGAAAATAGTACAGGGAGACGCGCTGACCCATGACCTCAGTGATGTGAGGCAGTAATGCTAACCATTACACCATCCATACATCTGTCACACAGAAAACAGTACAGGGAGACGCGCTGACCCATGACCTCAGTGATGTGAGGCAGTAATGCTAACCATTACACAATCCATACATCTGTCACACAGAAAACAGTACAGGGAGACGCGCTGACCCATGACCTCAGTGATGTGAGGCAGTAATGCTAACCATTACACAATCCATACATCTGTCACACAGAAAACAGTACAGGGAGACGCGCTGACCCATGACTTCAGTGATGTGAGGCAGTAATGCTAACCATTACACCATCCATACAGCTGTCACACAGAAAACAGTACAGGGAGACGCGCTGACCCATGACCTCAGTGATGTGAGGCAGTAATGCTAACCATTACACAATCCATACAGCTGTCACACAGAAAACAGTACAGGGAGACGCGCTGACCCATGACCTCAGTGATGTGAGGCAGTAATGCTAACCATTACACAATCCATACATCTGTCACACAGAAAACAGTACAGGGAGACGCGCTGACCCATGACCTCAGTGATGTGAGGCAGTAATGCTAACCATTACACAATCCATACATCTGTTACACAGAAAATAGTACAGGGAGACGCGCTGACCCATGACCTCAGTGATGTGAGGCAGTAATGCTAACCATTACACCATCCATACATCTGTCACACAGAAAACAGTACAGGGAGACGCGCTGACCCATGACCTCAGTGATGTGAGGCAGTAATGCTAACCATTACACCATCCATACATCTGTCACACAGAAAACAGTACAGGGAGACGCGCTGACCCATGACCTCAGTGATGTGAGGCAGTAATGCTAACCATTACACAATCCATACATCTGTCACACAGAAAATAGTACAGGGAGACGCGCTGACCCATGACCTCAGTGATGTGAGGCAGTAATGCTAACCATTACACAATCCATACAGCTGTCACACAGAAAACAGTACAGGGAGATGCGCTGAGAGCCCCACAGCGAATACCCCAGAGACTGACATGGATGTAAATAAAAAACTGATGTCCACATCCCAGTTAATGATGGGACACAACAACTAGTATCCTCATAAGACACCAAACCACAGGGCTTTTTATATTCTACTAGAAAGTGTGAAACAATTGGTCTCACAAAGTGCTGCAGAACAGGCGATGCCATTAGGCCACAGTAAGAAGCAGGTAAATGATTCATCCTGGCAGCAAATGCCTCGCCCTCACATAACTCCTTCCTTGTTGTGGAAGCATCAGGGCAGGCAGGGAAGTGGTTAAAAGTAGGCTGACCGTATTATCCCTTTAACCTGGGACACTCATGAATTACACAGGTTCTGTGGCTGGCTGGCTGACTAAGTACAAGCCCACATTTAATCTGGTTTTAAGCAGCCACAGAACCTGTTTAATTCATGTGTCCCAGGTTAAAGGGATAATATGGTCAGCCTATTAAAAGTAATTTCAGTAAAGCAACATGCAGCTACAGAGTTCTATATATACAGACATACATTTGTGTAATAAGGTAAAACATAATGTCCCATATATCGCAACAGTTATACCCAGCATGCAGTGCACACCCATTATACTCACCACCGTATAAATCCTGAAATCTCTTCCTGGTACAAGTCTGCTTCCTTCTCCTCCCACACAGATCTGTATTGGGTCTCTAGAGTCAGATGACACACATAGAGAACATAGCAGAGCATAAGAGGCACAGATACTGTACAATAGTGTAGCTACTTGTATGGCCTTAATAATGAGAGATAAGTTATCATAAGGTTATACCTGTACTAGCAGGCAGGGAAACCATTGTATTATTAATGCTTAGCTTTTAGTAATTAAAGTGGAACTAAACCCTAAAACCGAAATTAAAATAACACATTAATCTATTCAGTTATTTGAAATAATATGCCTTATAGTGATTCACACCATCTATACAACTAGCATGTAATACAAAGATGCTGTAGCATGCATGAATGAAAACAGCCCTAATTATTGTGACAGACATTTAAATATATATGGCAGCATGCAGTGAACACATTATATATAATGTTGATTTCAGTTCAAGGAAATGTAATACATTTTGGTCATCTATGATAATATATACAGTTGCCATCTGTTCCTCTAGTAGTCCAACGAGAAAGCGTTTCCAGAGCTTATCTGAAAAAAAAAAAAAAAAAACTTCAGTAAGAACTCGGCACAATCCATCTATGTTTCAGAAACAAGATGGAACGTCCGCTTTCTGATAACATTACTTTCTTGTGACACCTGTACCTTTTCAGTAAACATATTGCTTTCATTTCCTAGTTATAGTCTCTGAGTTTGCCATGTGTTTATATCATGCAGATTAATTTGTGTTTCTATAGTAGTGTATGGCACAGCACTGCTGTGCTCTTCACAGCAGTGACGTGCGGTGAGGTAAATGCCTGGGGAGGCACTGGCTAAACTCGCTAACTGCACAGCGGGAACTCCTCAGCTACTAGTCACACTCCCCATAACCAGCACCGCTAGTCCTACAGCATACCTACGGACTGTCCCGATTTTGGCGGGACAGTCCCATTTTTCACGGTCTGTCCCTCTGTCCCACCCGCGGGTTGCAGTGTCCTGTGGTGGTGGTGGGGGGCGGGCAGTTGGGAGATCCCCCTGTCACCCGCTGCTCTGAGCAGAGCAGTGGTGAATAGATGCTGTCCGCATGTGCACAGCGTCAGTAGCGGCTCTTGCCACGGGCAAGCAGGCTTTTTGCCCGGGGAGCCACTACTCTGAGGGCACCGCCGCCAAGACAAGAGCCGCTACTGATCCACCCTCCCTCCCTCCCCGCTCCCCGGCTGCAGCGAGCGCCGTGTGCGCCCGCTGCAGCTGGCGTCGCTCACTGACGCCAGAGGTCAAAATTGACCCCTAGTGCCAGTGCGGCGCTGCTATGGGAGAGATGTCATGACATCTCTCCCACAGGGAAGAGCCGGCGCCCGGAGACAGCAGCGGTCCGGAAGTAGGAGCGAGGCTCGTAAGTATTGTTGGTTTTTTTAGGGTTTCAAAGCGGCGCTACTACAGGGGCACATACTGGGGGCACTACTACAGAGGGCACAGCTACAAGGGCACAGCTACTGGAGGCAGATCTACAGGGGGCACAACTACAGGGGGCACATACTGGGGGCACTACTACAGAGGGCACAGCTACAAGGGCACAGCTACTGGAGGCAGATCTACAGGGGGCACAACTACAGGGGGCACATACTGGGGGCACAGCTACAGGGGGAACAGCTACTGGGGGCACAGCTACAGGGGGCACAACTACTAAGGGCACAACTACAGGGGGCACTGCTACAGGGGGAACAGCTACTGGGGGGAAATTAACTGGGGGCAACGCTGCTGGGGGTACAACTACTGGGGGCAAATCTACAGGGGGGCACAACTACAGGGGGCACAACTACAGGGGGCACAACTACAGGGGGCAAATCATACTGGGGGCAAATCTACTGGGGGCAAATCAACTGGGGGGCACAACTACTTGGGGCAAATCTGGGAGCACAGCTACTGGGGGCATAACTGTGGCCAAGACTCTCCCCTATGAAGCCATGCCCCTATTTTTCGTGAACTGTTTTGCCGGGGGGGCAACTTTCGCACTGGTCGCCACAAGGTGTAGAATCGGCCCTGCACAGTGTCTATTCTCGGCAGGGGTGTGGTATGTGAGACCGCCGGTCAGCATACCGACACTGGAATCCTGGCAGCGGAATGCCATGCGAGTGGCGTTCGAGAGCAACAATCCCCTTGTGGGCTCGCTCGACATGCTGCGGGCTCAATGGTGACCTGCCGTAGCCACAGTTTCTGTTCCCACTCTATGGATGTTGTGGACACCCACGAGTGGAAATAGTCCCTGTTGGTCAGCATGCCGACCGTCGGGATTGTGAGGGGGCGGGATGAAGGGGGAGGTCCCCCCGAAATGTAGGGGGAAGGTGGACTCCTGACCGCTGGTCACATAACTAACCCTCCCCCCCTCAGTGCCGTAACTAGAAATTTTAGCACTGTGTGCAAGAAACGGCATCGGACCCCCTTAACACAAACCGGCGGCAGTGCGCGTCGTAGGCGCGCGCAAAAAATAATGGGGCTTGGCTTCACGGGAAAGGGGTGTGGCCACAAAATAATACCAATTCATATAATGGTGCACAGTAGTCTCCATTATTCAAATTACACCGCACAGTAGCGCCACTACACCGGGTAGAGCCCCTTTTACACCTTACGGCAGACAGCGTCCCCTTTTTACACATTACGGCAGACAGCGCCCTCTTTTTACACATTACGGCAGACAGCGTCCCCTTTTTTACACATTACGGCAGAGTCTCCTTTTTACACATTACGGCAGACAGCGTCCCTTTTTTACACATTACGGCAGACAGCGTCCCTTTTTACACATTACGGCAGACAGCGTCCCCTTTTTAACACATTACGGCAGACAGCGTCCTCTTTTTTTACACATTACGGCAGACAGCGTCCCCCAATTTACACATTACGGCAGACAGCATCCCCTTTTTTACACATTACGGCAGACAGCGTCCCCCTATTTTATACATTACGGCATACAGCGTCCCCCTTTTTTTACACATTACGGCAGACAGCGTCCCTTTTTTACACATTACGGCAGACAGCGTACCCCTTTTACACGTTACGGCAGAGAGCGTCCCCTTTTTTATACATTACGGCAGAGAGTGTCCCCTTTTTTACACATTACGGTAAGAGAGCGTCCCCTTTTAAACATTACGGCAGACAGCGTTCACCTTTTACACATTATGGCAGGCAGAGTCCCCCTTAGGGTGAAGTGTAGTGTAGTGAAGTGTACTGTGGTGTAGTGTAGTGTACTGTAGTGAAGTGTAGTGTAATATAGTGTAGTATAGTGTAGTGTAGTGTAGTGTAGTATACTGTAGTGTAGTGTAGTCACTTACGTGCTGTTGCAGGCAGCTTCACCGGGACACGGGCGGGCGGGTGGCCGCTTCGGCAGCAGGAATCTTGTGGATGGCAGCGGCTTCCGAATTGCAGGGGAGGGGGGCCGGGCTGCCGCTGGCCCATTGAGAAGCCTGCCTGTCACACAGACGCCGCAGCGGCTTGAAAACTTCCTCTGAACTTGAAGCCGCCCGCCCGCCCGCCTGTGTCCAGCTTCAGCTGGACACAGGCAGGCGGGCGAGCGGCGGTGGTTTCAAGTTCAGAGGAAGTTGCGGAACACAGGTGGGTGGGTGGCGGCGGCTTCAGCGGGACACAGATGTGTCCAGGCAGGCGGGCGGTGGCTTCAGAGGAACACGGGCGGGTGGTGCGGCCTCAGCGGGATACAGGCGGCGCCGCCTTCAGCAGTCTGGGCTCGGAGCTAGTAGGTGTGATGCCCGATGGTGTGCCCTCAGTGCATTTGCACAGTGGGCAAGGCACCATCGCCACACACCTACTTACAGCTCTGCCCCCCCTCCCCCCCCACCCGTAGAGAGGGACAGGGGGCATGGCCAGCAGCTCACTGAGCGCTGTTCATACCCCCATAATCACAAAAATGGAGGCGTGGCTTGCAATCACGGCACCTGCCGTGAGGCCACGCCCCCTCGCCGATAGGCCACGCCCCCTAAAATCGGGCCCTAGCAGAAATGGGAGATATGCTACATAAAATGAGGCCTTGCACTCACCTGTCAGCAGTACACTTCCGTATGTCCACATCCAGAGCCAGGAGATTCACCACTCTGCATTTCCCTTCATCTCCAGAGTCCCCAGTGAGCGCCCAGCACCACGATCACGCTGCTGCCCACAAGCAGAGGGACACCAGCAGCTGCAGGGAGCTGTCAGTGGCCGGAGAGGGGGGTTAGGGCACTCAAGCTGCTGCAGGTCCTGCTGAATTGGAGGAGGTGAGGAGCTGCAGAAGCTCCGTGGCTGGTGAGTGTCTGTCACGCTCCCTCCTGAAAGGAATGCTGTCTATGGTACTTAAAATGTGGCCGCCCTGGGGGAATGGCTTCTGACACCCTGCCCACCCGGCTCAGCCCACCCATGCCACTGTCCAATCACGTCTGCCTGATTGACAGGGGTGTGCCTTGATGTGAGCTGAAGGCACAGCCCCCTGTCAATGAGGCAGACGTTCTAGTGCCGCTTTTCATTCATTTTTCAATGGGCTTTTCCAGCCCGCAGCTTGGCCCCGCCCCCTTCCGCCCCCCACTTCAGCCACTTTATTATTGTCACTGCCTCCCACATAGCTTTGGCTGCATTTTCATGCTGAAAATTATTAGAATAATACAAAGTAGGATCTTTGTATTATATTAATCATTATGACAGGGGAGGCACTGCCTCCCCTGCCTCCCCTGACTGCACGTCCCTGCTTCACAGGTATCCGTTTGTATGGCCGACCATGTTAAGGTTGACAGTCATTAGGTCAACCACTATTGGTCAACATGGACATGGGCATATGGTCGACAAATGGAAATGGATGATGCAGAGCATGTCGACACATGAAAAGTCGACTGCTTTTTAAAAAAAAAGATTTTTAACTTTTTTTTTTTTATAGTATGATTTTTACATTTTATGAAGAACATCCATAAGAAAAAAAAAACATAAGAAGACAACAATACAGTAAATATAACATCTGCAGTAGAATTGTGCGAACACAAAAAAAAAAAAGGGAGGGGGGAGCCAAACACGTCGACATGTACATCATGTATCATAACATATTCAGGTACAACATTCCAGCATAGGTACGTATAATCTAAGTTAGGTATATTGCATATAGAACATTAACAAAGTGAAGGTTTTCAGTAGAAAAGCCAAGGTCAGGGAACTCCATCACTGACTATAATACAGGTTGAGTATCCCATATCCAAATATTCCGAAATACGGAATATTCCGAAATACAGAATTTTTTGAGTGAGACTGAGATAGTGAAACCTTTTGTTTTCTGAGGCTCAATGTACACAAACTTTGTTTAATACACAAAATAATCTAAAATATTGTATTAAATGACCCTCAGGCTGTGTATATAATGTGTATATGGAACATAATTGAATCGTGTGTATGTGCACACACTTTGTTTAATGCACAAAGTTATTAATAATATTGACTAAAATGTCCTTCAGGCTGTGTGTATAAGGTGTATATGATACATAAATGCATTCTGTGCTTAGACTTGGGTTCCATCACCATGATATCTCATTATGGTATGCAATTATTCCAAAATACGGAAAAATCCCATATCCAAAATACCTCTGGTCCCAAGCATTTTGGATAAGGGATACTCAACCTGTACCAGAAGTGAGGAGATTTTTAGCTTTTTCATACTTTACCATCCACCTGGACTACGATTGGGAACAGTAACCTGCAGCATGGCGAGCGGTACACTAATTGGGGTTCCTGGTCATGTTACGGAAAAAATGACACGAGAACAGTAAAAAAATACATGTTGACCTTTTCATGCGTTGGCCTGTTCCATGTCGACTATTTTCATGTGTCGACTTGGTCCACGTCGACCATGTCTATGTCGACCAATAGTGGTTGACCTAATAAATGTCAACCTTAACATGGTCGACCATACCAGAACCCTCTTCACATGGGTTATGTAACTGCTCCCAGTGTCAACAGGAATAAACAACTCTGCTTGATAATGTAAACGTATAGCTGAAAAGCAGACATAAATTAGCAGGAATTGGCATTTATTTGGCAAAAAATGCAGGATAGCATATACCAACTGGTAAGGTCAAGTTATCTGAAGGTGGAAAAGCCCTTTCATATTAACACTTCAGAGTATTTAAAATACAAAACAAGTATGAAATAACTAAACTCAGCAAACATTGGGCCTAATTCAGATCTGATCGCTGTGCTGCTAATTTGCAGAGACCTTCGATCAGATAGTCACTGCCCAGAGAGTGAAACCCTGCCCCGTGCAAGTGTGCGAATGCATGTGTACTCCGTGCGAAAATTCCACAGCTGCAAATTCGTTCGCAACTCACTCACCATCGAATGATTTTTCCAGTCTGTGTGTAACAGGCCCGAACAGTGATATAGTGCCTGCTGCCATGCAGGTGTCGTCAGTCCACCCACCTGTGGCACCTCTCGTCACAAACGATAGGGAACTCCGCCTTCCGGATCGATCGCCGGCACGAACACCTCCCTGCAGCGGTCGATGAAGAACCTAGAAGGAAGGAACGTACCGGTTGAGACGCGCGTGTCGACCTCCGTCGGAGGTACAGGGCGCATCAGGGGTAGCGGCGACCTTCACCGGCTGGGCGGAAGGTCATCACTGGCCGAAAGGCCTCAGCTACCCAGTTCTCACACACTCGCACTCTCGCACGTTGTGTGGTGAGAGGGGTCCTCACGTCCGCGAGCAAACCCCTGACCGGTATACGGGGACGATGACAAAACAGACACAGAGTAATACTCACTCCCGACTTGCTAGTCACCTTGATAGTCGCACCTCTCCGCTCCTGTTGGGGCAAGAAGAGCAGCCTCCCTAACTGCAGGCTACACTAACGGCAAACAACAACTTACAGCCAACTACGCCTGCCTGAGCAAACTATCTTCAGCAACTGAGGCTACTGGTTCTATTCCGAACTAGCAGAGACCGGACTAACTAAACACATCCGCTAACCAACAAGCCAGTAGAACAATTCCCCGGGACAACAGGTTAACCCCGAATAACCAATTCCACTTACCGGATACTGGTAAGTAGCTACTTCTTTCCGCTCCTAACTGAGGACGCAAGCGGGGGTCCAGAGCGGACGGCCGTCCACTCCGGATTACCGGAGAATAGAGGAGCGTGGGACGGGAACGTTACTCCACACTCTCTAATCCCTCGTATTGTACACCGCGTGGGGCCAGCCGGCTCCTCACGCCGGCCGACTGCGAACCCCTCGGGAGCTGCCACACAGCCCACTCCCAATCCGGTTCTACCCGGGCCGGACGATACGATACCACCCCAAGTCCTATAAAATGCAGCAGGTGGAAGACTGGATGAGGGCGCAGGCCTGGAGGGTGAGCGCAGGCCTGTGGCCAGAAGTATGGGCGCAGGCAGGAGGCCTGAAGTATGGGCACAGGCCTGGAGGGCCTGAACTGTGGGCACAGGCCTGGAGGGCCTGAACTGTGGGCACAGGCCTGGAGGGCCTGGATTGTGGGGGCACAGGCCGGAGGGCCTGAACGGTGGGGGCACAGGCCGGAGGCCTGGACGGTGGGCAGGCCTGGAGAGCCTGGATGGTGGGGACACAGGCCGGAGGCCTGGACTGTGGGCACAGGCAGAGGCTTGACTACCGTGGGCACAGGCCGAGAGGGCCTGGTTATCCCCGCAGGCCTAGTGCCTGTCCCTGGTGCTCTAAGGTGGACTAAATATACGTGCAGGTGGCCCAGGGCCGCCTACCTGTCTCGGTGGGAGAGGCTGCAGCGGGGAGCTTCGTTTGCTCTTTTGCTTCCCTCACGCTGCTGCACTCTCCGCCGGACTTCTGCTGCTGGGCGCCTCCCTCCGCCGACGTCTTCCTCTTCGTCGTCCTCGCCGCCGGCTCTGCAGGCTCCGCCGCCGCTGCCGTCGCCGCCCGATCTTCAGTCTTCTGTAGGAGATCTTCTTTCTTCTGCAGGAGCTCTTCTTTCTTCTCCGTCCGGCGTCCGACTGAGCTCTCCCGCTCCGCAGCGTCTCTTATATGACGCTGGGAGCGGGCGGAGCTATGACGCGGCGAGCTCTGATTGGCTCGCCATGGCGTCTTCCCATTGGCGGCCAAGGCGCGAGCTCCGATTGGCTCGCGCTTGGCGCGCCGTTCAAAATGCTGTGACGTGATTGGAGGGGCTTGAATCCCTACGGATGCAAGTCCCTCCAAGCTGGGGCGTACCCGCCGCCGCGCCGATGCCCTCCGCGACGAACGGAGGCGAGGGACAACTCCCTTCACATGTGCATAGCCCAGGACTTACTCCTACAGTGCGATACAAACAGGCTGATTGGGGCCGGAGCTGACGTCACACACCCGCCCTGACAATGCTTGGGAACGCTCGCGTTTTTCCTGACACTCCCTGGAAACAGCCAGTTACCACCCCCAAACGCCAGCTTCCTGCCAACCACCTTGCGAACACCTTGCGATCGAAATTTTCGCACCATCCTGTCGCTGTTTGGCAACGCGCCTGCACATTGCGGTGCATATTCATGCGCAGTCATTCGATAATCAGCCGCTGTGCATATTCGCACAACAGCTATCAGGTCTGAATCAGGCCCATTATACAGGACAGGGGCCCGTGTGCAGTTTCCATCCAGGCCCCCTACTCTTTAGCAAGTGGTGCAAGTAAGTGGATTCTCGCGATGCAGTGCCAGACTCTACTGTGAATATGCAGATCTCCGGAAAAGGTCTTCCTGGGACATTCTGCTGTAGTCAGCCATCTTTTCGCATTCTCCTGCGCTGCAGTTACTCTACTCCCGAGTAATTCAGCTTCTCCAATCTGTGACTGAAAAGTCACCTGGGATTATCCTACCGCTATGCCATCAATATCTGTGACCGGATGGGTCTCTCTACCCGCGCCAAGCGATCACAGATTGGTTTTGTGTCTCAGGAGACCTGGGCCAATAGGGAATTCCCTCTTACAGTCAGTAACCGCCTATTACTGACTCCACGCACTGCGCAGTGGGTAGGTATTTTGCTGCCACCACTAGGCTCCTAACGTGGCACCTGGAACCATGTTTCTACTCAGGTTCCTAGCACCTGTTACCACTTGCTGCTGTGTATGTGTGGACATGCTGCTGACACACCTCTGGACTGACATCAGTGGTCCCCCACTGGTCGCTGACCATTGACCAGGCCATGCATCGGTAGCTGACAGAGGGTGTAGCTTGGAGACGCTGAGCTCAATCCAGATCAGGTGGAGCACAGGACTGAGTGTGTCACATTCCTGTTTGTTGCAAGAT
Source organism: Pseudophryne corroboree (assembly GCF_028390025.1). Classification (NCBI taxonomy): domain Eukaryota; kingdom Metazoa; phylum Chordata; class Amphibia; order Anura; family Myobatrachidae; genus Pseudophryne; species Pseudophryne corroboree. The sequence continues at coordinate 290,676,574 of NC_086454.1, forward strand.
CAAAAATCAGGTGTCTTGAAGGCAAGATGTTTATTACACAAATAGCCTTAAAATAGACTCCTTCCATTTTTGCAAAGGGGATACAGTAACAGCATACAAGATATTACAGCAGTTCAATACCTCTTGAAGTGACAGAAAGTATAACTCTCTTATCAGTCAGAAGACCTCTCTCTGCTCAGGGCTCACAAGCCCATTATATAGTCGGAAGACACGATACAGCTAACATTATACAGTAACTGGTAAGTTACATTCCTCTTTTGATATATTTGTCACACAGATTCAAAGTATGTCTATAGTTTATGCAGCAATAAAGTTTGCATTTGACTTCCCTGCCTGCATATCTCTGCAGAAAAGCATCGATTCCAAACCTTCTTGACACTCTACATGGATACGGTTGTGTCTATACTTTACTATTCCAAATAGATTGTGACATGGACCCAGGGGGTTATGGGAAAGGTCCTTAGCGCGAAGAGAATCTAGACGCTACCACATGGATACACACAACAAAGTTTCCCTTCATTAACACCTTCCCCCTGGAAACAGCAACTCCTAGCACATCACCTGGGGTGAGTACACTGGCCAATATCAAAAGCTTTGTCATTCACCAGTCCTCCTGCCAGGAGGTTGCAATTAGCATCCCAGTTCCTACAGTAACAGAAGTTGGCTTTGAACACCTAATACCGAATAAATAACAGAAGTCCATTTTTTTCCTTTTAAAATACAAACACATCTTAAATCTAAATAAATTTAAACATGTCACAGACTATTAAATATAGTCTGCTTTATACACTAATCCATTGTAGATAGTGTGTTTGTGTGTGTATGTGTGTGTATTATTGTTAGCACTAGTGCCTCCTCCCAGCATCATGTAAAGGCCAGCCTCACGCTGCAGCCTGGGTCTAAGAATTCAGCTCCTTGCCAACAGCCATCACATAAACAACTGGTAGCTCAGTGCTGATTGGCTCATTCAGAAATGACGCAAAAGCATGAGGGTTAACCCCCCCTCATGCCATGACCGCCATCTCGTCCATGTAGGCCTGGCCTCTGGCCACAGGACCTATTTATCAAAATAAATTAGCTGGATATCCCTCATTTTCATGGGATATCTGCAAATCTCAAGTATCCCCTGGATGTATCTAGGAAGGGCCGCAACAGATATCGGAGAAGCCTTATACCTTATGTAACATGGGCACTACTCTTTATTTGCCACAATTTATTGTTGCTTATCTCAACCAATCCTGGCATAAGCAAATGTTTGCCGCCGGAACCAGTTGTTACGTATTTGATCAACCCTGCCCTTGATTCATTGCAATGCTTTATAGCCTCAGTGTTTTCATTTACTCACTGTGCAATAAAACCTAAGAGAAAATCTTAGAATAATCCTGTATTGTTCAGATACATGAGGGTGCTGCCCACTCAGCATGGTGACTGGGTTCACGATTACACATGCATGTTATAGCTGATGAAGTTGCAAATAAAATGCTGCTAATACCATTGATTATTATATGTGATAATTGAAACACTCATTGGGGAATGTAATAGGGTGTGAGAATCAGAAAGGGAGAGATTTTGTGAATTTTCTTTTTTTTTTAAAAGCACCAACCATTTACACAGCAAAATCAACCTGGTTGTGATGTGTAAATAATTGCAGCTTTAAAAAAAAAAAAAAAAGCAGAAAACTCACAAAATCTCTCACCTTCTGATTTTCACACCCTATTACATTCCCCCCATAGGGGTGTATTCAATGCTTGTCGGATCCTTTCTGATGGAAAGGATCCGACAATGCAGTATTCAATTATGGGGCCAAATCCGACAGGCCAAATCCGATAGGATTTGCCAGTTCTCGATAATGCCAATCCAACTTTTTTTAAAGTTGGATTGACATTGTCGGAAACAGGGCTAAAACCTGTCGGATTTGGCCGCGAATCGGACAAATCACGTGCTTTCCGTCAAGTTGGATTTTCTGACTTGTCTGATGAACGGGAGTATGATTGAATAGGTCGAATCTGAATTCGACCTTAAACTCCCGTTAATCCGACAAATCGGGAAATCCAACTTGAATTGAATACACCCCATAATGTACAAACAAAATACATATTTTAATAAAGAACATTTCTGCAGTGGGGTACATTGGGTTCCACAGGGAATAACATTGGGGTGTAGAGTAGGATCTTGATCCGAGGCACCAACAGGCTAAAAGCTTTGACTGTTCCCAAGATGCTCAGCGCCGCCTCCTCTATAACCCCGCCTCCGTGCACAGGAGCTCAGTTTGTAAGTTGGTGCTCTGCAGGCAGGACACTAACAGGGAGCAGCCCTGAAAAGAGCTTTTTAAAAGAAGATAGAAGACTTCAAGGGCTGCAGCAGAGGCACTCTTAGTGCTAGATGTCATTCTGACATCTTCTGCTGCAGCTCCATCACCTCCCCCGGCGGCACTGTATAGTCCCGCGTCCCTGGTTGTTGGATACTTACAGCGGAGGCTCCGGTTCTTCACCTAGGGCACACACACTTGCCACATCTCTCCAGGATCGCGTGGCCGCATCAAGGAGGAGGTAAGAGGGTCCCCCAGATGGGACCCACCGAAAATCGCGATCCGGCGTGGCCATTAGGAGGCGTGGACACTGTGTTGGTACAGGGACCTCACTAGACCACCAGGGCAGGGGCACAGGTCGGTTATATATATAACCGTTTTATTATGGCCAACAGTACCCGGTGGTGAAGTCCAGCAAGGGGATAAGGCTCTGACCTGTAGCCCCTCCCCCAGCCCCTGGGCGCCATTTAGAGTAAATGTTCCCGCCCTGGAGCTGCATCTCTATGTCTCCTTCACTCCCTGTCAGCGTTTGTGTGCCATTACACACATGCTACGCTGACTCTGGGACTGGTGGGCAATGCCTCCTCTGTAATGCCGCCTTGCTTCATCAGTGCTGTGCATCTACAGGACACTTAAGTATTCTACATGTCGTCTAGACAGTGTTAGTTAAGAACAAGTGCATACATTCAGGGTTATTTAGGACAAGTACCCTGTGATATACATCCAGTCTTTACTGTGCATTGTTATCTCTCTCTCTCTCTCTCTCTCTCTCTTCTCTCTCTCTCTCTCTCTCTCTCTATATATATATATATATCTATATAGCTTTACTAAGTGGTATAGTTACTTAGCATTGCTGGTCCAGTGCAGTTTTATTGTTAGTAATAATCTCTGCATTGTATATGTGACTGAGTGTGTGCCAATGGCTGCTGTGTGGTCTCTATTTCGTGTATCTCACACATATGGCTATCCCTATATTCTGTACCCTGATGGGGCTCCGTGCATCAGGGTTATTAGATAATATAGGTATTTCACAGGATATACATATTTTGTATTTTTCTCTGTATTTTTCAGTCACATTTTACCTCAGAAATCCTCTGTTTGTGCTCTGCCTTGCAGTCACACCATACAGGGGATTTTTGTCAGGTAGTTTGTCTGCTTATCTTGTACTGTTACACCCTAGGGTTAATAGGGTTTGTCTGCTACATAGGGTGGTAAATCCATGGCTGATCCTGCACCATGCAGTGTTGATGCCACGGATTTCTCAAAAACGTAGCAGCTGAGGGTTCAGGTACTGGGGGGTTCTATACCCCATGGTCAGTCTACAGCAACGGGGGCAAATCAAGACCTAGATTAGGCTGTTTTCTCGAGTTTACTGACTATGCTAGTAATTAGACTTGCACCCCTGTGGGACCTCCTTTGCCATTACAGTCACATATTGTCCCTGCAGTTAATCTGCCGTGGGCAGATACTCTGTTCTCTCAGTTACAGTAATTACATCAGTCACTACAGAGCCGGCTCTAACCAATATGATGCCCTAGGCAAGATTTTGGCTGATGCCCCCTAGCATTGCCACTAGTTCTGCCTCTGACCCTGCAATCCTTTCCCAGCACCATAACCCCTCATCCATAGCAGTTCTCATTTTGGTGCTCCTACCCCCTATATTTTAAATAGGAACAGTGCGAACATTCACTGTGCAGCCCAAAAAGGGACGTGTTTTTGCTAGAAAGGGGCATGGCCACAATATAGTACCCCCAATTCAAATTACGCCACACAGTAGTGCAACTTTATTCACAATATATCATGCACTAGTGTCCCTTTTTCACATTGTATCACACCATATTGCTCTTTATGCACATTAAACCACACAAAAGTGCCCTTTTTATATGTTACACCACACAGTAGTGCACCTTATACACATAATGCCACACATTAGTAATGCCTTTATACACATAATACCACACAGTAATGCCCCTTACACATATGACACACATTATTAATATCCTTATAAACATAATGCGCCTTACACATTATGCCAACCATTATTAATGCCCTTTACACATAATGTCCCTTACACATTTGCCGCACATTAATAATGCATTTATACATGACACATAAAATCCCCCTTACATATATGCCACACAGTATTTCACAACCAACCCACCCGCACGATGCACTCACACGGCTGCTAACACTGTGACCTCTGCCTCTGATTGGATACAGATGTGTTACATCTTGCCTCAATACACCATGCAGCAGGAGATGCCTGCATGAGTCAGCTGGCAGCTCCCGGCCAGCTATGCTAACGTCGGGCACCTTTTTTTGCAGAAAATGTGTCTTAATTGCTTTACTCTGTGACTAGGACGCACAAGCAGCTTCTGCTGATTAAAATGATATGCGGCATGCCTATATTCTGTGTGCGACTGTGGCTGTATCTGCATATGGAATGCTACATTACAGTGATTTCCAGGAATACACTATAACGTAGTATTTCATATGCAGATACAGCCACAAGTCACACACAGAATATAGGCATGCTGCATATCATTTTAATCAGCAGAAGCTGATTGTGCCCCTAGGCATGCCAAATGCCCTAGGCAATTGCCTAGTTTGCTGATGCCTAGGACCGACTCTGAGGCACTAGCTTAGCAAAATCCTGACTCTTGCCCGCCTAAGACCAGGGGGTCATCTAAACGGGCCATTACTTCCTCACAATCCACACATTTTTCGGATACCTCATCCGATGTAGATGGCGCTTTCACTGACCCTTTAGACTATGATGCAGATGCTTCTGATGGGGAATTTCTGACACAGGTGGATTTTCCTGACCGCTTGGAGGCTATCAGGCTGATACTTCAAATCAATGATGATGAAGGGCTTCCAGCTACCTCTGCAAAACCAGATAAGTGTAAACGTTAGAAGGTTACTAAGATTGTTTTACCTCATTCTGACCACTTGGTTGATATTAGTCAGGAATCCTGGGAAAACCGGGTAAGAAGTTTTCCATGTCTACGAAGATGCTAGCTCGTTATCCCCTAGCTGCAGAGTTAAGTAACAATTAGGAAACACCGCCACCGGTGGACTCATAAGTTGCATGTCTGGTGGTCTCATCTGCTTTGCCTGTCAGTACCGTCACCTCCCTGAGGGGACCGACGGATAAGCGTGTGGAGGGTTGCTCGAAGTCTATTTACACTCTTGCCTGAGCTATGCATACTATTAAGGCCTCTTGGGCTGCTAAAGCTATAGAGGCCTGGGTTCAGGAAGTTGAGGCGGAACTACCGTCTAGTTTTCCTGATAATGCCGAGCATAGTCTTTCATATATTATTACGGCCTCCCATTATATTTAGGAGGCAGCATCTGATGCAAGTATCCTGGCGGCCAAAGCATCTACTACGTCTATTCTGGCTCCGCGGATCCTCTGGTTGCGGTCCTGGTCTGTAGATCTGTACTCTAGAAAGGCCTTGGAAGTTATCCCTTTTGAGGAAAACATACTTTTTTTGGGAAGATCTCAACAAGATCATTGCTGACTTATCATCTGCTAAGACTGCATGTCTGCCTAGTACTACTCCTTTGGCTCCGAGGGCTAAGAGTACTTCCTTTCATTCCTTTTGACCTCCAGGTTAGGCAAAGGGTCAGGCATACCTGATACAGGCTTGCACTTCCAAATCCACTAAGCCCAAACCTAAACGTGCCTGGGCTGCCCGTCAGCCTGCTTCCAAAACAGAGTTGAAGACAACTTCAGATGCCTGGGTACAGGAAGTCGTCATTCACGGATACGCAATATCCTTCAAGAAACGTCCCCATCATCACTTTTGCCTGACAGACATCCCTTTGGATCAGGTAAAGGCAACGACTCTTTGTTCGGTGGTTCAGTCCCTCCTGGACACAGGGGTGGTAGTGCCGGTGCCTCTGGCTCAGAGAGGCAGGAGGTACTATTCATCGCTGTTCCTAGTCCTGAAACCGAATGATTCTTCTCGGCCCATTTTCAAGCTCAAGTCTTTGAACAAGTTTGTGAGGGTCTCCAAGTTTTGTATGGAAACCCTTCGCTCTATTGTCCTGGCTTTGGGGCCAGGGGACTATATGGTATCCCTGGACATACAGGATGCTTACCTACATATACCTATTGCCGTGTCGCATCAGCTATACCTGCGGTTTGCTAATGGCAACCTCCATTATCAATTCCGGGCCTTACGCTTTGGACTGACTATGGCTCCGCGAATCTTCACCAAGGTAATGGCGGTGATGATGGCCCTGCTCCGCCGTCATGGTATCAGGATCCTACCGTATTTGGACATTCTGCTGATCCTGGTGAATTCCCCAGACGTTCTCCTCCGTCATCTGGATCTGACGGTCCAGTTTCTGCAAGTCCACGGGTGGCTCAACAACTGGAAGAAATCATCCCTGGTCCCTGCTCAGAGCATGGTGCACCTGGAGGCATTGCTGGACACACACACACAACCAGCGGTTGTTCTTGTCTCAGGAGAAAGTCTTGGATCTTCAGGTCAGGATGCGATGCTTACTCTCTCGCCCACGAGTGTCGATACACTCGGCGATGCAAGTACTAGGCCTCATGGTGTCGGTTTTTGACATGGTAGAGTATGCTCAATTTAATTTCCGCCCTCTGCAGAAGCTGATTCTTGCCAACTGGGATGGCCTGCCTCACCGGATCAGGTCTCACATGATCTCCTTTTCTCCGGAGGTTCATCTGTCACTGAGCTGGTGGCTACAGGACCAACAGTTGTGCAGGGGTCGTCTCTTCTGGATCTCCAACTGGGTCCTCCTGACGATGGATGCCAGTCTGAGGGGTTGGGGCACGGTGTTGGAAAAACACTCTCTTCGGGGTCGGTGGACCAGGGAGGAGTCTCTCCTCCCGAGAAACATTCTGGAATTGTGGGCAGTGTTCCATGCTCTGAAACTGGCTCAGCATCTGGTACAGAACAGGCCTGTTCATGTACAGTCTGACAACGCCACCACGGTAGCGTACATAAATCATCAAGGCACCACACGAAGCCGCATGGCAATGATGGAAGTGTCAAAGATTCTTCAATGGGCGGAACGCCATCTGCCAGCCATCTTGGCAGTGTTCATTCTGGGGGTCCTCAACTGGGAAGCAGACTTCCTCAGTACTCAGGACGTACACGCCAGAGAGTGGAGCCTTCATCCTGAAGTATTTCAACTCCTAGTGGACAAGTGGGGTCTGCCAGATGTAGACCTGATGGCGTCTCGACACAATCACAAGGTTCCGCTTTTCGGAGCAAGAACAAGGGATACTCAAGCGGCGTTCGTGGATGCACTGGCAATTCAATGGAACTTTCGCCTACCGTACGTGTTCCCTCCGGTGTCACTCCTGCCCAGAGGAGTGAGGAAGTTCAAGCAAGAAGGAGGAATCCTACTTCTGATAGCTCAGGCGTGGCCCAGATGGCATTGGTTCTCAGACCTACAGGGTCTCCCGCTGGAGCGTCCTCTTCTGCTTCCACAACGACCAGACCTTCTCGTTCAGGGCCCTTGTGTCTACCAGGATCTGGCCCGGCTATCTTTGACGGCGTGGCTATTGAAGCTTCCGTACTGAGGGCCAAAGGATTTTCTGAGGCGGTCATTCAAACTATGTTGAAGGCCCGTAAGCCGGCTTCTGCTCGGATTTACCATAGGGTCTAGAATTCTTACTTTGCTTGGTGCGCATCTAACAATCATGTCCTTTACAAGTTTAGTACGGCCCAATTTTTTGCCTTCCTACAACAGGGCCTGGACTTGGGCCTTTGGCTGGCCTCCCGTAAGGTTCATATTTCTGCCTTGTCGGTATGGTTTCAGAGAAAAATTGCAACTCTGCCTGATGTTCATACATTCCCTCAGGGTGTTTTATGGATTCAACCTCCCTATGTCCCACCTGTATCTCCTTGGGATTTGTCGGTGGTTCTGGAGGTCTTGCAAGAGTCTCTGTTTGAACCTCTTGAATCTGCGGACCTTAAGTGGCTTTCTCTTAAGGTCTTGTTTCTGCTGTCTATTGCCTCTGCTAGAAGGGTATCAGATTTAGGTGCCTTGTCTTGTAGGTCCCCCTATCTGATTTTTCACTGTGACTGGGCGGTTCTTAGACCGCGCCTGGTTATCTACCTAAGATGGTGTCTTTTTTCCGCCTTAACCAGGAGATTGTGGTTCCGGCCTTTGTCTCTCCTGAATTGTCTTCCAAAGAGAGGTCTTTGGATGTGGTACAGGCTCTCCTTATTTATGTGAAGGGGACAGCCTTCGTTAGGAAGTCTGATTCTCTCTTTGTACTGTTTGGTTTTCACAAACGTGACTGGCCTGCTAACAAGCAGACCTTGGCCAGATGGATTAGAATGGTGATTGCACATGCTTAGATGCAGGCTGGCCTTCCAGCTCCTGCTACCATCAAAGCTCATTCTACTCGGTCTGTTGGACCTTCTTGGGCGGCCCGCCGTGGTGCGACCCTTGAACAATTGTGCAAGGCGGCTACGTGGTCCTCAGTGAAGACGTTCATAAGGTTCTATGCCTTCAATACTTCCGCCTCACAGGATGCTTCCTTTGGACGCCGGGTTCTTGTGCCCGCTACAGTGCATCCTCTCCCATGAGGAACTGCTTTAGAACATCCCTGATGTTATTCCCTGTGGAACCCCAGTGTACCCCGCAGCAGAAAAGGAGATTTATGGTAAGAGCTTACCTTTGTTAAATCTCTTTCTGCGAGGTACACTGGGTTCCACAGAGCGCCCACCCTGACGCACTTAGCTTCTTTGGGTTTGTATGGCATTAGCTGCTGATACCTTCTCCTGTCGTGAGAATGTGGTGTATGTGGCTACTAACGGTTGTCGTCTCTTTTACCTGCTACTGCATTGGACTGGTTAACAAAACTGAGCTCCTGTGCATGGAGGCGAGGTTATGGAGGAGGCGGGAACAGTCAAAGCTTTTAGACTGTTGGTGCCTCGGATCAAGATCCTACTCTACACCCCGATGTTATTCCCTGTGGAACCCAGTGTACCTCGCAGAAAGAGATTTAACAAAGGTAAGTTCTTACCATAAATCTCCTTATTTTCTGGTATTTTGTTACGTAATAAACATCATAACAAGGACAGACAAGTATAAAAATTCATTATATCTTTAAAATTTTAAAGGGTACAGTTTCATTAAGCTATTAGGGGTGATTCTGATTTGGACACTGGCTACATCTACTGTTGCATCCGAATCTTTATGCTTATCAGTGACGTGCGGGGAGGTCAGAGGCTGGGGAGGCACACATGGGGGTGGGTCTGGGTTCTGGGAGTCTGTGACCCCCTATTTAATGTAACACACACACACACACACACACACACACACACACACACACACACACACACACACACACACACACACACACACACACACACAGTCCTGTCCCCACACTCACTACAGATGCCACACACACACACACTCACACAGAGCCCTATCTCCACACTCACTACAGATGCCACACACACACAGTGGCGCCGAGAGGGGTGGAGGGTACTCTCTACCTGGCCTGGGCCCCTTCCTTGTTGCTGACAGCCGCATGTCGGGTGGGGAGAGAGAAGACTGGCCGCTACTGCAGCAGCCTATCTCCCAGCCCAGCAGATGCTGGGGTGACAGGCAATGATACTAATAGAAGAGTGAACTCTGGCTCACAAAAATATGGTCAGCCCAATCAGAACCCCTGGGACCTGCCCAAATACAGGTGCAAACACAAATAGAAGAAAGGGAGGGATATGATCAAAGGCGCCCAATAATGGAATAATGGAAAAGTGAGAAAGAAATGTATATGAAAATTAAAAAGAATTAAATTCAACAATACGGTTTGGTTTTCCAAACAGAAGTCCTTGGGTCATCCGTCTTGAACCAAGTGTCCTCAGAAAATATGCAAAACAAAATATAAGAAAAAAAACAATGTATAGTAATGTATGGAAAGTCAATTTTCGTGGTGTCCAGAAAATGGAGCCCTGGTGTACAGAGAGACTTGATAGAAGAAAGGATAGGATCTCGCAACCAATTCGATACAAATTAGAGCGTACCGAACTCACATCAAGGAAAATAAAGAAAGGCACACAAAGGTATCTTTGTCTAGTTAGTAAGTAAAGGCACAGCGTACCCCACTCACGTGTTTGGCATGTTCATTCTATATATATGAAGGTATCTTTAAATGATGGTCCAGCGAGGTCAATACAATAGAAAAATTATTGATTTTTATTTCACAAAAATGCCAATTAAACATTTATTGAAACAGTAAAAGAAGCAAAATGACTATATATATATATCACTCTTAGGTGCCAACCGGGGGCATTGGGAGAAGATGTTAAAAACCCCAATACAGATGGGTGATCCGGAATACCCTCTGTACAAAACCCCAGTGTACCTCACAGATAGAGATAGTGGCCAAACTTGCTTCAATAATAAAATGAAAAACTTCACTCTCAGCATGCACCAAGGTGTATTGGAGGTTTTAACATCTTCTCCCAATGCCCCCGGTTGGCACCTAAGATTGATATATATGGTCATTTTGCTTCTTTTACTGTTTCAATACATTTTTAATTGTCATTTTTGTGAAATCAAAATCAATAATTTTTCTATTGAATTGACCTCGCTGGACCATCAATTAAAGATACCTTTATATATGGAATGTACATGCCAAACACGTGAGTGGGGTACGCTGTGCCTTTACTAACTGATTAGACAAAGATACTTTATGTGCCTTTCTTTATTTTCCTTGAAGTGAGTTTCGGTACGCTCTAATTTGTATTGAATTGGTGGCGAGATCCTATCCTTTCTTCTATCAAGTCTCACTGTACACCAGGGCTCCATTTTCTGGACACCACGAAAATTGACTTTCCATACATTACTATACATTGGTTTTTTTTCTTATATTTTGTTTTGCATATTTTCTGAGGACACTTGGCTCAAGACGGATGACCCAAGGACTTCTGTTTGGAAAACCAAACCGTATTGTTGAATTTCATTCTTTTTAATTTTCATATACATTTCTTTCTCACTTTTCCATTATTCCATTACTGGGCGCCTTTGATCATATCCCTCCCTTTCTTCTATTTGGGGTGACAGGCAGCTCAGCGGTGGCCGGTCCTCTCTCCAGTGATAAAAGGAAGGGGAGCGATCGCGCCCTTCCTTGCGCTGCCACCCACCAGTTCTGACACTGGCTCCCCCACTGCAACACACACACACACACACACACACACACACACACACACACACACACACACACACACACACAGCGCGCGCGCGCGAAGGTGAGACCCCGACCATTTGTCCAGCAGATCTAGTTGAAATGGCCGGGCATGAAATCTGCCATATTGGACTGCCACGTAAGCAGCAACCATCCTGCCCAGCAATCGTATGCAAAGATGTATGAACACCTTGCGAGGACGGAGCAAGGAGCGGACCATAGCCTGGATAGCCAAGGCCTTGTCCATCAGAAGAAACACCTTTTGAGACACTATATCATTCCCAGGAACTGAAGACATTGGGTCGGTTACAGGTTTATGGGACTTACCCCGGGAACCTCTGGAGTGGTGGAGACGCCCCTGCCTCTGAACCTTGCCACATGAAAGGACTGCAAGGAGGGTCCTATGTAACAATGTCTAGCAGGTGGCGCAGCTGACGGCAGATGGGCAGACTTACCCGCCGTTGCCTGAGAGATCCATTTATTTAATTAATCTCCAAACAAGGCATCACCTGTAAAGGTAAGATTTTCTACACCCTTTTTGTAATCAGTGTCCGCTGACCATTGACGTGACCACAGAGCTCTGCGTAGCAAAACAGCCATAGCAGTAGTGCGGACATTTATCTTACACAGTTTCTTTACAGCCTCGCTCATAAAATTAGCAGCATCCTGTATGTGTTGCAACAGAGTAATGAGCTCATCACAGGGCAGAGAATCTAAACCATCAATAACAGAATCAGACCACTTAACCAATGCCCTGACAATTCACCCACAAATTATTGTGGGGCTCTGTGCTACGCCCGCTGCCGTATAAATTTCCTTTAGAGTAGTCTCAATTTTACGGTCAGCAGATTCTTTAAGGAATATAGTCTCTGGTACCGGCAGCACCAATTTATTAGATAGTCTGGACACAGACGTGTCGACTGACGGGGGTTTTTCCCATACCTTCCTGTCCTCAGCTGGGGGGGGGGGGGGGAAGTTGTTAAAAACCTCTGAGGAATTTTACATTTTTTTATCCGGGTGTAACCAAGCCTCCCTAGCCAGGGAGATTAAAAAGTTGCTGATGTCTTTGGTCAAACATTAAAGTATAACTCCTCACCTGGTTCTGTTTCCTGATCCGGTATGTGAAGGACCACTCTTACAGCAAGAATGAGAGCCTCCGCCCCAGGGGACAGAGAGCTGTCCTCATCCATATCATCATCATCCACATTCACATCAGGCTGATCAGAATCAGACTGGAGCACCTGTGGCAGTGAACGTTTATGTGAAACCACTAGAGGGGGCTGAGATGCCTTCTTGGTATCTGCTGCTTTAGCCACACAATCAATAGAGTGCTTTGATACCTGTCTCTCCTTCCTAGCTGCAGCTATTTCTGAATTTACCCTCTGAATCATGCTTTTAAAACTATCTAGCCAATCAGGTGCCTATGAACTGTGTCCCTGTGGAGATAAGGAACATTGTTCACACATGAGTGACCCTGCTGAAGACAGGGTAGAGTTACAAGCAGCAAACATAACCATGTCAACAGACATCTTACACAACTGTAATATAGCGCGGCCCACTGACCAACACCTCCGCACAGACTCCAGAAAGCCCCTGGAGTGACACTGAGGAGCGGATACCACCACACAGAACACAGCAGCACAATGTGGTGAAGTATGTATATGACCTGATAGTAGTGCATGACCGCCACGTGACTTGCCGACAAAACTGCATCGGAGACCCACTAACTGGGACCCTGGTGTAACACTCACCGCACCTTGTAACAAGGGCCAGTGCTAGGGTGTTTGGCGCCTCCCTGCAAACTATAAATTTGCGCCCTCTCTCCCATTTTTGATAAAAGGATAGCGTGCGGCGTAGGCGCGAGCCACATAAAAGGGGTGTGGTCTCCCAAGGAAGGGGCATGGCCACACAATAGTACCTCCAATTCAAATTACGCTACACAGTAACACAATCTTATTCACATTATACCGCACATAGGGGGTCATTCCGAGTTGATCACACGTACCAACTTTTTGCTGCTCGTGCGATCAACTAGACGCCGCCTATGGGGGAGTGTATTTTAACATAGCAGGGCTGCGATCGCTTTTGCAGCCCTGCTATGCTAAAAAAGTTTTGTGTAAAACAAGACCAGCCCTGCAGTTACTTACCCTGTGCGATGGATCCAGCAATGAAGGTCCCGGAATTGACATCAGACGTCCGCCTGCGTTCGGATCTCCACGGCCGGAAAATGGTGAGTTGACGCCCTGGAATGCCTTCCTCCTGTTAATCTTCTTGCAGTCGCCGCTGCGACCGCTTTCTTCGTACGCGGCGTCGCATGCACAGTTCCATCCCGATCACACTGCTGAGATGAACCGCACCGTGCAAACAGGTCGGAATGACCCCCATAGTGCCCCTGATTCATATTACACCATAAAGTAGTACCCGTTATTCACGTTATGACACACAATTGTGCCCCTTAGATATAATGCACACAGTATTACTCATTATACACATTATGTCCACAATAGTAGTGCCCCTAATACATATTACAGTATGTCCACAGTACACACACACACACACACACACACACACACACACACACACACACACACACACACACACACACACACACAGTATATATATACAAACCCCTTTCCTGCAGCCTAACCCTAACCCTCCCTTCTCCACAGCATAACCCTAACCCTACCCGGTGGTACCTAAGCCCCCCTTTCCACAGCCTAAACCAGGGGTGGGAGCCATAATCCCCCTCTCTGCAGCCTAACCCAAACCCTTCTTCCCCCACGTCCTAACCCTAACCTTCAACCTCCCCCCGCAGCCTAACCCTAACCCTCCCAAGCGTTGCGTAAACCTAATCCTCCCACCCTCACAGCCTAACACCATCTCACCTCCGCAGCCTAACCCTCACCATGCCATAACCAGCCTCCCTGCAGCCTAATCCTAACCGTCTACCCACAGCCTAAACTTCTCCTGTCTTCTCTCTGTGCTGCTTCTCACAGGCTGGTCTCTTGCTTGCTGGCTCTGGCTGCTGCTCTTTTGGGTATGAGACTTGCTCTTGCTGTCTCATAGCCCTGTGAGGAGGGGGACTCGGGCTGGGACCGTTGAGTCTGTCTGTCAGTGTCACATTCGGGCTGGGTGCACCCTCACTTCCCCACGTGATCGCGGCCCGCTAAGCCCCACCCCCTCCCAGAAATGGGCATGGCTTTAAAGCAGCGGTGGCAATCTGTGGATTACCTGGCTCCAGAACTAACCCTTTGTTCTTGATAGAAACTGCGCCGCTGTAAGTTTGGAGAGGGGAGGGTAGGGGGGGGGGGGATGTGGTGCTTTTGGCTGCAACATCCAGCTTAGCAGGAGAGGGGGGAGTTGCTCTATCGGTGCTGGCTGCAAGCTCCAACTCCTCCCTCCCCTAACTTGTAAGGGCACAGCAGCAACAGCACTTCTCAGCTTTGCAGGCTCAGCCTAACTTGGAGAGCTGATGCAGGCAACACATATGCTGCTTAAGCGACAGTACTGTAGTCTTCAGAGTACTTCCTGCATGGTGGTACACTCAGCGCTCAGCACAGGGATACAGAGCAGGCAGAGCACCTCTCCTGCCTGACGCCTACCTGCTTTGCATCCCTTTGCTGAGCGGGTTGCTCCGGGCATGCTTGTAACTTTGGCATCTGTTAGAGGGTGGCGGCTAGCTGCTGGTGTGGGCACACATACTAACAATCTGTGAACAGTACCTCAGGACCTCAGTGTCCTGTCAGCTGGGATTATGACCCATTAACCCTCAGGAGGTTGGTTCGGTTACCCCTCTAAGTCCCACGAAGCAGGTAGCCTGGTTGCCAACCAGAGCTACCTGAAAATAATAAAATAAAAATAAAATTAAAGGAAAATCTCTGGAGCTCCAGAGAAATGCACCCGGCTCCTTAGGCACATTTTTCTAAACTGAGTCTAGTAAGAGGGGCATAGAGGGGAGGAGCCAGCACACACATACTCACACTAAAAGGTTTTAAAGTGCCAGGCTCCAGTGGACTCGATCTATACCCATGGTGCTAAAGTACAGAACCCCAGTATCCACTAGGACGTAAGAGGAAATAAAAATGACCACACAGACTATCCAAGCCTACAATATGCGGTATATGTGGGGGGACAGTCAAAGCATAGAATCTATACCCATGTGATTGGCTGTTTGATAAAGTCACTTTGTTTTGTCAGCAAACATAATTGTATATGTCACAGAGGGGTTAATGTATCAAGCGCTGAAGAGTGGAGAAGTTGCCCATAGCAACCAATCAGCTTTGAGGATGCACTTATCAAGTATATTCTGTAAAATAATAGGTAGATGGTGACTGGTTGCTAAGGGCAAGTTCTCCAATCGTCACTGCTTAATACATCAAGCCCAAAATGTGTTATCTAGTACAGTGCTAGATTCCGCTTGTGACGGTGTGACCCAGGCAAGCACGCCATTAGTGTAACATTTAGGAGTCTATCTGGCTGAGATTGGGCTAATCTTAGCATACCTCCCAACATGACCCTCTCCAGAAGGGACACAATGCTCTGCTTCTGGACTTTTCTGTTAATGTATGATTGCCGGCACCTGTTTTGAACAGGTTAATGGATAAGAAAGGTGTTTCAGCACAGGTGATAGCAATCATAAATTAGGAGGAAAGTCCAGAAGCAGGGCATTCTGTCCCTCCTGAAGAGGATCATGTTTGGAGGTATGATTTTAGAGATTTGAGGTTCTCAAACGCTGTCCTCAAAGCACCCCAACAGTTCAGGTTTTACGTTTATCCATGGTTGTCCACCAGTGACTTAATTAGCACTTCAGTCAATTTGATTTAATCATCTGTGCTGAGCCATGGATATACCCTTAACGTGGACTGTTGGGGTGCCTTGCGGACCTCTGTCATAGAGATTATGTTACTGCTTAGTCCCAAAAAGCACAGGGCCATTACTAAGCACTACACTCTCTTACATGATATTCTGCATCAGGCATGAGTCAATGATTACATAATTTTCCTGAATCAACAACTGATGTCACCTCATTTCTGTAAGGATGTATGCGGAACTATTCCTAAATGTTTTCATCAAACTCTCTCTTACGTCCTAGAGGATACTGGGAATCCATTTAGTACCATGGGGTATAGACATGTCCAATAGGAGCCTTCGGTACTTTAAGAATTTGATAGTGTGTGCTGGCTCCTCCCTCTATGCCCCTCCTACCAGACTCAGTTTAGAAAATGTGCCCGGAGGTGCCGGTCACATCGCTTGGAAGCTCCTGAAGAGTTTTCTGCATTTATTTTATCTGTTTGTTATTTTCAGGCAGGACTGGATGGCACGAGCCTGCCTGCTTCGTGGGACTTAGGGGGCAGAACGGCCCAACCTCTTGAAGGGTTAATGATTCCGTTCCCCGCTGACAGGACACTAGCTCCTGAGGGAACTATTCGCATGCCCCACCACGGCAAGCGTATATTCACGCAGCACGCCACCACCCTTAACAGAGCCAGAAGATAGAAGAGTGGTGAGTACTAACCCTACGTCCCACTTAGAGGGTCGCGGGCCATTATGGCGGCATGAGGGTACAGAAACGCACAGCTTCTACGGGGGCGGCGGAGTCCCCAGACTTAGTACACAGTTCCAACGCACCACTTTTGAGGGAGCAAACTGAGTATAAGTACACTATGGGTGTACACAGTACCTGGACTGGCATTACAGACTTAAAAGGTGACTAGCTCCATTTTAAGTACTAAAAATTACCTCAGCCAGTATAAAAAAATAGGAAGACCGCGCACCATTATAGGGGCGGGGCTTAACTATGAGCGGATCCAGCAGCTCACCCGCGCCATTTTCCCTCTGCAGTGGACACACGCTGACTGACAGGGATGCACAGCTCCTCCGGAGAGACTCCAGATTACCTCAGCGGTACCAGAGAGTCATAGCAGGGAGGGAGAGCTTACTAAACTGGGTACTTAGTCTGTGACCCGGCTAAGCATGGCATTACCAGTAAGGCCGTGGTGTCCTGGCTCCAGGCTATCTCTGTGTCTCTCTTGAAGGGCTCTTTGTGGGTTAATTGTGCATTTAACCTTTTCCTGTGTATGTGCTGTCACTGTCACAGTATGTCAGACAAAGAGTGTGTTTCATGTAAGGCACAGTGTTCCTCTTCTGAAGGGGGTTCACTGCAGTGTACTCAGTGTAGTGTTCCCTCCCAGGCTAGTGGGGCAGAGCCAGCTTGGCTGGATAACATTAGGGGAATGATTTCCAATATCTCTTCTAAATTGTCCTGCAATGAGAAAGACGCAATACTTAAGACAATCGATGACTGAGTTTATGAACAGAGACTCAGTACCCAAACCAGCATCTCTGTCCCCTGCCATTTTTCCTGCAAAAACATCCTTTGGCTCATATCCTGCAGTCTTACTCTGATGATGACGGGTCAGACATGGAGGAGGGGGAGGGAGACTCAGAGGTGGGGGAGGCTACTCTATCACAGGGAATAGAGTCTCTCATAGAAGCTATCAGAGAAGTTCTGCATATCCCTGATAAGGTAACAGAGGAGACTGATAAGTCTTATTTTAATATAAAAAATAAATCCTCAGCCACTTTTCCTGTGTCAAAGGAACTAAATACCCAGTTTAAAGAACCGTGGGTTACTCCTGATAGGAAATTTCAAATCCCTAAAAGGTTGATATCATCTTTTCCTTTTCCTCCTGAGGATAGGAAAAAATGGGAAAATCCACTGATAGTAGATGCATCAATATCCAGGCTGTCATGGAAAATTGTACTGCCTGTCCCGGGTGCAGCTTCTCTAAAAGACACGGCTGATCATAGAATTGAGAATACACTCAAATCTTTGTTTACAGCTGCTGGGGTGGCCCAGAGACCCACTATAGCATGTGTGTGGATCACTAAGGCCATCGCCAGATGGACGGGTAACCTACTTGAGGGGTTAGGTACCTTGCCTCAGGGGGAGTTTATTTTACTCTGGCAACATATACAGGACTCTGCAAATTTTATGGTGGAAGCCATAAAAGAAATAGGATTGCTTAATGCACGCACCACTGCTATGGCAGGGTCAACACGCAGAGGCTTATGGCTACGCCAGTGGACTGCTGACACAGACTCCAGGAAAGGTGTGGAATGCCTACCCTTCACAGGAGAGACCTTATTTGGAGATGAACTAGACAAATGGATCTCCAAAGCTACTGCGGGTAAGTCCACGTATTTACCTTCTGCAGCTCCCCCAGTCAGGAAGGCCTACTCAGGGCCTACTCGTCAGTCTTTTTGGATTGCCAAGTTTAAGGGCAAAACCAGAGGTTCTACTACAGCCACCAAAGGCGCTAGAGGTAAACCACATAAACCAGCAACTGCCGGTTCACGGGAACAGAGCTCAAGCTCTGATTCCTCAAAGCCTTCAGCATGACGGTGGACTGGCGATGCCTGGAAGACTGGCATCTGGACAACATCTTGCCAGGATCCCTGGGTCAAAGATCTTATTTCCCAGGGCTACAGACTGGAGTTTCAGGAGCTCCCACCTCACCGATTCTTCAAATCAGGCTTACCAGTTTCACAGGAAGCAAGTATAACCTTACAGGATGCCATTCAAAAACTGGTACATACTCAGGTCATTGTTCCAGTTCCACCTCATCTGCAAAACAAGGGATATTATTCCAACTTGTTTGTAGTACCAAAACCAGACGGTTCAGTAAGACCGATTTTGAACCTCAAGTCGTTGAACCCATACTTATGAGTGTTCAAATTCAAGATGGAGTCTCTGAGAGCAGTGATCTCAGGTCTGGAGGAGGGGGAATTCCTAGTGTCTCTGGATATCAATGATGCGTACCTTCACACAGAGCCGGCCATAGGCATAGGCAAACTAGGAAATTGCCTAGGGCATTTGATATGCCTAGGGGCATCAGCAGCTTCTGCTGATTAAAATGATATGCGGCATGCCTATATTCTGTGTGTAACATTTCATATGCAGATACAGCCACAGTCTCACACAGTATATAGGCATGCTGCATATCATTTTAATCAGCAGAATCTGCTTGTGCATCCTAGCCACATAGCAATGCAAATAAGATGCATTTTCATAAAAAAAAAGTGCCCGATGTTAGCATTGATGCAAGATTTATGAGGACACATCTGTATCCAAGCAGAGGCAGAGGTCACAGTGTTAGTGGCAGTGTGAGTGCTGTGTGCATGTGAGTGGGTTGGTTGTGCAGTAGTGTTCGGAATATGTGTAAGGAGCATTATGTGTGTCATGTAAAAATGCATTAATGATGTGCAACATATGTGTAATGGGCACTATGTGTGCCATTAAGTGTATAAGGGCATTAATAATGTGCGGCATATGTGTAACAGGGTACTACTGTATGTGTGTCATTATGTGTATATGGGCACTAATAATGTGCAGCAAATGTGTAGGGGGCACTATGTGTGCCATTATGTGTATAAGGGCATTAATAATGTGCAACATATATGTAAGGGACATTATGTGTAAATGGGCATTAATAAATGTTGTCATAATGTGTAAGGCGCATTATGTTTATAAGGACATTAATAATGTGTAAGGGGCATTACTGTGTGGAATTATGTGTATAAATGCATTACTAATGTGTGTCATTATGTGTATAAGGTGCTCTACTATGTGGCGTTGCGCATAGAAAGGGCACTACTGTGTCGTCTAATATGTATAAAGAGCAATAGGGTGTGGTGTAATGTGAATAAGGAGCAATTCAGTGTGATGTAATGTGAATGAGGGGCACTACTGTGAGGAGTAACGTTTATAAGGTAAAGTAATACTACTGTGGGATGTAATATGAATTATGGACACTATCGCATGATGAAATGTGAATAAAGTTGCAGTACTGTGTGGCGTAATTGGAATTGGGGTTACTATTGTGTGGCCATGCCCCTTGCTAGCAAAAACACACCACTTTTTGGGCTGTGCGCCAAATGTGCAAACTGTTCCTATTTAAAATATAGGGGGTACAAACACCAAAACAATGACTGCTATGGGTGAGGGGTGATGGTGCTGAGAAAGAGGTGCAAGGTCAGAGGCGGAACCAGCGGTGGTGCTAGGGGGCACCAGCCAAAATCTTGCATCATATTGGTTAGGGCCGGCTCTGCCTTCACATTCCGATCTGGTCGCCTCATCAGGCTTATCTACGGTTTGCGCTGCAGGTCTGCCACTACCAGTTCCAGGCCCTGCCATTTGGTCTCTCCACAGCACCGAGAGTGTTCACCAAGGTGATGGAAGAGATGATGTTTCTACTCCGCAAACAGGGAGTGAACATCGTACCTGGACGATCTTCTGATAAAAGCGCCGCCAAGGGAGTGGTTGTTGGACAGCATTGGCCTCTCAACCAGACTACTCCTGGATCACGGGTGGATTCTGAACTTTCCAAAATCTCATCTGGAACCGACACAGAGTCTCTATTTCCTGGGAATGATACTGGACACAGAGTCTCAGAGAGTGTTCCTTCCCTTGGAGAAAGCTATTGAAATCCAGTCGATGATTCGGGCTGTCCTGAAGCCAACCCAGATCTCGGTGCATCTGTGCATTTGCCTTCTGGAGAAAATGGTAGCCTCTTACGGGGTGCCTCAGTATGGGAGGTTTCACGCGAGGCCCTTCCAGCTGGATCTGTTGGACAAATGGTCCGGATCGCATCTTCACATGCACCAGAGGATCTGTCTGTTGCCAAGAGCCAGAATCTCCTTTCTGTGGTGGCTACAGACTTCTCACCTCGTCGAGGGTCGGAGGTTCGGGATTCAGAATTGGATTCTGCTAACCACAGATGCAAGCCTCAGAGGTTGGGGGGCAGTCACCCAGGGGGTGCAGTTTCAAGGAAGATGGTCAAGTCAGGAAGTCGTCCTTCCAATAAACATCTTGGAACTCATGGCAATCTACAATGCCCTTCTGCAGGCCTCATCTCTACTTCGGAATCAGGCCATTCAGGTCCAGTCAGACAATGTAACGGCGGTAATGTACATAACCCGACAGGGCGGAACGAAAAGCAGAGCAGCAATGTCAGAGGTGTCAAGAATTCTCCTCTGGGTGGAAAAACACGCTGTGACATTGTTGGTGGTCTTCATTCCGGGAGTAGACAACTGGGAAGCAGACTTCCTCAGCAGACATGACCTACACCCGGGGGAGTGGGGTCTTCACCCAGAGGTGTTCCGGTGGTTGACACGTCGGTGGGGATATCCACAGATCGACATGATGGCCTCTCGACTCAACAAGAAGCTCAAGCAGTATTGTTCCAGGTCGAGAGACCAACAAGCAGTGGCGGTAGATGCTCTGACACTCCATGGGTCTACCAAATGGTGTACGTGTTTCCTCCACTACCTCTGATCCCAAGAATTCGGAAAAGAATAAAAAGAATAAAGAGGGAAAAGGTTCAAGCAATCCTCATTGCTCCAGACTGGCCTCGAAGGGCCTGGTACGTGGATCTTCTCGAGATGCTGATAGAAGATCCGTGGCCTCTACCTCTTCACAAGGATCTTCTGCGACAAGGCCAGTTAATCTATCAAGACTTATCGTGGCTACGTTTAACGTGGTTACGTGGCTACGTTTATTGTGGCTACGTTTAACGGCATGTAAGTTGAACGGCTGATTCTAGCCAGGAGGGGGATTCCTGACAAGGTTATCCCGACTATGATTCCAGCCAGGAAGGGGGTAACATCAAAACATTACCACCTTATATGGAAGAAGTATGTCTCTTGGTGTGAGAGCAGACAATATTCCACGGTGGAATTTCATCTGGGACGTTTCCTTCTTTTTCTGTAGTTGAGAGTGGATGTGGGCCTACTTCTAGGATCTATTAAAGTCCAGATTTCAGCTTTGTCTATCTTCTTTCAAAAACAATTGGCTTCTCCTCCTGAGGTCCAGACGTTCTTGAAAAGTGTTCTGCACATCCAGCCTCCCACGGCACCTTGGGATCTCAATTTGGTGCTGCACTTCCTCCAATCGGACTGGTTTGAACCGTTACAGTAGGTTGACGTAAAGTACCTTACGTGGAAGACCGTCACACTGTTGGCCTTGGCCTCAGCAAGACGTGTGTCAGAGCTAGGGGCGTTGTCTCACAAGAGTCCCTACTTAATTTTCCATGAGGACAGAGCTGAACTCAGAACTCGTCAGCAATTTCTTCCTAAGGTGGTGTCCGCTTTTCACATCAACCAACCTATTGTGGTTCCGACTGTGACAGACACCTCTGCTACTTCAAAGTCTTTGGATGTTGTGAGGGCTTTGAAGGTGTATGTAAAGAGAACAGCTCTCAACTCGTTGCTCGTTCTCTATGATCCCAATAAAATTGGGTGTCCTGCTTCAAAGCAGTCTATTGCATGCTGGATTAGGCTCACTATCCAGCATGCTTATTCCATGGCAAGATTGCCGGTTACAAAATCTGTACAAGCCCACTCTACTAGGTCGGTGGGTTCTTTTTGGCCGGCTGCCCGGAGTGTCTTGGCTTTACAGCTCTGCCAAGCAGCTACTTGGTCAGGTTCAAACATGTTTGCAAAGTTTTACAAGTTTGATACTTTGGCCTCTGAGGACCTTCAGTTTGGTCAATTGGTTCTGCAGGAACCTCAAAACTCTCCCACCCGGTTTGGGAGCTTTGGTACTTCTCCATGGTACTAAATGGATTCCCAGTATCCTCTAGGATGTAAGAGAAAATAGGATTTTAATTACCTACCGGTAAATCCTTTTCTCGTAGTCCATAGAGGATACTGGGTGCCCTCCCAGTGCTTCTTTCTTCCTGCACTGTTACTTGGTTAAGTATTCTGTTCTTGCTCAGCTGTTGCTGTTCATGTTTCAAGTTTGGTTAGCATGGCTTTCCTATTGTTCTGTGTGCTGGTTCGTAATCTCACCACTTTCCTTATCTATCCTTCTCTCAAAGTATGTCCGTCTCCTCGGGCACAGTTTCCTAGACTGAGTCTAGTAGGAGGGGCATAGAGGGAGGAGCCAGCGCACACTATCAAATTCTTAAAGTGCCCATGCCTCCTAGTGGACCGTCTATACTCCATGGTACTAAATGGATTCCCAGTGCAGACCTGTTTTATTGCTAGTGGAGCTGCCATCTTCTGAGAGGTCTTTCTGAGTCAGGTTCAGCAGTATGACAGTTGGACTAGTGCAATAGCTCCCTTTCACCCCCAGAGTGGGTCATTTTAGGAATCCTCCACCCTCCATGGCTAACAAATTCTAAGGAAGGTGGGAGATGTCTTTGGCTGGCCCGTTGAATCTGCTCCACCTTATTCTTGTTCTATGCTCAGATATATAAGCAATGCCCTTTACAGCTTTTGGTGCATTGTTTATGGGACTAGTGTTTCTTGTTTCCAGTTTATGTATGGTGGATATGTCCTTCGAATTAAAAAAAATTAAACAAATAACATTTTGGAAATAAATATCATGGATAAATGGAATTAAGCATTTTATGGAAAGATGTTTACAAGTGGTGAAAAAAATAACTTCAAATAAAATATTTCTCTGCTAGCAATAACACCAGGCAAGAGTGAGGTTATACTATGTACTCTTGTGGTGAAGAAAATAGTGCATGCAAAATATACGTTATGGTAAGAACTTACCGTTGATAACAGTATTTCTCCTAAGTCCACAGGATCCACAGGATAACATTGGGATATGATGAAGCAACAGCGGATTTGCACCAATCGGTCAAAGCTTTTCAGCCTCCCAGCATGCAACGGGCCCATCCATATATCCCCGAATCCTGGTTCAGACAAATCAGTTGTTTTAGAATAGTGGGGGATATTATGCTATCATCAGAGAAGGAACCAAATATACTTAAATACTAAGGGTGAATTCCCATAAATTTATGTATTGGTGCAGCCTGAGTCAGTGTTATACATAACAATTGAAATGGAAAAAGAAGAAGATTCTTTTGTGGGTGCACTCTTAAAGTAGTCAAAAGACGACTAAAATGTTGAAGTATTAAAACATCACGATTTAATAATACATTGTTAAAATAAAGCAGTTGGTGTATCCAATATGGACATGAAAATGACAAACAAATATACAGAATGATTAAAAATCGTCATGTGAGTGGTCTCTCATTGATTAGCCAATGCTGATAATGCCCTATATAGGGGGACCAAATATATATTATTGGTAATGAGTACCGGTCACCGAGACCTTAATAAGTATTATGCAAACTTGCAGACATATTCACTGTCATATAGATACAGATAAATAGTGTAAATAACTAGGAATTGGCAGTGAGCAAATCACAAAAATGAACCAATATAATAAATGATCACACAGCTAAACAGTACATTGGATGTTAGATATAGAAAATAAAGCTGTCAGGAAAAAAAATGTTTAAAAACCAACTCTGTCAAAGACAGGATGGGACAAGATGTCACTATTAAACACTTTTTCAATTGTGAGACACAAGGGGTAGTCTATTGCATTACATGCAGCTGCAACCTACGATATGTTGGTATGACCAGGGCTGCCACCAGAAATTGTGGGGCAAGGGACTGAAAAAATAGGCAGTCCCCCCCCCCCCATGGAGGTAATAGCCATGTTAGTAAAGCAGTCCCCGCATTACAACCTACCAGCAGCAGCAGCGGTGGAGGGCAGTCTCTCGCACTCAGTCAGTGCTGTTGCTGCTCGGACGGAAACGGCCCACAGAAGTACAGGCGTGGACCCAGCGCCGCTGGCGGTGACTTCAATTCTCAAATCCGCCACTGACTAGCAGCAGGTCAGCCGCGGTCAGTGTCACCGGCGGGCAGTGGTGCTAGTAGAAAAAATGTCTTACAGGTACTGTGTGCTTGCGCCGAAATCATGGGTGTGGTCAAATGCCACATGGGGTGTGGCCAATGAAAATGGGGGTGTGATACACATATGGGGGGAGGGGAAGATACACATATGACCCCATTTCCGGCTTTTCTACAACATCCTTCTCCCGCTGGACGCAGCGGTGAGAGCCGTGACTCACAAAGCCGGCCACGGACAGCCCTCACAGCGATACCAATGGCTGAGGAATCCCCGTGGGTAAGTTAGGGACAGTTAGATTCCGGACTTTTACATCTATATCTGGATACCACCAACCTAACCATTTCTCAAAAGAGCTGTAAACAGAAGTTTTTAAGTATTAATCATTATTCTTTTTTACAGGTGCCACACTCACTTTCTTCCGTACAAGAAGGAAGAGGTTAGTGAATAAAAGGATCCTCAAATCAGGTGCGTCAGGGTGGGATCCCTGTGGATCCTGTGGACTTAGGAGAAATACCATTATCAATGGTAAGTTCTTACCATAACGTATATTTCTACGGTAGGGTCCACGAGTTATCCTCAAGATAACATTGGGATTTCCCAAAGCAATTTAGTGGTGGGGACGCTCCTGATTAGACAGGATAATCCTTCGCCCAAATTCAGCGTCCTGAGAGGCAAAGGTATCCATGACATAATGTCCAATGAATGTGTTAATGGAAGAACATGTGGCTGCCTTACATATCTGTTCTGCTGAAGCACCACGTTGTGCTGCCCATGATGGTCCTACCTTATGAGTAGAGTGAGCAAAGACATTAGCTGGAACAGGGAGGTCAGTGTGAGAATATGCTTCTGAAATAGTCATCCGATGCCACCTCGCCAGTGTCTGTTTATTAGCAGGCCATCCTCTCTTGTGAAATTCGTAAAGAATGAGGAGAGAATCTGTCTTTCTGATGGCACTGGTACAATCCACGTAGATCCTTAAGGCATGGACCACGTCCAGCGGTGCATCTCCCGCATAAAGGTCCGGTTTCTGGAAAGCCGGGACTACAATTTCTTCGTTAAGGTGAAATTTAGACACCACCTTGTGAAGATACCCATATTTAGTTCTGAGAACCGCTCTATCTGGATAAAAGATCAGAAATGGAGGACAGCATAACAATGCCCCTAAATCTGACACTCTTCTAGCTGACGCCATGGCCAGTAGAAAGAGAAGTTTAGCTGTTAACCATTTAAGATCCACTTTATTAAGTAGTTCAAATGGAGCAACTTGAAGGGCCTTTAGGACTAAACTTAAGTCCCAAGGCACTGTAGGAGGAACAAAAGGAGGTTGAATGCGCAGCATTCCCTGGAAAAAAGTACGCACATCCTGTAAGTTGGCAATTTTCTTTTGGAACCATACAGTTAATGCTGACACTTGCACTCTCAAGGAAGCCACCTTCAAGCCTTTAGCCATTCCTGCCTGAAGGAATGCTAAGACCCTGGAAACTCTGAAAGACCTAGGGTCCATTTTCCGTTCACTGCACCAATGCATATAGGTTTGCCATGTTCGGTGATAAATTTGAGCTGAGGAAGGTTTCCTTGCTCTGAGCATTGTTGGAATTACCTGTTGTGAGAATCCTCTTGACTTCAGGATAGAGGTCTCAAGAGCCATGCCGTCAAAGACTGTTGATCCAGATGTCAGTGATAACATAGACCCTGCATCAGTAGATCTGGACGTTGATGGAGCAGGAATGGAGCATCCATTGACATTCTCTGCAGATCTGTGTGCCAATGTCTTCTGGGCCAAAGCGGAGCTATTGGTATCACAGCACCCTTTGCTTGCTTTATCTTTCTCACCACCCTGGGTAATAAGGTGATTGGAGGAAACACATAGGCCAGATGAAAGTCCCATTTCACCGACAGGCCATCCAGAAAGATTGCTCTGGGATACTTTGTTCTTGACCTGTATGTGAGAACTTTGTTGTTCTGACAGGACGCCATGAGATCTATCCCTGGCAACCCCCACTTGTCGACTAGAGTCTGGAAGACCTCCGGGTGTAGAGTCCATTCGCTTGCCTGAATGGCGTGTCGACTGAGCAAATTTGCTTCCCGGTTTAGGACTCCCGGAATGAACACTACAGACAAGGCTGGATGATAAAGGTTTGCCCACTTTAGTGTGTGACTTACTGTACCTCTTTCATAGCTGTTTGGCTGTGAGTTCCTCCCTGATGGTTGAGGTACACTACTGCCGTCGCATTGTCAGGGCAGATCTGAACTGGTTTTCCCTGAAGGATGTCCTTTGCCTGAATCAGTGCCATGTATATGGCCCAAAGTTCCAATATATTTATTGGCAGGCAACCTTCTTCCTTGGTCCAAAAAAATATACAAGTGGAGTGCGCTGTCAATAGCAGCTGGTGTAGGGGGTGGCAATCCCCAATATATGTAGTTACAGAAAAAGAGAAAATAACACCTGTGCTCTGTTGTTCTAATGGGTATATCCCTCTATTCTCTCTAAAGAGATCCCTCCATACCCGGTTTATGGAACACCGACGAAATATTATAAAAAATTGTACCACACTTAGTGTATCACGTCATTTTAATGAAAAACATTCCAATGATCCAAGTAGTCTAACTATAGTTTCATTGGAATTGATTGCCCCCACAGCTAGGGGTGGTGACCGTTATAACAGATTATGTAAGAGAGAGGTATATTGGATGCTAAAATGTAACTCATTGTATCCTGATGGCCTCAATGAGGCGATTGAATTGAATTCAGTGATTTAGAGGTAATTTATTAATTGTTGTATCCATGTACTTCTCGTTTTCTTGTTCACTCTTTCTCTCCTCCTAGTCAGGGCCGGTGCAAGGTTTCTTGGCACCCTAGGCAAAACTTCAGCCGCCCCCCCCCCCCCACACACACACACACTTCCCAATCCTTCAGGTGAAAGGGTGAATGCAAGGTCTTATACGTTCCGGACCCACCCACATAGCCTTGGCACATATACTCTGTACAGTCCACACATAACCTTACATATTTTGTGTTTCCTCACTTTTACATCCTCCTGACCCCTGGACAACAGTGCTGGGTGACCATATCATACAGCCCATTAAGAACATTTGCTATCTGCATGGACCTTTATGCAATAGCACAGACAGTGTAATGGTTAGCATTACTGCCTCACAGCGCTGCAGTCATGGGTTTGATTCCCACCAAGGCCCTAACTGTGTGGAGTTTGTATATTCTCCCCGTACTTGCGTGGGTTTCCTCCGGGTACTCCGGTTTCCTCCCATATTCCAAAAATATACTGGTAGGTTATTTGGCTCGCAACAAAAATTAACAATAGTGTGAATGTGTCTGTGTACATGTGGCAGGGAATATAGAGTGTAAGCTCCACTGGGGCAGGAACTGATGTGAATGGCCAAATATGCTCTGTAAAGTGCTGCGGGAATATGTGTGCGCTATATAAATAACTGGTAAGGGATGTAGTTGGGTTACCAGTGCCAGAATCCCGGCAGCCGGAATTCCGAACGTAAGTATACTTGGGAGGTTAATGTTAGGCTGTGGGAAGGGGAGGGTTTGGGTTAGGGTTCGGCTGTGGGGAGGAAGGGTTAGGAATAGGTATACTTACCTCCACTGCCCCAGTTGGGATTTCAAACAGTCTGACCACCAGCATCCCATACCCAATCTATTGGTAATAATAGGTAGCACGTATCCTCGTGTATCAATGCTACCTATAGAGTGTAAGCCTGCGAGCAGGGCCTTCCTACCTCGATGTCTGCTACTATCCAGAGGTGCAGCAAGGTGTCATGGTGCCTGGAGCAAGGTATGTTTCGGCGCCCCCCTCCCTTGTACTGAATTGGGAGCGTGGCCACCTGGGCCGGTTCTAGACCTTGTGGCACTCAGAGTGAAAGTTTCCTTTGGCACCCCCCCCCCCCAACACACACACACCCGTAGGTGAAACAGAGTGCGCGCCGAAAGCGCGTGGCAAAGAAAAGGAGCGTGGCTTCATAGGGAAGGGGCATGGCCACAGTTATGCCGCCTGTAGTTATGGACCCAGTAGTTGTGCCCCCTGTAGCTGTGCCCGGAGTATTTGTGCCCCCTGTAGCTGTGCCAGCTGTAGATTTCCCCCATGTAGTTGTGCCCTCAGATTTGCCACCTGTAGTTGTGCCCCCTGTAGCTGTTCCCCTCTAGATTTGCCCCCAGTAGTTGCGCCCCTATAGCTGAGCCCCCTGTAGATTTGCCCCAGTAGTTGAGCCCCTGTAGATTTGCTCCCAGTAGATTTGCCCCCAGTAGTTGTGCCTCCTGTAGATGTGCCCCCTGTAGCTGTGCCCCCAGTAGTTGTGCCCCTGTAGCTGTGCCCTCAGTAGATTTGCCCCCAGTAGTTGTGCCCCCTGTAGATTTGCCCCCAGTAGTTGTGCCCCATGTAGCAGTGCCCTCAGTAGATTTGCCCCTGTAGCTGTGCCCCCTGTAGATTTGCTCCCAGTTGTTGTGCCCCCTGTAGATTTGCCCCCAGTAGTTGTGCCCCATGTAGCTGTGCCCTCAGTAGATTTGCCCCTGTAGCTGTGCCCCCTGTAGATTTGCTCCCAGTTGTTGTGCCCCCTGTAGCTGTACCCTCAGTAGATTTGCCCACAGTAGTTGTGCCCCCTGTAGATTTGCCCCCAGTAGTTGTGCCCCCTGGTAGCGCCGCTTACACACACGAAAGAAAAACAACAACAAAAAACAATACTCACCTGCCCTGCTCCTGATTGCCGTTGCTGCTGCTCCGCAGTTCTATGCAGTCTGGCTGCGGCGCGTCTCCACCCGTCTGACGTCATGACGTCAGACGCCCGTGCATCACGGAGCACGGAGGGGTGGAGGGGAGGGAGGTAGAGAGCTGACGCTGCTCAGGCTCGCAGCTGTCAGTGACTGACAGCTGCGAGCTCCGTGCGGTTAGGCGGAGTCGAGCTGGGACGCCCTGTACTGTCTTGGGCACCTGGAGCTCGAGCTCCACCGGAACCACACTCCCTACGCCCCTGCTAATATCCAGTTTTGTTCTATTACTGTTGGTCCAATTATAAATAAATAAATAAAAAATAATAAATAAACAAGTACTACTGTAGCATTGAGTACAACAAGCATGTGCCAGTAGCTTGATTAGTAGTACTAATCACTTGTATCGCCAGAGGAGGGGAACAAGCAGCGTTGCGGGTATATAGACACCGATGCAGGAGTTGATAATTCTACTATATATATATATATATATATATATTGGTATCGGGATGCCAGCAGCAGGCATCCCGGTGAACAGAATTCTGGCAGCAGGATGCCGGACGCCGAAATACCTGCAGCTTTGCTCACCACGCTGCAGGCACGTTGGAGAGCTTTGCGCGCCACATTTTTTATTCTCCCCTCAGAAGGAGAATAGTTGTTGGCATTCCGGTGGTCGGGATCACGGCATCGGTCTCCTGAGTGCCAGGATCCTGACATATATATATATATATATATATATATATATATATATAGGCACACATACATATATATATATATATATATATATATAGCAAAGGAGAACAACGTGGCACTCACGGCAAGTTTCAATGATCATTGAAACTTGCCGTGAGTGCCACGTTGTTCTCCTTTGCTATTATTTTATTTTCACGGAGGCACCGGCTCTTGCTTCACACAAGCTTTTTGGAGTGCCTTGTCCACCGATCTCTCTCTCTCTCTCTCTCTCTCTCTCTCTCTCTATATATATATATATATAAACCACAGCCTAAAACTCAAATTTAGTTGGTCACAGAAAAAAAAAAATAGAATGAATACAGCCTGTCTTTACCTATGCTTCACTCACTGTCTCTCCTCCTCTGAACGCAGGGATCCAGCCTCCTCCCATGCGCCCAGCTAGTCGAGCTGGCTGTACAAAGTTTAACTTGACAGCTGGTCAGTTTGCTCAGTGCGGAGGAAGGGTAGGGGGTGTTCGGGCGGTAGGGGGGGGGGGGGGGCGGCGGTGGTGGTGGTCATGAACGGGGAGAGAAAATGACAGCTGCAATTGGGGGGGAGATGCCATGTGCTATCGCGGGTGAGTGCTCGGGGAGGACTGCAGAGAGAGTGCTTACACGTAGAGCAGCTGATGGTACACACTGACTCACGCATCAGTGCCGGCTGGTAATTGATGGGCGGCCGTGGGTCATCCCTGCTCCTTGTCTCATAAGAAAAACGAGGAGCACACATAACAGAATAATAGAAGATGCATTTCTCTGCAGCGTGCGGTGCCGCCCTCCAGTGGCCGGTGCCCATAGGCAGCTGCCTAAAGCTGCCTAATGGTGGCGCCGGCCCTGCCCTTCCCCAGACTGCTGCTCTGCTACTCTCCCCCTCTATCCTTATCAGATGCAGAAAGTGCACTGTGCAGCCACCTTACCTGTGGGCTGCGATGCAGAGTTGGGACTGAGTAGTCTGCGAAAGAGTCTGGAATGAAGAGCAGCGCCTCATGTCACCCCCAGCCAGGACTCCAGGAGCTGTCAAAGTTACTGTCTGTGCCGGGTGGAGGCGGAGCTGGAGGCTGCAATACGGGAGCTTGCCAGTTGCGACTACTTTAAGATACGAGTGCCGGGGGGATTGCGGCGACTGTGAGATAGGACCACGCTATCATTTTCAGGCAGCTGTAGCAAGCCGCCCCCTCAAGATCCGACGCCCCTAGGCAGCTGCCTAAAGCTGCCTAGTGGAAGCTCCGGCCCTGCTCCTAGTATTTACATTTATATTTAGATCCTGTCTCCACTCTTGTGGGGGGTTTTTTCATTGAATATATGTATGTGTAGATTCTTTTAAGATTTACATTTCATGTATACTATTATTATATTATTATGTTTTTCTCTCTCTCCATACTGACTTTTTTTCTCTCTCTCCATACTGATTTTTATGTAAACTAAAATGGGCAAAATTAATATATATATACATTTTTTCTTTCAATATATAAATATACCACCAATACATCTAAGAAGAAAAAAAAATATAGTATTGCATCAGTTGGTTTTTCGAATGCCCTCTATATATATATTAATTCCAACTGAAGAGTATATTTACATATATATATTTATTTTTTAATTTATTTTCTATTAGGGAACATATTATGATTGTTGGATTGTATTAGATCACCTGGGTGACTGTTTATGTAATGGGCTCTTTGGGACGGGGGCGCATGTGCGGCCGGAGCCTGGCTGCGCCGTTGCTATGCCCCGGGCCGCGTTGCTAAGGCATGACGTCTACGGGCCGATCATGTGATCTACATGTATCGACCACGTGGGTGGCGGAATCACGTCACGACGGGACGCCGATCACGCGCCGTATGACGCGGATCGACCCCGTGACCACGTGTCGAATGACGCGGCTACGGAGCGTGGGGATGACGCCGTCATGGCTAGGACTGGCACCTGCGCTTCCGCCCAATTCCCCCAGAATTCAGTTCGAATGGATCATCTGATCCATCTGACCCAATGAGATCTTGGTGAACGATCATGTGATGAATATTAATCACATGACCGGACAAAAGATCATTTTCACTTGAATAAACATAGTAATTTTATCCTTTCTCAGATCTCGTTTTTGATCAAATTTACAAACATTTATATGTGAGACCAGAATACAGGCTTATATGATATTTGTTTTTATCTTTCTTTGGGATGGTTAGGTAGTTGAATTAATTAACACATAGGTGTCTGCAATCTTATTAATTGTATAGGGTATATAAAGAGCTCTGGGTCATGCTCTATCATTCACTCCTGAGGAAGCTGGTAGTCAACATCAGCGAAACGCGTTGAGACGATATTGCTGGACAATTTTCACTACTTATCCCCTTTCAAATTGGAGACCTATTTCTTCACGATTGACCCGGACAGCATCAATTGGTCTCTCCACCTTGGACCCAACCTGCTATGGTGAGATTGAAAACATCCCTGTCTGCATGAAAAAGCTTGCACAGTGTGCTTAAAAGAGGGACGTTCAAAAGCTGCTACTCACCTAATATCTTACTTGTGGACCACAATCTGGAGAGAATCCTAGCCTGGGGTACTATTTAATTCTCCTAAGGGGACTAGTGAATGTCTTTGACCCACGAACTGAGTTTTCTAAGTTGATCCCAGATGTTCTAAATCTTATATGTTTTTAAACAGTATTATTATTATTATCATTATTTTTATTAAATATATCATTAATTCAACCTAAAACCTACCGTCCTTTTTATTTTTTATGTTTTATTTTCAGTTTCATTTTTCACTATTTTAATGTTGTTTTGATCTTTAGAGATAATAGAGGGATATACCCATTAGAACAACAGAGCGCAGGTGTTATTTTCTCTTCTTCCTTGGTCCATTGCCCCTGGAAACAAAACCTTCCTGACACTGCTCCCTGCCCCTGGAGACTGGCATCTGTTGTCAGAGTTTCCCAATCTGATATCCAAAAGGGTCTCCCTTTGTCCAGATGGGATGTCTATAGCCACCAGTCTAATGACCTCCTTACTTCCACTGTAAGGACCGTAGTTTGCGTTTTTATCATCTGATGGAACCCATTCCATTTGGCAAGGATCAGATACTGCAGAGGCCTGGAGTGGAACTGAGCATACTTCAACATGTTGAATGTTGACACCATCAATCCCATTACACGCATTGCTGCATAAATGGATACCCTTTGACTGTGTAGCAGCTCCTGAATCCTTGACTGAACTTTGGATATCTTGTTCAAAGATAAAAATACTTTTTGAAGGCTTGAATCCAGTACAGCCCCCAAGTGAGTCATTTGCTGTGACAGAACCAGATTCGATATCGCCCAATTTATGAGCTACCCGTGCTTCTGCAGACACGTTATTGTGTGTTGCAGATGACACAGGAGCAATTTTTGAGACTGTGCCAGGATTAAAAAATCATTGAGGTATAGAAAAATTCTTATCCCAAGCTGGCGGAGATAAGCTGCCATTACCACCATAATTTTGGTAAATACTCTGGGGACTGTGGCTAACCCAAAAGGAAGGGCCTGGAACTGAAAATGCTGTTGGAGGATAGTGAACCTGAGATAGTGCTGATGGGACAGTGCTACAGGAACCATATAGCATATAATCCCCTGGCTCCATGGCCAAAATGATGGAATGTAAAGTCTCCATATGAAACCAAGGTACCCAAATGTACTTGTTCAGCACTTTGAGATTGAGTATGGGCCGGAATGACCCATTTGGTTTCTGAACTATAAACAGGTTGGAGTAAAAACCCTGTCCACGTTTTACAGGAGGAACTGGAATAATTACCCCTGAGTGAAGCAATTTCTGAACTGCCTCTTGCAAAGTCTTGGCCTTTGTCTCTACCCGAGATGGGCTGGTACAAAAAACCTTTGAGGAGGTTGTTTCTTTAAAAGCAAATACATAACCGAGAGATACCGCTTCCTGCACCCAGGCATCTGTTGTAGACTGCTTCTAGATCTGAGCAAACTGAAGAAGTCACCCCCCCACCCTGGAATCCCCAAGGTGGAGGCCCGCACCATCAGGCTGATGGCTTATTTTCTGTTTTACCAACCCATCCTCTGGTAGCCCAATGCTTTTTAGCCTTACGAGACTTGTTGTATTGGGGCTGTTTGCCATCCCTTTAGCTTTTCCTTGAGACCAAAAGGGACGAAAAAGCTGCAACTTTAGGTTTGAATTTGTATGTGTGAAACTTTACTTTATTGGAGTCTGCGTCTGACTCCAAAATATCTGTCAATTCTTTACCAAAAAGAATATCGCCTGAGAAAGGTAAAGACTCCAAAACCTTTTTAGATTCTGAATCAGCTTTCCATGTACGTAGCCAAACTTCTCTGCGAGCGTCTACTGTTGAAGCTGATGCCCTGGAGGCAATTGTACCCATATCCAAAGCTGCTTCTTCCAAGAACATCGCAACCTGTTTTATATGTGCCATATCGAATTTTTGCTCTCTAGATGCCATTGAAAGATCTCCTCCCAATGCATCAGCCCAGGCAGCCACTGCTTTTGCCATCCAAGCTGAAGCCATGGCTGGTGTTAGGACTGCCCCAGACAGGGATTTTTTTTTTAAAGAACCATCCACTCTCCTATCCATGACATAATTTAATGATGTTGAAGGCAGAGGTGATGTAGATTTTCACACTAATTGAATAACATGCATATCTACTTTGGGGGCCACCTCTCTCTTTAAACAATCCCCAGCTAGAAAAGGATAATTGGAATTCCATTTCCTAGAAATTCTAAACTTCTTACTGGGTGTAGCCCAAGACTCTTCCATGATTTCCGTCAGCTGATCTGACCCAGGAAACTCAGTCTTAACTGTTTTGGGACGTTTAAACACAGATGCCTTGGATTTTAACACAGGCTCAGTTGATTTTTCTAAGGATAGAATGGCTCATTGCCTTAATTAACTCAGCTATGTCCACTGAGCTGAGGCCTACCTCCTCCTCTTCGTATGCAGAACCAGAGCTTAATGTGCCTTCATCCTCTGATGAATCCTCATCTGAAATGTGTAGACTGTGAAGATGTAGATATACTTACCACTGGCTTTTCAGACTGTTTCTTTTGAGAGCTGATGCTGGGAGTGATAAACCGCAGGTGGAAGTCTGCATGTAAGTGTTAATCGTGTAAGCTATTCCTGGTACAGAAGTTGGAATTATCCGCTCAGCTATACTGGATAATGTTTGTGCAAACATAGCCCAAGTGGGATCAACTTGCACCTGTATCTGCCTTGTACTATTTAAGAGATTTTGGTGAAAGCTAAAACAATTTGCACACAAACCATCCTGAACCAAATCCTGAGAGGTTAACCCAGCTTTGCAAGACAAACATGATATGAGTGTTGGTGTTCCTGTGAGTGTATCTTCCTCACCTTTGCTGCTCTTAGACATGATAAATAATCAACACTTTCACAGTGTACTACACAATTTGAGATTGTAATCACTTTAAGCTTTTTAAAGTGACATACAATCTGACCCTACCCTGCTATGCAGCAGCATTGAGGATCGAAAAAAAACTAAAAAAAACTAACAGAATATATAGTAAAATCAGCAATCATACTAGCAGTCAATCACATGTTATACATTAGTATAATAAGCAATATGAGCACATCATCAACTACAAATACATTTCAAGTATGTAGGAGAACATATTATTGAATAATGTTTAACAGTTCTTTCATTTTCAGACGCATAGCGAAAGAAACAACAGTAATAGTATACAAACTCATATGCAATAGGCACTTACCTACCTATTCGTACTCAAAAGGTAGATAGAGAATTACAGTAGTGCTGTATTACCCATACTCAGTAGAGAGGGATACAGAGAGACTCACCTCGCTTCCAGGACCGATCTATAAGTTTGTGAATGCTGAGTGGACCAAGGCACTACTAGTGTACACTGCCGCTCCATGAACCTATAGTGAACACAGACGCACCAGTCACACAGCTGTCTATGCTGCGACTGGGTCCCCTTCATATACAGTGTTTCAGATGGAAGTGGGAAAACAATTCATGGCGGGAGACTCTGAGGAAACTGGTCATGAACCAGGGAGAGGGGCGACCAGGAGAGCATCTCACTCCCCACTGCTGACATCAACCCTAGGGATCGCGGCCTCATACTGTTCCTGGAGCGACTGTTTGGTAGTCTCCTCCCAAAACAGTGCAGCTGTGTCCGTATTCCCCTTCTAAGTGGAACTGATGCCTTACTCTCTCTTCGTGCTCCGGCCACAGTCTGGTAACGTCTGCTGGACCTGCTAGTATATCCAACACAGATGCCCACTGAAACAGCACTGTACTCGTGGTTAAACGTTGTCGTGACCCGGCAGATTAAGGAACATATAAGATTCTTTTTAGAAAGATCACTCAAGAAAAAAATATTAAGATTATAAAAATTAAATAAGACAGCTTAGGGCTGCTAAAAACCAGAAGCCCTCTGACCATGGTCTGGCTTCTGCTGCACCAAACAAAAAACTGATTTGCCTGGTGTCGGGATATATGGACGGGCCGGTTGCATGCTGGGAAGCCAAAAAACTTTGACCGATTGGTGTAAATCTGCTTTCGCTTCATCATATCCCAATGTTCTCCTGTGGATTACCTGTGGACTCTGCCAGAGAAATTGAGGGTCCGGGTTTATGGTTTTTTCATATACAGCCATTCACATTTCTGTCTCCAATTGGAAAACCATGCACCAGAATTAACTTCTGTCACCTTGGTGATACATTTTGGATATGTACCTAAAGTTTAATGCAGAAATTGGGACACTTTTAAAATTTTCATTTTTGATCAAAATTGTGGGTCCGGGGCTTACGTTTTTTTTCATATACGGCCATACACATTTCTGACTCCAATTGGAAAACAATGCACCAGAATTAACTTCTGTCACCTTGGTGATACATTTTGGATATGTACCTAAAGTGTAAAGCAGAAATTGGGACACTTTTGAAATTTTCATTTTTGAGCAAAATTGTGGGTCTAGGGCTTACGTTTTTTCATATACGGCAATACACATTTCTGACTCCAATTGGAAAACCATGCACCAGAATTAACTTCTGTCACCTTGGTGATACATTTTGGATATGTACCTAAAGTTTAAAGCAGAAATTGGGACACTTTTGAAATTTTCATTTTTGATCAAAATTGTGGGTCCGGGGCTTATGTTTTTTCATATATGTTCATACACATTTCTGACTCCAATTGGAAAACCATGCACCAGAATTAACT
The DNA here is from genome assembly GCF_028390025.1 of Pseudophryne corroboree. Classification (NCBI taxonomy): domain Eukaryota; kingdom Metazoa; phylum Chordata; class Amphibia; order Anura; family Myobatrachidae; genus Pseudophryne; species Pseudophryne corroboree. Next base: position 290,714,462 of record NC_086454.1, read on the forward strand.
TTTGTCACCTTGGTGATACATTTTGGATATGTACCTAAAGTTTAAAGCAGAAATTGGGACACTTTAGAAATTTTCATTTTTGATCAAAATTGTGGGTCCGGGGCTTACGTTTTTTTTCATATACGGCCATACACATTTCTGACTCCAATTGGAAAACAATGCACCAGAATTAACTTCTGTCACCTTGGTGATACATTTTGGATATGTACCTAAAGTGTAAAGCAGAAATTGGGACACTTTTGAAATTTTCATTTTTGATCAAAATTGTGGGTCCGGGGCTTACGTTTTTTTCATATACGGCAATACACATTTCTGACTCCAATTAGAAAACCATGCACCAGAATTAACTTCTGTCACCTTGGTGATACATTTTGGATATGTACCTAAAGTTTAAAGCAGAAATTGGGACACTTTTGAAATTTTCATTTTTGATCAAAATTGTGGGTCCGGGGCTTATGTTTTTTTCATATACGGCCATACACATTTCTGACTCCAATTGGAAAACCATGCACCAGAATTAACTTTTGTCACCTTGGTGATACATTTTGGATATGTACCTAAAGTTTAAAGCAGAAATTGGGACACTTTAGAAATTTTCATTTTTGATCAAAATTGTGGGTCCGGGGCTTACGTTTTTTTCATATACGGCCATACACATTTCTGACTCCAATTGGAAAACCATGCACCAGAATTAACTTCTGTCACCTTGGTGATACATTTTGGATATGTACCTAAAGTGTAAAGCAGAAATTGGGACACTTTTGAAATTTTCATTTTTGAGCAAAATTGTGGGTCCGGGGCTTACGTTTTTTTCATATACGGCAATACACATTTCTGACTCCAATTGGAAAACCATGCACCAGAATTAACTTCTGTCACCTTGGTGATACATTTTGGATATGTACCTAAAGTGTAAAGCAGAAATTGGGACACTTTTGAAATTTTCATTTTTGAGCAAAATTGTGGGTCCAGGGCTTACGTTTTTTCATATACGGCAATACACATTTCTGACTCCAATTGGAAAACAATGCACCAGAATTAACTTCTGTCACCTTGGTGATACATTTTGGATATGTACCTAAAGTTTAAAGCAGAAATTGGGACACTTTAGAAATTTTCATTTATGATCAAAATTGTGGGTCCGGGGCTTACGTTTTTTTCATATATGGCCATACACATTTCTGACTCCAATTGGAAAACCATGCACCAGAATTAACTTCTGTCACCTTGGTGATACATTTTGGATATGTACCTAAAGTTTAAAGCAGAAATTGGGACACTTTTGAAATTTTCATTTTTGATCAAAATTGTGCGACCGGGGCTTATGTTTTTTTCATATACGTTCATACACATTTCTGACTCCAATTGGAAAACCATGCACCAGAATTAACTTCTGTCACCTTGGTGATACATTTTGGATATGTACCTAAAGTTTAAAGCAGAAATTGGGACACTTTTGAAATTTTCATTTTTGATCAAAATTGTGGGTCCGGGGCTTATGTTTTTTTCATATATGTTCATACACATTTCTGACTCCAATTGGAAAACCATGCACCAGAATTAACTTTTGTCACCTTGGTGATACATTTTGGATATGTACCTAAAGTTTAAAGCAGAAATTGGGACACTTTAGAAATTTTCATTTTTGATCAAAATTGTGGGGCCGGGGCTTACGTTTTTTTCATATATGGCCATACACATTTCTGACTCCAATTGGAAAACCATGCACCAGAATTAACTTCTGTCACCTTGGTGATACATTTTGGATATGTACCTAAAGTTTAATGCAGAAATTGGGACACTTTTGAAATTTTCATTTTTGATCAATATTGTGGGTCCGGGGCTTACGTTTTTTTTTCATATACGGCCATACACATTTCTGACTCCAATTGGAAAACCATGCACCAGAATTAACTTCTGTCACCTTGGTGATACATTTTGGATATGTACCTAAAGTGTAAAGCAGAAATTGGGACACTTTTGAAATTTTCATTTTTGATCAAAATTGTGGGTCCAGGGCTTACGTTTTTTCATATACGGCAATACACATTTCTGACTCCAATTGGAAAACCATGCACCAGAATTAACTTCTGTCACCTTGGTGATACATTTTGGATATGTACCTAAAGTTTAAAGCAGAAATTGGGACACTTTTGAAATTTTCATTTTTGATCAAAATTGTGGGTCCGGGGCTTATGTTTTTTCATATATGTTCATACACATTTCTGACTCCAATTGGAAAACCATGCACCAGAATTAACTTTTTTTTGTCACCTTGGTGATACATTTTGGATATGTACCTAAAGTTTAAAGCAGAAATTGGGACACTTTAGAAATTTTCATTTTTGATCAAAATTGTGGGTCCGGGGCTTACGTTTTTTTCATATACGGCCATACACATTTCTGACTCCAATTGGAAAACCATGCACCAGAATTAACTTCTGTCACCTTGGTGATACATTTTGGATATGTACCTAAAGTTTAAAGCAGAAATTGGGACACTTTTGAAATTTTCATTTTTGAGCAAAATTGTGAGTCCGGGGCTTACGTTTTTTTTCATATACGGCCATACACATTTCTGACTCCAATTGGAAAACAATGCACCAGAATTAACTTCTGTCACCTTGGTGATACATTTTGGATATGTACCTAAAGTGTAAAGCAGAAATTGGGACACTTTTGAAATTTTCATTTTTGAGCAAAATTGTGGGTCCGGGGCTTACGTTTTTTTCATATACGGCAATACACATTTCTGACTCCAATTGGAAAACCATGCACCAGAATTAACTTCTGTCACCTTGGTGATACATTTTGGATATGTACCTAAAGTTTAAAGCAGAAATTGGGACACTTTTGAAATTTTCATTTTTGATCAAAATTGTGGGTCCGGGGCTTATGTTTTTTTCATATACGGCCATACACATTTCTGACTCCAATTGGAAAACCATGCACCAGAATTAACTTTTGTCACCTTGGTGATACATTTTGGATATGTACCTAAAGTTTAAAGCAGAAATTGGGACACTTTAGAAATTTTCATTTTTGATCAAAATTGTGGGTCCGGGGCTTACGTTTTTTTCATATACGGCCATACACATTTCTGACTCCAATTGGAAAACCATGCACCAGAATTAACTTCTGTCACCTTGGTGATACATTTTGGATATGTACCTAAAGTGTAAAGCAGAAATTGGGACACTTTTGAAATTTTCATTTTTGAGCAAAATTGTGGGTCCAGGGCTTACGTTTTTTCATATACGACAATACACATTTCTGACTCCAATTGGAAAACAATGCACCAGAATTAACTTCTGTCACCTTGGTGATACATTTTGGATATGTACCTAAAGTTTAAAGCAGAAATTGGGACACTTTAGAAATTTTCATTTATGATCAAAATTGTGGGTCCGGGGCTTACGTTTTTTTCATATATGGCCATACACATTTCTGACTCCAATTGGAAAACCATGCACCAGAATTAACTTCTGTCACCTTGGTGATACATTTTGGATATGTACCTAAAGTTTAAAGCAGAAATTGGGACACTTTTGAAATTTTCATTTTTGATCAAAATTGTGGGTCCGGGGCTTATGTTTTTTTCATATACGTTCATACACATTTCTGACTCCAATTGGAAAACCATGCACCAGAATTAACTTCTGTCACCTTGGTGATACATTTTGGATATGTACCTAAAGTGTAAAGCAGAAATTGGGACACTTTTGAAATTTTCATTTTTGATCAATATTGTGCGACTGGGGCTTATGTTTTTTTCATATACGTTCATACACATTTCTGACTCCAATTGGAAAACCATGCACCAGAATTAACTTCTGTCACCTTGGTGATACATTTTGGATATGTACCTAAAGTTTAAAGCAGAAATTGGGACTCTTTTGAAATTTTCATTTTTGAGCAAAATTGTGGGTCCGGGGCTTATGTTTTTTTCCATATATGTTCATACACATTTCTGACTCCAATTGGAAAACCATGCACCAGAATTAACTTTTGTCACCTTGGTGATACATTTTGGATATGTACCTAAAGTTTAAAGCAGAAATTGGGACACTTTAGAAATTTTCATTTTTGAGCAAAATTGTGGGTCCGGGGCTTACGTTTTTTTCATATACGGCCTTACACATTTCTGACTCCAATTGGAAAACCATGCACCAGAATTAACTTCTGTCACCTTGGTGATACATTTTGGATATGTACCTAAAGTTTAATGCAGAAATTGGGACACTTTTGAAATTTTCATTTTTGATCAAAATTGTGGGTCCGGGGCTTACGTTTTTTTTCATATACGGCCATACACATTTCTGACTCCAATTGGAAAACAATGCACCAGAATTAACTTCTGTCACCTTGGTGATACATTTTGGATATGTACCTAAAGTTTAAAGCAGAAATTGGGACACTTTTGAAATTTTCATTTTTGATCAAAATTGTGGGTCCGGGGCTTATGTTTTTTTCATATATGTTCATACACATTTCTGACTCCAATTGGAAAACCATGCACCAGAATTAACTTTTGTCACCTTGGTGATACATTTTGGATATGTACCTAAAGTTTAAAGCAGAAATTGGGACACTTTAGAAATTTTCATTTTTGATCAAAATTGTGGGGTCGGGGCTTACGTTTTTTTCATATATGGCCATACACATTTCTGACTCCAATTGGAAAACCATGCACCAGAATTAACTTCTGTCACCTTGGTGATACATTTTGGATATGTACCTAAAGTGTAAAGCAGAAATTGGGACACTTTTGAAATTTTCATTTTTGATCAATATTGTGCGACTGGGGCTTATGTTTTTTTCATATACGTTCATACACATTTCTGACTCCAATTGGAAAACCATGCACCAGAATTAACTTCTGTCACCTTGGTGATACATTTTGGATATGTACCTAAAGTTTAAAGCAGAAATTGGGACACTTTTGAAATTTTCATTTTTGAGCAAAATTGTGGGTCCGGGGCTTATGTTTTTTTCATATATGTTCATACACATTTCTGACTCCAATTGGAAAACCATGCACCAGAATTAACTTTTGTCACCTTGGTGATACATTTTGGATATGTACCTAAAGTTTAAAGCAGAAATTGGGACACTTTAGAAATTTTCATTTTTGATCAAAATTGTGGGGTCGGGGCTTACGTTTTTTTCATATATGGCCATACACATTTCTGACTCCAATTGGAAAACCATGCACCAGAATTAACTTCTGTCACCTTGGTGATACATTTTGGATATGTACCTAAAGTGTAAAGCAGAAATTGGGACACTTTTGAAATTTTCATTTTTGATCAATATTGTGCGACTGGGGCTTATGTTTTTTTCATATACGTTCATACACATTTCTGACTCCAATTGGAAAACCATGCACCAGAATTAACTTCTGTCACCTTGGTGATACATTTTGGATATGTACCTAAAGTTTAAAGCAGAAATTGGGACACTTTTGAAATTTTCATTTTTGAGCAAAATTGTGGGTCCGGGGCTTATGTTTTTTTCATATATGTTCATACACATTTCTGACTCCAATTGGAAAACCATGCACCAGAATTAACTTTTGTCACCTTGGTGATACATTTTGGATATGTACCTAAAGTTTAAAGCAGAAATTGGGACACTTTAGAAATTTTCATTTTTGAGCAAAATTGTGGGTCCGGGGCTTACGTTTTTTTCATATACGGCCATACACATTTCTGACTCCAATTGGAAAACCATGCACCAGAATTAACTTCTGTCACCTTGGTGATACATTTTGGATATGTACCTAAAGTGTAAAGCAGAAATTGGGACACTTTTGAAATTTTCATTTTTGATCAAAATTGTGGGTCCGGGGCTTATGTTTTTTTCATATACGGCAATACACATTTCTGACTAGAATTGGAAAACCATGCACCAGAATTAACTTCTGTCACCTTGGTGATACATTTTGGATATGTACCTAAAGTGTAAAGCAGAAATTGGGACACTTTTGAAATTTTCATTTTTGATCAAAATTGTGCGACCGGGGCTTATGTTTTTTTCATATACGTTCATACACATTTCTGACTCCAATTGGAAAACCATGCACCAGAATTAACTTCTGTCACCTTGGTGATACATTTTGGATATGTACCTAAAGTTTAAAGCAGAAATTGGGACACTTTTGAAATTTTCATTTTTGATCAAAATTGTGGGTCCGGGGCTTATGTTTTTTTCATATATGTTCATACACATTTCTGACTCCAATTGGAAAACCATGCACCAGAATTAACTTTTGTCACCTTGGTGATACATTTTGGATATGTACCTAAAGTTTAAAGCAGAAATTGGGACACTTTTGAAATTTTCATTTTTGAGCAAAATTGTGGGTCCGGGGCTTACGTTTTTTTTCATATACGGCCATACACATTTCTGACTCCAATTGGAAAACAGTGCACCAGAATTAACTTCTGTCACCTTGGTGATACATTTTAGATATGTACCTAAAGTGTAAAGCAGAAATTGGGACACTTTTGAAATTTTCATTTTTGATCAAAATTGTGCGACCGGGGCTTATGTTTTTTTCATATACGTTCATACACATTTCTGACTCCAATTGGAAAACCATGCACCAGAATTAACTTCTGTCACCTTGGTGATACATTTTGGATATGTACCTAAAGTTTAAAGCAGAAATTGGGACACTTTAGAAATTTTCATTTTTGATCAAAATTGTGGGTCCGGGGCTTACGTTTTTTTTTCATATACGGCCATACACATTTCTGACTCCAATTGGAAAACAATGCACCAGAATTAACTTCTGTCACCTTGGTGATACATTTTGGATATGTACCTAAAGTGTAAAGCAGAAATTGGGACACTTTTGAAATTTTCATTTTTGATCAAAATTGTGCGACCGGGGCTTATGTTTTTTTCATATACGTTCATACACATTTCTGACTCCAATTGGAAAACCATGCACCAGAATTAACTTCTGTCACCTTGGTGATACATTTTGGATATGTACCTAAAGTTTAAAGCAGAAATTGGGACACTTTTGAAATTTTCATTTTTGATCAAAATTGTGGGTCCGGGGCTTATGTTTTTTTCATATACGTTCATACACATTTCTGACTCCAATTGGAAAACCATGCACCAGAATTAACTTTTGTCACCTTGGTGATACATTTTGGATATGTACCTAAAGTTTAAAGCAGAAATTGGGACACTTTAGAAATTTTCATTTTTGATCAAAATTGTGGGTCCGGGGCTTACGTTTTTTTCATATACGGCCATACACATTTCTGACTCCAATTGGAAAACCATGCACCAGAATTAACTTCTGTCACCTTGGTGATACATTTTGGATATGTACCTAAAGTTTAAAGCAGAAATTGGGACACTTTTGAAATTTTCATTTTTGAGCAAAATTGTGGGTCCGGGGCTTACGTTTTTTTTCATATACGGCCATACACATTTCTGACTCCAATTGGAAAACCATGCACCAGAATTAACTTCTGTCACCTTGGTGATACATTTTGGATATGTACCTAAAGTGTAAAGCAGAAATTGGGACACTTTTGAAATTTTCATTTTTGATCAAAATTGTGGGTCCGAGGCTTATGTTTTTTTCATATACGTTCATACACATTTCTGACTCCAATTGGAAAACCATGCACCAGAATTAACTTTTGTCACCTTGGTGATACATTTTGGATATGTACCTAAAGTTTAAAGCAGAAATTGGGACACTTTTGAAATTTTCATTTTTGAGCAAAATTGTGGGTCCGGGGCTTACGTTTTTTTTCATATACGGCCATACACATTTCTGACTCCAATTGGAAAACCATGCACCAGAATTAACTTCTGTCACCTTGGTGATACATTTTGGATATGTACCTAAAGTGTAAAGCAGAAATTGGGACACTTTTGAAATTTTCATTTTTGATCAAAATTGTGGGTCCGGGGCTTACGTTTTTTTCATATACGGCAATACACATTTCTGACTCCAATTGGAAAACCATGCACCAGAATTAACTTCTGTCACCTTGGTGATACATTTTGGATATGTACCTAAAGTTTAAAGCAGAAATTGGGACACTTTTGAAATTTTCATTTTTGATCAAAATTGTGGGTCCGGGGCTTATGTTGTTTTCATATACGTTCATACACATTTCTGACTCCAATTGGAAAACCATGCACCAGAATTAACTTCTGTCACCTTGGTGATACATTTTGGATATGTACCTAAAGTTTAAAGCAGAAATTGGGACACTTTTGAAATTTTCATTTTTGATCTAAATTGTGGGTCCGTGGCTTATGTTTTTTTCAAATACGTTCATACACATTTCTGACTCCAATTGGAAAACCATGCACCAGAATTAACTTCTGTCACCTTGGTGATACATTTTGGATATGTACCTAAAGTGTAAAGCAGAAATTGGGACACTTTTGAAATTTTCATTTTTGATCAATATTGTGCGACTGGGGCTTATGTTTTTTTCATATACGTTCATACACATTTCTGACTCCAATTGGAAAACCATGCACCAGAATTAACTTCTGTCACCTTGGTGATACATTTTGGATATGTACCTAAAGTTTAAAGCAGAAATTGGGACTCTTTTGAAATTTTCATTTTTGAGCAAAATTGTGGGTCCGGGGCTTATGTTTTTTTCCATATATGTTCATACACATTTCTGACTCCAATTGGAAAACCATGCACCAGAATTAACTTTTGTCACCTTGGTGATACATTTTGGATATGTACCTAAAGTTTAAAGCAGAAATTGGGACACTTTAGAAATTTTCATTTTTGAGCAAAATTGTGGGTCCGGGGCTTACGTTTTTTTCATATACGGCCTTACACATTTCTGACTCCAATTGGAAAACCATGCACCAGAATTAACTTCTGTCACCTTGGTGATACATTTTGGATATGTACCTAAAGTTTAATGCAGAAATTGGGACACTTTTGAAATTTTCATTTTTGATCAAAATTGTGGGTCCGGGGCTTACGTTTTTTTTCATATACGGCCATACACATTTCTGACTCCAATTGGAAAACAATGCACCAGAATTAACTTCTGTCACCTTGGTGATACATTTTGGATATGTACCTAAAGTTTAAAGCAGAAATTGGGACACTTTTGAAATTTTCATTTTTGATCAAAATTGTGGGTCCGGGGCTTATGTTTTTTTCATATATGTTCATACACATTTCTGACTCCAATTGGAAAACCATGCACCAGAATTAACTTTTGTCACCTTGGTGATACATTTTGGATATGTACCTAAAGTTTAAAGCAGAAATTGGGACACTTTAGAAATTTTCATTTTTGATCAAAATTGTGGGGTCGGGGCTTACGTTTTTTTCATATATGGCCATACACATTTCTGACTCCAATTGGAAAACCATGCACCAGAATTAACTTCTGTCACCTTGGTGATACATTTTGGATATGTACCTAAAGTGTAAAGCAGAAATTGGGACACTTTTGAAATTTTCATTTTTGATCAATATTGTGCGACTGGGGCTTATGTTTTTTTCATATACGTTCATACACATTTCTGACTCCAATTGGAAAACCATGCACCAGAATTAACTTCTGTCACCTTGGTGATACATTTTGGATATGTACCTAAAGTTTAAAGCAGAAATTGGGACACTTTTGAAATTTTCATTTTTGAGCAAAATTGTGGGTCCGGGGCTTATGTTTTTTTCATATATGTTCATACACATTTCTGACTCCAATTGGAAAACCATGCACCAGAATTAACTTTTGTCACCTTGGTGATACATTTTGGATATGTACCTAAAGTTTAAAGCAGAAATTGGGACACTTTAGAAATTTTCATTTTTGATCAAAATTGTGGGGTCGGGGCTTACGTTTTTTTCATATATGGCCATACACATTTCTGACTCCAATTGGAAAACCATGCACCAGAATTAACTTCTGTCACCTTGGTGATACATTTTGGATATGTACCTAAAGTGTAAAGCAGAAATTGGGACACTTTTGAAATTTTCATTTTTGATCAATATTGTGCGACTGGGGCTTATGTTTTTTTCATATACGTTCATACACATTTCTGACTCCAATTGGAAAACCATGCACCAGAATTAACTTCTGTCACCTTGGTGATACATTTTGGATATGTACCTAAAGTTTAAAGCAGAAATTGGGACACTTTTGAAATTTTCATTTTTGAGCAAAATTGTGGGTCCGGGGCTTATGTTTTTTTCATATATGTTCATACACATTTCTGACTCCAATTGGAAAACCATGCACCAGAATTAACTTTTGTCACCTTGGTGATACATTTTGGATATGTACCTAAAGTTTAAAGCAGAAATTGGGACACTTTAGAAATTTTCATTTTTGAGCAAAATTGTGGGTCCGGGGCTTACGTTTTTTTCATATACGGCCATACACATTTCTGACTCCAATTGGAAAACCATGCACCAGAATTAACTTCTGTCACCTTGGTGATACATTTTGGATATGTACCTAAAGTGTAAAGCAGAAATTGGGACACTTTTGAAATTTTCATTTTTGATCAAAATTGTGGGTCCGGGGCTTATGTTTTTTTCATATACGGCAATACACATTTCTGACTAGAATTGGAAAACCATGCACCAGAATTAACTTCTGTCACCTTGGTGATACATTTTGGATATGTACCTAAAGTGTAAAGCAGAAATTGGGACACTTTTGAAATTTTCATTTTTGATCA